>NC_056442.1:25658468-25966802 GCF_018296145.1 Oncorhynchus tshawytscha
GGGGGATGATTTAACAAAGGCGCATTTGTGAAAAAAGCACAATCGTTGCACGAATGTACCTAACCATAAACATCAATACCTTTCTTAAAATCAATACACAGAAGTATATTTTTTCAAACCTGCATATTTAGTTAAAAGAAATTCATGTTAGCAGGCAATATTAAACTAGGGAAATTGTGTCACTTCTCTTGCGTTCATTGCACGCAGAGTCAGGGTATATGCAACTGTCTGGGCCACCTGGCTCGTTGCGAACTAATTTGCCAGAATTTTACGTAATTATGACATAACATTGAAGGTTGTGCAATGTAACAGCAATATTTAGACTTATGGATGCCACCCGTTAGATAAAATACGGAACGATTCTGTATTTCACTGAAAGAATAAATGTTTTGTTTTCAAAATGATAGTTTCCGGATTTGACCATATTAATGACTTAAGGCTCGTATTTCTGTGTGTTATTATATTATAATTAAGTCTATGATTTGATAGAGCAGTCTGACTGAGTGGTGGTAGGCAGCAGCAGGCTCGTAAGCATTCACTCAAACAGCACTTTACTGCGTTTGTCAGCAGCTCTCAGCAATGCTTCAAGCATTGCGCTGTTTATGACTTCAAGCCTATCAACTCCCGAGATTAGGCTGACGATACTAAAGTACCTATTAGAACATCCAATAGTCAAAGGTATATGAAATACAAATGGTATAGAGAGAAATAGTCCTATAATAACTACAACCTAAAACTTCTTACCTGGGAATATTGAAGACTCGTGTTAAAAGGAACCACCAGCTTTCATATGTTCTGAGCAAGGAACTTAAACGTTAGCTTTTTTACATGGCACATATTGCACTTTTACTTTCTTCTCCAACACTTTGTTTTTGCATTATTTAAACCAAATTGAACTTGTTTCATTATTTATTTGAGACTAAATTGATTTTATTTATGTATTATATTAAGTTGAAATAAGTGTTCATTCAGTAAGTATTGTTGTAATTGTCATTATTAAATATATATGATAAATCGGTATTGGCTTTTTTTGGTCCTACAATTATCGGTATCGGCGTAGAAAAATCATATTCGGGCGACCTATAGTTAACACGCTTAAATGTCTTACTCACTTCTGCCACGGAGAAGGAGAGCCCACAGTCCTCGGTAGCTGGCCACGTCGGTGGCACTGTGTTATCAACAAAGAGGGCAAAAAAGGTGTTTAGCTTGTCCGGAAGCAAGACGTCTGTGTCCACGACCTGGCTGGTTTTCCCTTTGTAGTCCGTGATTGTCAGTCGACCCTGCCACATACTTTTCATGTCTAAGCTGTTGAATTGCGACTCCACTTTGTCTCTGTACTGACGTTTTGCCTGTTTGATTGCCTTACTGAGGGAATTGTAGTTTTATACATTTTGTATTTAACCTTTATTTAACTAGGCAAGTCAGTTAAGAACAAATTTTTATTTACAATGACGGCCTACCAGAAGGGAAAATGTCTTCTGCGGGGATGGGGGCTGGGATTGAAAAAAATAAAATGTATAGGATTAAACATCACGACAAGAGAGACACCACAACATAATTAGAGACCTACGACGACAACATAGCATGGCACATGAAAACACCGCGTGGTAGAAAGTAACACAACATGACAACAACATGGTTGCAACTCAACATGGCAGCAGCACAACATGGTAGCAGCACAAAACATGGTACAAACATTATTGGGCAGAGATAACAACACAAAGGGCAAGAAGGTGGAGTCAACAATACATCAGGCGAAGCAGCCACAACTGTCAGTAGGAGTGTCCATGATTGAATCTTTGAATGAAGAGATGGAGATAAAACGGTCCAATTTGAGTGTTTTTTGCAGCTCGTTCCAGTCGCTAGCTGCAGCGAACTGAAAAGAGGAGCGACCCAGGGATGTGTGTGCCTTGGGGGCCTTTAACAGAATGTGATTGGCAGAACAGGTGTTGTATGTGGAGGATGAGGGCTGCAGTAGGTATCGGGAGGCCTAAGATGGTTTTATAAATAAGCATCAACCAGTGGGTCTTGCGATGGGTATACAGACTTGACCAGTTTACAGAGGAGTATAGAGTGTCCTATAAGGAGCATTGGTGGCAAATCTGATGGCCAAATGGTAAAGTACATCTAGCCACTCGAGAGCACCCTTAACTTCCGATTAAATACACTGTTTGTATTCGGCCATATTCCAAGTCACCTTGCCATGGTTACATGCGGTGGTTTGCACTTTCAGCTTTGCGTGAATGCTGCTATCTATCCACTGTTTCTGGTTTGGGTAGGTTTTAATAGTCTCCTATACATTTCCTGATAAACTCTGTCAACGTATCTGTGTATTCATCAATGTTATTCTCAGAGGCTACCCGGAACATATCCCAGTCCGCGTGATCAAAACAAACATGAAGCATGGATTCCGATTGGTCAGACCAGCATTGAGTAGTCTGTAGTTCGGGTACCTCCTGTTTGAGTTCATGCCTATAGGAAGGGAGGAGCAAAATGGAATCGTCATCAGATTTGCCGATGGAAGGGTGGGGGAGGGCCTTGGGAGACATCTTGAAAAGCTAAGTAGTAGTGGTCCAATGTTTTCTCAGAGCAAGTGCAACATTCAATGTGTTCGTAGAACTTTGGTAGTGTTTCCCTCAGATTAGCTTTCTTAAAATCCCCGGCTACAATAAATGCGGTCTCCGATATGTGGTTTTCAGTTTGCATAGAGTCCAGTGTAGTCCTTTGAGGGCCGTCGTGGAATTGGCTTGAGGGGAAATATGCTGTGGCTATAACCAAAGAGAATTCTCTTGGGATGTAATATGGTCGGCATTTGATTGTGAGGTATTCTAGGTCTGGTGAAGAAAAGGGACTTGAGTTTCTGTATGTTATCACAATCACACCGTGAGTAGTTAATCATGAAACATACACCCCCACCCTTCTTCTTCTGGGAGAGATCTTTATTCCTGTCTGCACGATGAACTGAGAACCCAACTGGCTGTACGGACTCACAGTATGTCCTGAGAGAGCCATGTTTCTGTGAAACAGAGTATGTTACAATCGCTGATGTCTCTCTGGAAGGAGATCCTCGCCCTGAGCTCGTCAACTTTATTATCCAGAGACTGAACATTAGCGAGCAATATATTCAGAAGCGATGGGTGGTGTGTGCGCCTCCTGAGTTGGACTAGAAGTCCACTCCGAATACCTCTTCTCGGCCGGCGGTGTTTTGGATCAGCCTCTGGAATCAGTTCAATTACCCTGGGGGATATGAACAAAGGATCAAATTCGGGAAAGTCGTATTCCTTTTCGTAATGCTGGTGAGTTACAGCCACTCTGATATCCAAAAGTTATTTCCGGCTGTATGTAATACCACAAAACATTTTCTGGGCTAATAATGAAAAACGAAATATGCCAAGTTGCTTAGGAGCTAGAAGCACGGCTGCCCTATCTGTCAGCGCCATCATCGTTCTTTACACACTCTTGGCATTCTCTCAACCAGTATCACCTGGAATGCTTTTCTGACAGTCCTGAAGGAGTTCCCACATTCTTAGCACTTGTTGACTGCTTTTCCTTCACTCTGTGGTCCAATTCATCCCAATCCATCTCAATTGGGTTGAGGTCAGGTGATTGTGGAGGCCAGGTCAACTGATGTAGCATTCCATCACTCTCCTACTTGGTCAAATAGCCCTTACACAGCCTGGAGGTGTGTTGGGTCATTGTCCTGTTGAAAACAAATGATAGTCCCACTAAGTGCAAACCAGATGCGATGGTGTATCACTGGAGAATGGTGTGGTAGCCATGCTGGTTAAGTGTGCCTTGAATTCTTAATAAATCACAGACCATGTCACCAGCAAAGCACCATCACACCTCCTCCATGCTTCACGGTGGGAACCACACATGCGGAGATCATCCGTTCACCTACTCTGCGTCTCACAAAGACATAGCAGTTGGAACAAAAAAGCTCAAATTTGGACTCATCAGACAAAGGATATATTTCCAATGTACATTGCTTGTATTTCTTGGCCCAAGCAAGTGTCTTCTTCTTATTGGTGTCCTTTTGTAGTGGTTTCTTTGCAGAAATGTGACCATGAAGGCCTGATTCATGCAGTCTACTCTGAACAGTTGATGTTGTTGTTGATGTGTCTGGTACTTGAACTGTGAAGCATTTGGGCTGCAATATGAGGTGCAGTTAATTCTAATGAATTTATCCTCTACAGCAGAGGTAACTCTGGGTCTTACTTTCCTGTGGCGGTCCTCATGAGAGCCAGTTTCATCATAGCGCTTTATGGTTTTTGCGACTGCACTTGAAACTTTCAAAGTTCTTGATATTTTCCGCATTGACTAACCTTCATGTCTTAAAGTAATAATGCACTGTCGTTTCTCTTTTGCTTATTTGAGCTGTTCTGGACATAATATGGACATTGTCTTTTACCAAATAGGGCTATCTTCTGTATACCACCCCTACCTTGTCCCAACACAACTGATTGGCTCAAACGCATAAGAAGGAAAGAAATTCCACAAATGAACTTTTAACAAGGCAGACCTGTTAATTGAAATGCATTCCAGGTGACTAACTCATGAAGCTGGTTGAGAGAATGCCAAGAGTGTGCAAAGCTGTCATCAAGGCAAAGGGTGGCTACTTTGAAGAATCTCAAATATAAAATATATTTTGATTTGTTTAACTAATTTTTTGGTAACTACGTGATTCCATAAGTGTTATTTCATAGTTTGGATGTCTTCACTATTATTCTACAATGTAGAAAATTGTACAAATACAGAAAAACCCTGGAATGAGTAGGTGTGTCCAAACTTTTGACTGGTACTGTATGTACTGTATGTCGTTTTACATTGAGTTTCTCTAACCCTCTCCCCCTCTCTCTCTTCCTGCCCTGGCAGACGGAGGGGGTCCGTGTGACTGTGGACGTACTGTCAGAGGGGGCAGAGAGCAGTCCCATCCTGTTTGTGGTCAGACAGAAGCAGGCTGTGCTGTCCTTCCAGGTCCCCCTCATACTGCGTGGACTGTGAGTAGCCTAACCTGCTGGCACACCTGAGGTGCGTTCAGCAGGGCACAATGTTGTGGAACGTTCAGGCAGAAGCGTTATGTTATTTTAAACAAACATGCATCTCTGACATGTAGAATAAGGACTCAAGTCGGCTCTAATCAAGACATTTCTATCGTCAACGTTCCACAACGTTGTGCCCTACTGGCTGCAGCCCTGGCACATCCTGGTTCTGTCCCTGTGTTATATCACCAAACCATTTTATTATCTCAATATCCATTTGAGATACACCTGGGCATTTTCAACTAGAGTGGAGGGGAAGCACGATACGTGGTTATACTTTGGTATTCAATTATTCAGTTCTGTCAAAGAAAACAACCTAAACCAACAGGCCATACAGTTGTGTAGCCTAGTCCTAGATGTTGTAGAGGTTTTGTTTCTCCTTGAGTATATTTTTGCTGTGTCTCTCTTCATTATGTAGGCTAGATATATTGACTTAGTCATGGGTTGAAGATACAATGAGCTCCAAAAGTATTGGAACAGTGACACATTAATTGTTTGTTTTGGCTCTGTTCTCCAGCACTTTGGATTTGAAACGACACATGACGTGCAGACTGTCGACTTTATTTTGAGGGTATTTTTTTATCCATATCAGGTGAACCGTTTAGAAATGTCATTACTTTTTGTTCATAGTCCCGTCCCCCCCTCCCCCCATTTTAGGGGACCACAAGTTTTTGGGACAAATTCACTTAAGACTTTTAAAGTAGCCAAAAGTTTAGTATTTGGTCCCATATTCCTAGCACGCAACAATGATGACATCAAGCTTGTGAGTCACAAGCTTGGAATATGGGACCAAATACTAAACTTTTCACTACTTTAATACACATAAGTGAATTTGTCCCAATACGTTGGTCCCCTAAAATGGAGGAACTATGTACAAAAAGTGCCGTAATTTCTGAACGGTTTATCCGATATGGATGGAATTACCCTCAAATTAAAGCTGACCGTCTGCACTTTAAGCTCATAGTCATTGTATCATTTCAAAGTGCTGGTGTACAGAGCCTAAACAAAAACAAAATGTCACTGTCCCAATACTTTGAGCTCACTGTATTATAAACATTACAGAGAGATGGGAGTGGTGGCAGGGCAAGAAGACATACAAAGAAAAAGAAAACCGCAAACCCTGTATCTGGCGGTTAGGAGGGTTGGGCCAGTAACCGAAAGGTTATTGTTTGAATCCCCGAGCCGACAAAGTCAAATCTGTCATTCTGCCCTTGAGCGAGGCAATTAACTCGAATTGCTCCAGGGTTGCTGTCAATAATGGCTGATCCCTGGCTGTGACCCCACTCTCTGAGGGTGTTTCAGGGGGAGTGGCATATTCAAAAAATACATTTCCATTTCACACCTGTACATACAGCGAAACAGGACTATATAAGCACCCCCTAATTATTCTATGATATAGGTCTAAGTGTTTAGCCTGCATGCAGAGCCTACTTGTTTTTTTATTATACTGTAGCCCAGGGTCTCCTGAACTCCGTCCTCGGGACTCGAAGGGGTGCACGTTTTGTTTTTTTCCCCTAGCACTACACAGCTGATTCCAATAACCAACTCATCAGCAAGCTTTGCTCATTTGAATTAGCTGTGTAGTGTTAGGGTAAAAACCAAAACGTCCCGAGGACCGAATTTGGGAAACGCTACAGTAGCCTGTCTTTCATGGCTTAACAGAATCCCATGGACTTGCGCAATACCAGAACAACCGTGTCATGTGGTAAAGCCATCTAGTTGAGAGCGAGTCATCGTTGAACATTGAACTTTCACTTCCACATAAACATAAAGCATAGGCTTCATTTCCCCAGACACTAGCCATAATTACAGTACTTGCTAGGTTGTTGGATTTTGGGAAGTTGCAGCTTTTTTTCTTTCATTTACACACAGTTTTTTGTTGACACAATCTGACAGGCCAATTCTCAGTTCCTTTCACAGCAGGGGTTGTTCTTATCATCCTGTTCGTATCATAATTTTCCCACCATAGGCACTGCTATGAGCTGTCTGCAATGGTCATGGTTAAGTTCAACCTTAAAATAGCGTAGGCTGTGTAATATGAATTGGCATCCTATTTTCCCCATGTACCCTGCTCAAATGTAGTGCAATTATGGTACTGCATAGGGATTAGGGTGTAATTTTGGATGTGACCTAGTCTAATACAGGCCTTTTTATGTTCTATGAGCTCAAGTCTGTTATCATGATTTGTAAATTGAGCTACCCTCTTGGCCAGGTCTCCCTTAAAGAGGTCATCTGGGGCCTCCCAGGTGCCGCAACGGTCTAAGGCTCTGCATCACAGTGCTAGTGGCATCACTACAGACCCACGTTCGATCCCACGCTGTGTCGCAACCGGCCGCAACCGGGATACCAATGAGGCGGCGCACAATTGACCCAGCGCCGTCCGGGTTAGGGGAGGGTTTGGCCGGCCGGGGGTATCCTTGTACCATTGCACTTTAGCGACTCCTTGTGGCGGGCCGGGCGCACGCTGACTTCGGTTGCCAGCTGTACAGTGTTTCCTCCGACACATTGGTGCGGCTGACTTCCGGGTTAAGTGAGCAGTGTGTCAAGAAGCAGTGCGGCTTGGCAGGGTCATGTTTCGGAGGACGCACAGCTCTCGACATTTGCCTCCCCCGAGTCCCTACGGGAGTTGCAGCGATGAAACAAGACTGTAACTACCAATTGGGTACCATGAAAAAAGGGGGGGAAAGTATGACAAAAAAAAAATATATATATATATATATATATAAATATATATATATATATACAGTGCCTTGTGAAAGTATTCGGCCCCCTTGAACTTTGCGACCTTTTGCCACATTTCAGGCTTCAAACATAAAGATATAAAACTGTATTTTTTTGTGAAGAATCAACAACAAGTGGGACACAATCATGAAGTGGAACGACATTTATTGGATATTTCAAACTTTTTTAACAAATCAAAAACTGAAAAATTGGGCGTGCAAAATTATTCAGCCCCTTTACTTTCAGTGCAGCAAACTCTCTCCAGAAGTTCAGTGAGGATCTCTGAATGATCCAATGTTGACATAAATGACTAATGATGATAAATACAATCCACCTGTGTGTAATCAAGTCTCCGTATATATGCACCTGCACTGTGATAGTCTCAGAGGTCCGTTAAAAGTGCAGAGAGCATCATGAAGAACAAGGAACACACCAGGCAGGTCCGAGATACTGTTGTGAAGAAGTTTAAAGCCGGATTTGGATACAAAAAGATTTCCCAAGCTTTAAACATCCCAAGGAGCACTGTGCAAGCGATAATATTGAAATGGAAGGAGTATCAGACCACTGCAAATCTACCAAGACCTGGCCGTCCCTCTAAACTTTCAGCTCATACAAGGAGAAGACTGATCAGAGATGCAGCCAAGAGGCCCATGATCACTCTGGATGAACTGCAGAGATCTACAGCTGAGGTGGGAGACTCTGTCCATAGGACAACAATCAGTCGTATATTGACACAAATCTACACAAATCTGGCCTTTATGGAAGAGTGGCAAGAAGAAAGCCATTTCTTAAAGATATCCATAAAAAGTGTAGTTTAAAGTTTGCCACAAGCCACCTGGGAGACACATCAAATATGTGGAAGAAGGTGCTCTGGTCAGATGAAACCAAAATTGAACTTTTTGGCAACAATGCAAAACGTTATGTTTGGCGTAAAAGCAACACAGCTCATCACCCTGACCACACCATCCCCACTGTCAAACATGGTGGTGGCAGCATCATGGTTTGGGCCTGCTTTTCTTCAGCAGGGACAGGGAAGATGGTTAAAATTGATGGGAAGATGGATGGAGCCAAATACAGGACCATTCTGGAAGAAAACCTGATGGAGTCTGCAAAAGACCTGAGACTGGGACAGAGATTTGTCTTCCAACAAGACAATGATCCAAAACATAAAGCAAAATCTACAATGGAATGGTTCAAAAATAAACATATCCAGGTGTTAGAATGACCAAGTCAAAGTCCAGACCTGAATCCAATTGAGAGTCTGTGGAAAGAACTGAAAACTGCTGTTCACAAATGCTCTCCATCCAACCTCACTGAGCTCGAGCTGTTTTGCAAGGAGGAATGGGAAAAAATGTCAGTCTCTCGATGTGCAAAACTGATAGAGACATACCCCAAGCGACTTACAGCTGTAATCGCAGCAAAAGGTGGCGCTACAAAGTATTAACTTAAGGGGGCTGAATAATTTTGCACGCCCAATTTTTCAGTTTTTGATTTGTTAAAAAAGTTTGAAATATCCAATAAATGTCGTTCCACTTCATGATTGTGCCCCACTTGTTGTTGATTCTTCACAAAAAAATACAGTTTTATATCTTTATGTTTGAAGCCTGAAATGTGGCAAAAGGTCGCAAAGTTCAAGGGGGCCGAATACTTTCGCAAGGCACTGTATATACACTGCTCAAAAAAATAAAGGGAACACTTAAACAACACAATGTAACTCCAAGTCAATCACACTTCTGTGAAATCAAACTGTCCACTTAGGAAGCAACACTGATTGACAATAAATTTCACATGCTGTTGTGCAAATGGAATAGACAACAGGTGGAAATTATAGGCAATTAGCAAGACACCCCCAATAAAGGAGTGGTTCTGCAGGTGGTGACCACAGACCACTTCTCAGTTCCTATGCTTCCTGGCTGATGTTTTGGTCACTTTTGAATGCTGGCGGTGCTTTCACTCTAGTGGTAGCATGAGACGGAGTCTACAACCCACACAAGTAGCTCAAGTAGTGCAGCTCATCCAGGATGGAACATCAATGCGAGCTGTGTCTGTCAGCGTAGTGTCCAGAGCATGGAGGCGCTACCAGGAGACAGGCCAGCTACCAGGAGACGTGGAGGAGGGCAACAACCCAGCAGCAGGACCGCTACCTCCGCCTTTGTGCAAGGAGGAGCAGGAGGAGCACTGCCAGAGCCCTGCAAAATTACCTCCAGCAGGCCACAAATGAGCATGTGTCTGCTCAAACGGTCAGAAACAGACTCCATGAGGGTGGTATGAGGGCCCGACGTCCGCAGGTGGGGGTTGTGCTTACAGCCCAACACCGTGCAGGACGTTTGGCATTTGCCAGAGAACACCAAGATTGGCAAATTCGCCACTGGCGCCCTGTGCTCTTCACAGATGAAAGCAGGTTCACACTGAGCACATGTGACAGTTTGGAGACGCCGTGGAGAACGTTCTGCTGCCTGCAATATCCTCCAGCATGACCGGTTTGGCAGTGGGTCAGTCATGGTGTGGGGTGGCATTTCTTTGGGGGCCCGCACAGCCCTCCATGTGCTCGCCAGAGGTAGCCTGACTGCCATTAGGTACCGAGATGAGATTTTCAGACCCCTTGTGAGACCATATGCTGGTGCGGTTGGCCCTGCATATGCTAGACCTCATGTGGCTGGAGTGTGTCAGCAGTTCCTGCAAGAGGAAGGCATTGATGCTATGGACTGGCCCGCACATCTGGGACATCATGTCTCCCTCCATCCACCAACGCCACGTTGCACCACAGACTGTCGAGGAGTTGGAGGATGCTTTTAGTCCAGGTCTGGGAGGAGATCCCTCAGGAGACCATCCGCCACCTCATCAGGAGCATGCCCAGGCATTGTAGGGAGGTCATACAGGCACGTGGAGGCCACACACACTACTGAGCCTCATTTTGACTTGTTTTAAGGACATTACATCAAAGTTGGATCAGCCTGTAGTCTGGTTTTCCACTTTAATTTTGAGTGTGACTCCAAATCCAGACCTCCATGGGTTGATAAATTTGATAATTTTTGTGTGATTCTGTTGTCAGCACATTCAACTATGTAAAGACAAAAGTATTTAATAAGAATATTTCATTCATTCAGATCTAGGATGTGTTATTTTAGTGTTCCCTTTATTTTTTTGAGCAGTGTATATAGAAAATGGTCTTCTGGCCTCAATGGGACTTCCTGGATGAATAGAAATGAGTGGAGAAGTGCTATCTCTTTGCCCCCCTCCCTGCTACAGGTATCAGAGGAAGTACCCCTATGCCCATGTGGGCCGAACGCTGTGCCAGCCCCCCACCCGCTCCCTCACCGAGACCCAGTACTTCTTTGTGGACGTGTCCACCCTGTCCAGCTTGGGCACCCACTACCAGCTGAGGATCAGCCGCGTGGACAGCTTCACCCTCCAGTGAGTCATCTTCATCCGGGATCATTACCTTCCTGCTAGCTAGCCGAGCGGATGCATGATACCTGATATCTGGTTGTAGAACTATATGCCTTACACAGCCTCCCACAACAGTACATAGTCAATACTCTGAGTCATCATAGTTTATATCACTATTATGCTACTGTGCAGAGCTGGTCTAATTTGCATTAAACACTGCCTTCTTGCCTACACACGATCGTGACGGCCTATTTCTACAGCAAGCCAAGACACAACAGCATCACTCATAGAGTAGAGATGGCGTGCTGTACCAGTATGTGTGACCTGACTGGCTAATGTTATTGTTGAGTGTTTATTGTCTTCATTACAGTACAGACAAGAAGTTCAGCTTCACTGCTTCACCATCACAACCCCAGGTGAGAAACATAGCCACTCACACTCAAATACACGTGGATACATACGCACACAGCATATTTCCCATAAAACCCTTATACTGTGGCCATGAGAGGTGTGTGTGTGTGTGGGGGGGGGTTGTCTAAGTCTAAAGGCCAGGGCCAAGAAGGTGATTGAGATTAAAGACGGGATGTGTGTGCGTGATTTGTTGAGGTGTTGCGTAACAGCTGTCGAGACAGAGACGGAAGGAAATGTATATTGTTACATCACACATTTTGCGTGTACACATGTTTTGCATTTTGTATTCTATAGATTTGTCTTTCAAAACTGTAGATCTATATCAACATAGTAGAATAGTATTGTTAGGAAGTATGCATTACATTAAAAAAAATATTATAATAATAATCTGAATTATGACTTGTTCTGATAAATATGTGATCCTTTTTTTATAATTATAACTCCCGATTTTTCTCTCTTAGTACTTCAAATATGTGTTCCCTGACGGAGTGGACACGGTTATCGTCAAGGTCAACTCTGAGATGACCTTCCCGTGCTCTGTCATGTCCATCCAGGACATCCAGGTAAACTAACTTGACCAAACCTGTTCATTAGGCACCGGAGGTGGGACCAAGTCACTATTATTCCAGTCACAAGCAAGTCTTAAGTCACAAGTCGAGTCCAAAGTCTAATGGGTCAAGTCCAAGTCGTGCATTCTAAGAGCGTGTCGAGTCAGAAGTTTTCCCCAAAAAATTAATAATAAATCTGTACATGCAATGACTTTCTCAACTATAAATCTTGTATTTATTTATCGAGGCTCCAGGACAGCCCTTTTCATTATGTTGTCTGCAACATACCTTTATGTCATTGTAAAATAGGGACCTTGTGGCAGTCGTAAGGGCATGACATCAGCAGAAGCCAAGGCAGGTTGATGTGCTCGGAGTGTAGATTTATTTACAGGTCTTGGTGATTCAATGGTGAAAGCACCATATCATACCAAATATACACCTGCAATAGCCCAAAAGAAATAGCCTCAGGTTAAGCCTGATACAATCTGAATGGACACAGGTAGAGGGCAAGACTGTACAGCCTCCCCTTGAGAAACCAAATAGAATCTGTTTAACAGGAGCGGGTAGACCTGCATAAATAATATAAGCTCGGACCCCAGGACCATACAATTACCCAATTGGAAATTACATCCAATAAACTGATTCTACAATTTAAAGGCAATTTCCACATCCATTGGTACATTCCTCTTAATCAGACATAATGATATTTCAATCCTTTTACCTTATTCTACATTCTCCAAAGCCGGGAGCGCAGCCCACGTAGCCTATTTCTATATGCACTGAGGCACACGCACTGCTATTACACACAACCAGAATGACCGAGACTAATGGTGCTTTCAAGACAACTGGGAACTCAGGAAAAATACGAGGTCAAATCATGACATCAGTGATCTTCAGGTTTGAAAGTCGGAGCTCTAGAATCCCGAGATGGAATTCTGAGTTGGATGACCGTTCAAAACGACTCCAAATTCCAAATGCAAGCTTCATGAGTAAATTATCCATTTCAAGCAATTGTTACATACCAAAAGACCAGTAGGCCTATGCTAGTCATTGTTAGCCCATTGCTGATGAGCTTGCAAAGTAAACAGTTAATATTCTTGATAACCAAACTATTTTTGGAGCTGCATTTGTATTATGGCAATCCTCTTCCTACATTTTAAGGTTTACGCTGCACCCGATCCTATAGCTTGTACAGCAAATCAGCAATCTGCTTGCTCGCTCACCCGACCTGTGTTGATTGACAGTTTGCTGGTCCAATCAGAGTGCTGAGTGTTTGTTTCACTAGCCAATCTGTTGCAGGTTTTTTTGCATGGTCGGTGCTGCGGGTAATGCCTTTGGCTGCGTGTGGAATAATCCACGTAGACTCTGTGCCACAAAATGCGTGACGGACAAAACATTACAAAACCTGGCCATATAAATTCAAGTAATCAGTCTCAAGTCAAAGTTGAGTCCTGAGTGTTGAGGCTCCAAGTCAAGTTTCAAGTTGTTTTATTTTATATCGAGTCATCGAGTGACTCGAGTCCACAACTCGGAAGTAACTGAACTGAAACAGGGAGGGACTGTTGAGAAACGCAAAGATAAACACTTGTTTTAGTTTTCTGTTGCAAAACGCTTTGCTATGGTGTACCCTAATGACTGTGGTCCCTCAGCCTATTGTCTCCAATGGCTAGCCTCCGATATACCACACAAGGGCAGTGTTGAGTTCATTCTGAGCAACCCAGCAAACCCTAGACAGCTGTGGATGAACTTGTGAAATGCACTGGTTTTACCCTAAAGCAGTTTAAAGCTGTGAAAGAGAGGCGTTACTAAAACGCAATGTAAAGCTCTGTCAGGTGTGTTATCAGCTCACACACGGGGGGGTCTCTGAAATGTAGGCCAATATAGAAATCTGCATTCCACACACTTGATGGGGTCTGTTGCCGTGGCAACCACATTAGCCCTGGCTGCACCTGTTCTTCGCTCAGGCCGGCAGACACACACACACACATACAGACACACTTGTTCCTCTCTGATTGCTGTGTTCTACCTTATCATCAGTGCCCAGTGTATGACTTGGATAACAACGTGGCCTTCATTGGAATGTATCAAACCATGACCAAGACAGCTGCCATCACTGTCCAGGTAAAATACACACACACACTGGAGACATCAGGTAATTGATCAATAAATACATTTTTACAGCTCACTTGCCACAATGGACAACCATTTCATCAACTCTCTCTCTTCTCTCTCTCCTCTCTTTTTCTCTCTCGCTCTCTCTCTCTCTTGCTTTCTTTCTCTCTCCTCTTCTCTCTCTCTCTCTTGTTCCCCCTCTCCCCTTTTCTTATCTCGTGGCCCCCAGAGGAAGGACTTCCCTAGTAACAGTTTCTATGTGGTGGTGGTGGTGAAGACGGAGGACGAGGCATGTGGGGGTCCCCTGCGCTTCTACCCCCTCCGTCCAGATGAGCTCATCGATGCCGGCAACCGCAGTAAAACACTGGACGTGGTCGTCTCGCCCGCTATCAGCTGTGAGTCACTCAGCCAGGCAGGCCAAAGGACTTCAGCTCCATCAAACAGTACATCAATGTAGCAGAGAGAAATGTTACTGTCTGACTCTCTCTCTCTTTCTATTTGTCTCTGTTTCTCTCTAACATCTCTCTCATTTGCTCTTCCTCTCACTCTCTCGCTCCCTCTCTCCTTCCACGCTCTACCCTGTCGTCCCCCCCCCCTCTCTCTCTATCCCCCTCTCTCCGTCTCAGCGGATGTGTATGTGATGGGCATGCTATTCTGCCTGGGCATCTTCCTCTCCTTCTACCTGCTCACCTTCCTGGTGGCCTGTGTGGAGAACAAGAGGTCTGTCGATCGCCCCACTGTCGTATACAGTAAGTACATCATTTCATACACGGTCATATAGAGGCTTTGGAACTCAAGTGTCTCTCTCTGGGTTTTTTCTCTGGTCAGGATGCACAGGAGGCGGGAGGGGCTTCTGAACCCAGCGGACATGTCGCCCGCTGAGACAGGTATCCCAGCAACCCACTACAACGGCACACTCCGTTGTACTTCCTTGTCAGAGGGGTGTACAGGGAAGAGGGGAGAGAACCATCTCTGTAACTCTGTGTTTAAGATTGAAAAATGAGTTGTAGAAGGAATGCGTACCATTTAATAGTTGCCCCATCAGATGAAGGATTTACTGGTCTATTTCTCTTTAAGTTGTATATTTGAATTTGTCCATTTTTCTTTCTCCCCATGCTAAACTTTGGCTCAGCCTCGCTACTGGGTAAGAATGTTGGAGCAGTGGTATATTCCCTGTGACTGAGCCTCTCCCACAGTTTCACACTACTTATTACCTGTCCTGCATGCTATAAAAATTGTTACACCCATCTCACAGTCATTATCACCAGTATGATGTCATCCA
Source organism: Oncorhynchus tshawytscha (assembly GCF_018296145.1). Lineage (NCBI taxonomy): Eukaryota > Metazoa > Chordata > Actinopteri > Salmoniformes > Salmonidae > Oncorhynchus > Oncorhynchus tshawytscha. The sequence goes on from NC_056442.1 coordinate 25,673,975, forward strand.
GTGGAGGGATGACTGCTTATCATCTGGGTGGATGAGGAATCATCATCCTCATGCATGTCTAAACACTTGCCCATGGTCATGCTTTGGATGAAAGGATGGTTATGGTGGTTTGGTTCCAATGGGAGTCTGACTGAAAAGGACTTCTGTTTTCAATAGTCACTCTTCATCTCCCATTGGACTCGCACCCTAGGGCACCCTTGCATTAACCCTTGCCTCACTTTTCAACCTCTGAACCCACAGGGCATGGTGTGTCCTCTCTGACTAACCATTCATCTAGATGCTGTGGTAGAGTGTAGACTACTAACTGCATGTGTTTGGTGTGCGTTTATGTGACATGATCTCTACCTGTTCCCACAGGAAAGCCAGGTGTGACTCCAGTCTCCCCCTATGAATATGGCTCCTTTGGTGAGTGAGTGAGTGAGTGAGTGAGTGAGTGAGTGAGTGAGTGAGTGAGTTTATTTATTTATTTATTTATTTGGGGCGGCAGGGTAGCCTAGTGGTTAGAGCGTTGGACTAGTAACCGGAAGGTTGCAAGTTCAAACCCCTGAGCTAACAAGGTACAAATCTGTCGTTCTGCCCCTGAGCAGGCAGTTAACCCACTGTTCCTAGGCCGTCATTGAAAATAAGAATTTGTTCTTAACTGACTTGCCTAGTTAAATAAAGGTTAAAAAAATAACTTTACAAGTGTGATGAAACGTTTCGAGTGAAAATGTTGTAAATCAATGTAGCTAACCGAGGATGACCGGGCTTTCACTGTTCTAGGTCTGTTGTGTGTCTCATTGCTTTGTTTCACATGAGTCTCCTCGTGAATGTGCACTCCTTCACTACTTCCCACCAATCTAAAAGCATTGGACTGGAGGAGTCACGGACTAGCTGCACTTTTCACCATATTTCTTTTACCAGTCATTTCCTTTCAAATCCGTGAAGGGAAGTGAACAAGCGCACACTTTGGGAGGAAGGAAGGATAATTGGGACACATCCTTAGTGAATACTTACACCACTTCAAGCACGCTTTTAATGCTGTTTCTCTCTGCTGTTGTTTCTACAGTGGACAACGCCAGCACTTTGAGCTCAGAGGCCATCACAGACAGCATAGCATCAGATGCCAACTATGGATACATGGGTATGGAGCAGGATGACTAAATGCAGATGTATATACACACACACACACACACACACACACACACATACTGTACACACCCCGATGTGCAAATACACACAATGGGTCAACATGGCACAAAATCCGTCTTCACGTTATGTTGCACAGCATTTCACCACCAAACTGGCCCTTGATTGGAGGGCTGCGGAGTGCTCTTGTTTCTTATTGGTTTATCTGTGTTTGTTTATCAGGACAGGAGACTTTGAAACGCAGACCATTCCTAACTGCCATCCACCACGTAGCCATCCGCATTGGTGACGCTCACTGCCTTAATCAGCCAGCCAATCGCACCCCTTCACTGTATAAATCAGCCCCATGTCAATCACTTCAGAATGTGTTCAAGATCTATATACCTTTTGATGTAATTTAATGCTCTGATGACCACAGATGGAGACCTCAACCAAAACAATCACATATGGTCAACGATCATGTTTGACTGTATGCAGAGATAATGATGGAATGTTGAGGATGATTTCAATTGTACATTTTGTAATTATCACGAATGCGTCATTGGCCAGAATCACCAATCTATTGAATACGTCCCAAGTCATTTTTTTTTTTAAATCTTAAGCCGTAAAACCAATAAACTATCAAATTGAGAAATATAGCCCTGAGTCACTGACAAACGTACTGTTTCCTCTCTGTCTCTCTCTCTCCGTCTCTCAGAGCGTTCGTTGGAGAGCGTAGCGGGTCGTAGTCGACAGGAGTCTCTGAGCTCTATAGAGGAGGATGACTATGACACATTGGCCGACATCGACTCGGACAAGAACATCGTCCGCACAAAGGTCTGACACATCGCTCCTCCATTCCCCCTCTACCTCTCCTACATCCCTCATCCCTCCTCCATTCCCCCTCTACCTCTCCTACATCCCTCCTCCATTCCCCCTCTACCTCTCCTACATGCCTCATCCCTCCTCCATTCCCCTCTACCTCTCCTACATCCCTCATCCCTCCTCCATTCCCCCTCTACCTCTCCTACATCCCTCCTCCATTCCCCCTCTACCTCTCCTACATCCCTCCTCCATTCCCCCTCTACCTCTCCTACATCCCTCCTCCATTCCCCCTCTACCTCTCCTACATCCCTCCTCCATTCCCCCTCTACCTCTCCTACATCCCTCCTCCATTCCCCCTCTACCTCTCCTACATCCCTCCTCCATTCCCCTCTACCTCTCCTACATCCCTCCTCCATTCCCCTCTACCTCTCCTACACATCCCTCCTCCATTCCCCTCTACCTCTCCTACATCCCTCATCCCTCCTCCATTCCCCCTCTACCTCTCCTACATCCCTCATCCTCCTCCATTCCCCCTCTACCTCTCCTACACATCCCTCCTCCATTCCCCCTCTACCTCTCCTACATCCCTCATCCCTCCTCCATTCCCCCTCTACCGCTCCTCCCCTGTGCATCACTCAATATTATACTCATCTTCTGTTGTTTTTGTTTACCTTTTCCCTCCCAATGAAACTCATGTGGTCGCTTGTCCTTTTGCAGAAGTACCTGTGTGTGTCGGACCTCGCTCGCAAAGACAAGAGGGTTCTGAGTAAAAAGTACCAGATCTACTTCTGGTGAGTGGGGCGGAGAGTTTGCTCAAAATCTGTACATCAATGCTGGGGTTATGACCCTACGGCATCCCTCAGTCTGTCAGTACTCTAGTCAAATGCATGATAACAATTAGCTAGTGATCAGTTGCCTCTTTGGATAGGAGAGTAGCTTAGTTTTGTATCAGTGGGATTAGCAATTGTACAACTGTCAGTGTCATGGCAGTTAATGTCAGTGTTGCTCTCCTCAGGAATATTGCCACCATCGGTGTGTTCTACGCCCTCCCTGTCATCCAGCTGGTCATCACTTATCAAACGGTACTGTGTGCTGCCCTCACTCACACCCCAACTGCAGATTTACTACATTATTACAGAGTTATAGCTACATTATTACAGACTTATAACGTGTGCATTTGTAAAGGAATTGCCTTCGAGTGAGTAGATATGACTGTAGAATCCACACGTGGTGGGTGGGTGGCTAGTGTGTTGATGTTGACATGTCCCTGTCACCTCCAGGTTGTCAACGTGACAGGAAATCAGGACATCTGCTACTACAACTTCCTGTGTGCACACCCCCTGGGGAATCTGAGGTGTGTGTATGTGTGTGTGTGTGTGTGTGTGTGTGTCATAAGGGAAGAAGGCATATGGCTGTATGTGTAATGTATGACTTGTATCATTCATGACATCCATTCTCTACCCTCTGGTGTGCAGTGCCTTCAACAACATACTGAGTAACCTTGGTTACGTGATGCTGGGTCTCCTCTTCCTGCTCATCGTGCTGCAGAGAGATGTCATCCACAGCAGAGCGCTGGACCGCAACGACCTCAACGCACTGGTGAGAGATCAAACTGAGATGATGCTCTTGTATATTTTGGGGGGTATTTGTAATTGTTTTATTGACAGCTGTAGATTAGAGCATGTGACAGGTAGAAATCTGACGGGGGTACAGTACAGAGTGTGATATTGGTGAAACTGGGGGATCGAACTGCTGCTTCTAGGGACAGTATGTGTTCCAGGGGTGGCAACCCAAACCTCTATACAGGTAGGGTATTATAGCAGTGTGATCAATAATTAGAACTTGAAATGAACAGTTGATATTTCCATGTATGGAATTCATATCACCACCCATGGTGTTGACAGGAGGGTTTTGTCCAGAGGAGATTTCCTACACACTATGGAACGTTCCATATCACCACCCATGGTGTTGACAGGAGGGTTTTGTCCAGAGGAGATTTCCTACACACTATGGAACGTTCCATATCACCACCCATGGTGTTGACAGGAGGGTTTTGTCCAGAGGAGATTTCCTACACACTGTGGAACGTTCCATATCACCACCCATGGTGTTGACAGGAGGGTTTTGTCCAGAGGAGATTTCCTACACACTGTGGAACGTTCCATATTGACAGGAGGGTTTTGTCCCGTTCCATATCACCACCCCTGTGGAACGTTCCATATCACCACCCATGGTGTTGACAGGAGGGTTTTGGTGTTGACATATCACCACCCAGTTGACAGGAGGGTTTTGTCCAGAGGAGATTTCCTACACACTGTGGACATGAGGGTTTTGTCCAGAGGAGATTTCCTACACACTATGGAATGTTCCATATCACCACCCATGGTGTTGACAGGAGGGTTTTGTCCAGAGGAGATTTCCTACACACTGTGGAACGTTCCATATCACCACCCATGGTGTTGACAGGAGGGTTTTGTCCAGAGGAGATTTCCTACACACTGTGGAACGTTTCATATCAGTAACCAGGTTTCCAACTTTTTATGCGCGTCAAGTGTGACATAGAACATTTGACGACATGCCTGATGGAAACAGCAAATTTGTCAGTAAACTTTCCAAATGGCGACTGAACTAAATACGCTAGACAAGGTGGGTTTTGTGTAGGTTAAATTAATTATGTGAGAAATTGCGGTGGAAAAGCCTTTTATGCGCAAATGTTGCTAAAATAACATCATATGGAGTCATGCAGTGATATGTTGTGTGGTCCTCCCACTATGATTAGGGAAAGCATGGGGTTTATTAGGCTACAGATTAAAGAAGTTATGAATTTCACCAGGTGGTGAAAGTGAACAGTGATTTAGCTTGAGGCTCCTTTCCAATATATGTCTTATTCTGGTGACATGACGATCGATGCTTGGCTGCCATTTGACAAGTAAAAATTCTCGCTCTTTTGTCCATAAAATCTCATGTAGATTTTACCCGCACTGTATCTGCAAGCTGTTGGCTGGAGCGCTCGTGCCAAGACCATAATGGGCACATTCCCTCTATAACACAACATTTTTAGTGACAAAACCATCCGTTGAGTTGAAAATGTGATGGAAACCCATTTGAACTTGTATTTTTTTATTCTGTACATTGGAATTTAAACGCGTACGTACTCCCAGGGTGATTTAATCAGACGCACAATAACGACACCGTTTCCATCTGAGTTGGATCTTCGCCAGGTCATACACCACTGTGAAACACCGCTACTTAAATAACCTCTAGAGAAATGAACATTGGATGGTCATATGTTTCTCTTTTTCTCTACAACATCACACAGCCTTTTTTTTAATCCACAAGTCCCTTTGATGGAAACAGATGTCTGGTGGCAAAATGTGCATATTGTTTGTTTGTTTGTTTGTTTTTATGCTGATTTTAGAATGTTTGCATGAAAATCTGTCGCCAATTGGATGGAAAGCCAGCTAGTGACAATGATATACTGTAATTCTGAGCCTCTGTCTCTCCCTCCCTCCCTGTATGCAGGAGTGTGGCATCCCTAAGCACTTTGGGCTGTTCTACGCCATGGGCACAGCTCTGATGATGGAGGGGCTGCTGAGTGCCTGCTACCACGTCTGCCCCAACTACACCAACTTCCAGTTCGGTGAGACTAATGTCACGGTTGGATTATTGGGAGATCCGGAAGATGCTGTAACACAAATCCTTAATAGATGGCTTTCTCAATCAGCCGAAGTCCCAGATCGGTTCATTCTGTCTTGCCCAACTACATTGCTGTGACTCCAAGACAACACAAACAGATCTGGGACTCGGGCTACTTCACAGTAACTGTACTGGAAGGTATTCTGTACTGTAAGGTATTCTGTACTGGAAGGTATTCTGTACTGTAGGAAACTGTCATTAATGTCACCCTTTCCTCCTCTGTGTCCTGTCGGTCAGACACCTCCTTCATGTATATGATCGCTGGGCTGTGCGTGTTAAAGCTGTACCAGAAGAGACACCCAGATATCAATGCCAGCGCTTACACTGCCTACGCCTGTCTGGCTGCTGTCATCTTCTTCTCTGTGCTAGGAGTGGTGAGTGACTAGGAGCGCGGACACACAGACAGGCAGACTGACAGACAAAACACTACAAACACCCAACTATACATTCATGTACATACTACCTCAATTAGCCCAACTAACCGGTGCCCCCCCGCACATTGGCTACCTGGGATATCTGCATTGTGTCCCGCCTTCCACCACCCGCCAACCCCTCTTTTACACTACTGCTACTCTCTGTTTATCATATATGCATAGTCACTTTAACCATATCTACATGTACATACTACCGCAATCAGGCTGACTAACCGATGTCTGTATGTAGCCTCGCTACTGTATATAGCCTCGCTACTGTATATAGCCTCTCTACTCTATATAGCCCCTCTACTGTATATAGCCTCTCTACTGTATATAGCCTCGCTACTGTATATAGCCTCTCTACTCTATATAGCCTCTCTACTCTATATAGCCCCTCTACTGTATATAGCCTCTCTACTCTATATAGCCTCTCTACTGTATATCTCTACTGTATATAGCCTCTCTACTGTATATAGCCCTCTACTGTATATAGCTACTGTATATCTCTACTGTATATAGCCTCTCTACTGTATATAGCCTCTCTACTGTATATAGCCTCTCTACTGTATATCTCTACTGTATATAGCCCTCTACTACTGTATATAGCCTCTCTACTGTATATAGCCCTCTACTGTATATAGCCCCTCTACCCTCTACTGTATATAGCCCCTCTACTGTATATAGCCTCTCTACTGTATATCTACTGTATATAGCCCTCTACTGTATATAGCCCCTCTACTGTATATAGCCCTCTACTGTATATAGCCCCTCTACTGTATATAGCCCCTCTACTGTATATAGCCTCTCTACTGTATATCTACTGTATATAGCCCTACTGTATATAGCCCCTCTACTGTATATAGCCTCTCTACCCTCTACTGTATATAGCCTCTCTACTGTATATAGCCCTCTACTGTATATAGCCCTCTACTCTATATAGCCCCTCTACTGTATATAGCCTCTCTACTGTATATAGCCTCTCTACTGTATATAGCCCCTCTACTGTATATAGCCCCTCTACTGTATATAGCCCCTCTACTGTACTGTATATAGCCTCTCTACTGTATATAGCCTGTATATAGCCCCTCTACTGTATATAGCCCTCTACTGTATATAGCCCCCTCTACTGTATATAGCCTAGCCCTCTACTGTATATAGCCCCTCTACTGTATATAGCCTCTACTCTATATAGCCCCTCTACTGTATATAGCCCTCTACTGTATATAGCCTCTCTACTGTATATAGCCTCTCTACTGTATATAGCCTCTACTGTATATAGCCTCGCTACTGTATATAGCTCTACTCTATATAGCCCCTCTATATAGTCTCTCTACTGTATATAGCCTCTCTACTGTATATAGCCTCTCTACTCTATATAGCCCTCTACTGTATATAGCCTCTCTACCCTCTACTGTATATAGCCTCTCTACTGTATATCTCTACTGTATATAGCCTCTCTACTCTATATAGCCCCTCTACTGTATATAGCCTCTCTACTCTATATAGCCCCTCTACTGTATATAGCCCCTCTACTGTATATAGCCTCTCTACTGTATATAGCCTCGCTACTGTTGTTTTTCACTGTTTTTATTTCTTTACTTATCTATTGTTCACCTAATACCTTTTTTTAACTTAAAAATTGCACTGTTGGTCAGAGCCTGTAAGTAAGCATTTCACTGTAAGGTCTACTACACCTGTTGTATTCGGCGCACAAATAAACTTTGATTTGAACTGTAGACTCTGACATACAGAACCTACAGAATCATCACTCAGCAAGTGTCAAATTCCTGATGTATCCTGATGATGGAGGTGTGTCTACCTGTGTGTGTGTTGTGTCCAGGTGTTCGGGAAGGGCAACATGGTGTTCTGGATCGTCTTCTCTGTCCTCCACATCCTGGCCACCATGCTGCTCAGCACCCAGCTCTACTACATGGGTCGCTGGAGACTGGGTAAGGAGTCAATCAATCACATGTATCTATTTGTTATTTTTAAAAGCCCTTTTTTACATGAGCAATTGTCACCAAGTGCTTTCCTTACTTTACCCAGCCCAAAACCACATAGAGCAAGCAATGCAGAGGCAGAAGCACAGTGTCTAGGAAAAATGACCCTGAAGACAGGAACCTAGGAGTAGGGGCTAGGAAAGTTACAGGGCTATGGACAGGTGTCCGTCTATTCTATTTGTTTGTGTTTCAGATTCTGGCATCCTGCGCAGGATTGTGTATGTGATCTACACCGACTGTATCCGCCAGTGCAGTGGCCCCATGTATATTGTGAGTATACGTCAGGGGGGGGGGGGACTACTGCCCCCTCTCATTAAAGACACGGAAGTTCAAGGCCGACCGCGATACTGCAGGCATTGTTTGCATAAAACCAGAACCCCCCATTATAGTGAATGACCACGATGATTGCCATTTTTCCAATCTACTAATAATTGCTTCTAACAAACCAGATGTCCAGTATGTCCTTGAACCAATTTATTTTTCAATCCCACATAGAAGAAGTTTCATTTAGTTTCTAATTGCAGCCTTCAGTAGCCCGGTTGGCCTTCAACTTGAGTTACTCAATGAGGGGGGGGCAGCAGCACTGGGCTAGGCTGCAACGTCACTTCCTGGAGTAGCTCAAACTGCGTATCTTATGTCTCCATGAGACGCCATATTAACCGACTTAATTTGGCTTCAATACACTATTGAGTCGTCACATAGGAATGAATGGTGTCGCTTGATCGATGGCTTTGTCCCATTCATATATATACAGTCATTGGTATACTGTACATACACACACTGTATGGAGACTAATGTTACAAAAGATTCACAAATCCACAAGTAAACATTTCTCTCTCTCTCACACTGTGTTAGGACCGAATGGTTCTGCTGGTGATGGGAAACATAGTGAACTGGTCTCTGTGAGTATTTCCTTCATTCACTCACTATCTTATTCCGACTGGACTGCCTTTACTGCAGTGTTCTTTATATGTGACACATTTTTTCTTTTCTTGGTCAGGTTTGCAAGGTACAGATCTGGTATCTTCATTTGATCACTCTGTTGTCGCAGAGAATTTTCCTGCGCAGCATGAAATGCTAATTCTAGTGTATTAGGGTTTAAAAAGGCTTCTGTCCCGATTTCCGATTTAAAATGCCAGACTTGATTTGCCCGAGCAAAAAAATGTATCAACCCCTACAAAAATGTCCATGAATTATAATCGACGTAATAATTCACATTTCCTGTTGCTGAATGATTTTTATTTTCCTGCTGTGAGAAACGGGGTCGAATTAAGATGGCAGATCTGTACATTGTTTGACCTCATCATGCCGTGTTCTTTATCAAAGGTCTTTCACACCTACTTTAAGTGATTCATGTATATCCCTTTCTGTCAATGTGATTTATTGCGACTCACTCAGCCTGATGAGGCAAGGTATCCATTTGCTCTGTAGAACAGTCATTACACACCCACAACCATGGGTGGAGACTTGAGTAGAGTCGACAACTCATCACTGACATACATTGTGTTGTTGTGTTCTGTCTGTCCAGGGCTGCCTATGGGCTACTAAAGACACCCAATGACTTTGCCTCTTACCTGCTGGCCATCGCCATCTGCAACTTGCTACTCTACTTTGCCTTCTACATCATCATGAAGGTGTGTGTGTGTGTGGGGTGGGGTGGGGTGGGGGTGTCTAAGTTAGCATATGGGGTCTAAGCTAGCATATGGAATTGTTTTAGGACATTGTAGGATAAGGGTTTTTAAAAAATGGATAATAAATCTTAACTAACTTCTGCTACTACAAAATAAAGATCTGTCAGTGTGATTCAGAGGCAGACAATAAGTTCATCTCTGCAGCTCCTAACACCCTTAGAATAGCTTCCAGTTTCCTCCATCTCCTCATCATCAAAGAGCCACTGCTCGTCACTCCTCACCATGCCAACGCCTTAGTCCTCTCATGGTGTATGATGTTCAGGGTCTCTGTCACTCTCTAAAAGAGAAAACAGTGCCTCACCTCCCTGTACAAGTCGACCAGACGGCTCTGCCCCTGCACAGGCAGGTGCTGGCTGTGCTCAACGAGCATGGCCTTGTGGCTGAGCTGGTTTTGTCCAGTACTGCTCGTATTCCCACAGACCCAGGCTGCTGTGCGGTCCATGATGCCATCCATGGTACAGCCTGGACAAATCGCTGGATGTAGTCGCTCATTATTGAGAAATGGATCAATCTTTCAAAAGCAAGTCACACTTCTAGTCTTGAGGTTGTTGCCACAAACTGAGTTCCAAATCAACATGGGCACCTAACAACCAAACATTCTCAGTTCGAAACATGCTCTATTCAATTGTGATAAAATGTCAATGTATTTGTATGGTTTTAGACTCACCATGGGAATGAAAGAATGACTTTTAAATCATCAATGACTCTGGCTCTTAGCAACAGACATTCTAAATTTGAACATTCTACTTGAATGTGCTTTGTTTGACCTGTTTCCATATTCTAGCAGTATTGTGTGTATATGGAAAGTGCACATCGGACACATGAAACAACGTAGAACATGTTCCGGGTGTACAATCACAGATGATGTTGAGTTTCTGTGAATGTGTGTGTAGCTCCGTAGCGGTGAGAGGATCCAGTGCATGGCCATGGTGTGTATCCTCTTCACAGCCGTGGTGTGGGGCTTCGCTCTCTTCTTCTTCTTCCAGGGCCTCAGTACCTGGCAGGTCAGCACAGCCTTACAGATCAGTGGCTTCCACCACACGTCAGCCTTACACACCCCTCTTCGGGGGCCCCCAGCCATTCCATGTATTCAAACGGTTCCAGAGCTAGCACACCTGATTAATCAAACACTTGTCTGTGTAGGTAAGTTGAATCAGGTATGCTAGTTCAGGTGTACAACACAATTGTGAGTGTTCTGGGGGTCCCTGAGGAGAGGTTTGGGAAGCCCTGTCTTATGGGGGTCATCGTATCTGTAGTACCACACTTGAAAACATCACATGTTTACACATCACATGTCATGGTCACATAACCCCAACATTCACCTTTCACTGTGGCACTGACGGCTTTGTCCCCTCTCTCCCGCCATAGAAAACCCCCGCCGAGTCCCGGGAACACAACCGGGATTGCATCGTGCTCTCCTTCTTTGACGACCACGACATCTGGCACTTCCTGTCTTCCATTGCCATGTTTGGTTCCTTCCTGGTGAGTGTGTGTTTGGTGTGTGCGTGCACGCCTCTGGGGAGGGCCATGCGACACTCATTTCATAGTACAGTCGTGGCCAAAGGTTTTGAGAATGACACAAATATTAATTTTTACAAAGTCTGCTGCATCAGTTTGTATGATGGCAATTTGCATATACTCCAGAATGTTATGAAGAGTGATCAGATGAATTGCAATTAATTGCAAAGACCCTCTTTGCCATGCAAATGAACTGAATCCCCACAAAACATTTCCACCGCCTTTCAGCCCTGCCACAAAAGGACCAGCTGACATGTCAGTGATTCTCTGGTTAACACAGGTGTGAGTGTTGATGAGGACAAGGCTGGAGATCACTCTGTAATGCTGATTGAGTTCAAATAACAGACTGGAAGCTTCAAAAGGAGGGTGGTGCTTAGAATCATTGTTCTTCCTCTGTCAACCATGGTTACCTGCAAGGAAACATGTGTCATCATCATTGCTTTGCACAAAAAGGGATTCACAGGCAAGGATATTGCTGCCAGTAAGATTGCACCTAAATCAACCATTTATCGGCTCATCAAGAACTTCAAGGAAAGCGGTTAAATTGTTGTGAAGAAGGCTTCAGGGCGCTCAAGAAAGTCTAGCAAGCGCCAGGACCGTCTCCTAAAGTTGATTCAGCTGCGGGATCGGGGCACCACTAGTACAGAGCTTGATCAGGAATGGCAGCAGGCAGGTGTGAGTGCATCTGCATGCACAGTGAGGCAAAGACTTTTGGAGGATGGCCTGGTGTCAAGAAGGGCAGCAACTTCTCTCCAGGAAAAACATCGGGACAGACTGATATTCTGCAAAAGGTACAGGGATTGGACTGCTGAGGACTGGGTTAAAGTCATTTTCTCTGATGAATCCCCTTTCCGATTGTTTGGGGCATCGGAGAAGACAAGGTGAGCGCTACCATCAGTCCTGTGTCATGCCAACAAAGGATCCTGAGACCATTCATGTGTGGGGTTGCTTCTCAGCCAAGGGAGTGGGCTCACTCACAATTTTGCCTAAGAACACGGCCATGAATAAAGAATGGTACCCAACACATCCTCCGAGAGCAACTTCTCCCAACCATCCAGGAACAGTTTGGTGACAAACAATGCCTTTTCCAGCATGATGGAGTACCTTGCCATAAGGCAAAATGATAACTAAGTGGCTCGGGGAACAAAACATCGATATTTTGGGTCCATGGCTAGGAAACTCCCTAGACCTTAATCCCATTGAGAACTTGTAGTCATTCCTCAAGAGGTGGGTGGACAAACAAAAACCCACAAATTCTGACAAACTCCAAGCATTGATTATGCAAGAATGGGCTGCCATCAGTCAGGATGTGGCCCAGAAGTTGATTGACAGCGTGTTGCCCAGAAGTTGATTGACAGCATATTCTTGAAAAAGAAGGGTCAACACTGCAAATATACTCTTTGCACCAACTTCATGTAATTGTCAATAAAAGCCTTTGACACTTATGAAATGCTTGTAATTATACTTCAGTATTCCATAGTAACATCTGACAAAAATATCTAAAGACACTGAGGCAGCAGACTTTGTGATAATTAATATGTCATTCTCAACTTTTTGCCACGACTGTATTATAAAATGGAGGGGAACACACAGATTTCACACCATGGACATGGTTATTGCTGAGCATTGATGAAGACCTCCCATTCCTGACCCAAACATACCCAGATAGTGACTGACTCCTCTGCTTTCTCTGCCAGGTTCTCCTCACCATGGACGATGACTTGGACAACGTCCAGAGAGACAAGATTTTCGTCTTCTGAGAAAGCAACTCTCTGGCTCCGCCTTAACGTTTCCCGCTGGCCAATAGTGACACGGTGGCAACTGACACACCCAATGGCTTTGTCTCCCTGACTGCAGGCGGGCTGGGCATCTCTCAGCCAATCAAAGAGTTGGGATCTGTATGAACACGTGGCGTGCCAATCAATGAGTCTGGTTCACCAAGACATGCTGACATTTCTCCTTCCTGCCATCCGATATTACTGTGGTCATCGTGTTTTCTTATTGCGGATAAAGATGTTAACAGTACGAATGTAATTTATTTTATATTGCATCATTACTGACTTGCAACTCCATCAATGCATTTAAACATGTATAGTCTGTGTGCCTGTGTGGGAGTGAGAACACACCTCATGTCCAGTCTGTCGGTGGCCTTTAATGTTCTAATCATGTGGTCTGTATTTATTTCTATGGATCTGTCCCTGAGAGATCATTGATTGTATTGTAATTATTAACTATGTCCTTAGCTGGTGAGGAAAATATATTTTGCACTGTAGGATAAGAAAACTTGGGACTATGTGATGGAACAGTTACTGAATAAAGTTTGTTCACAATGATAAAGGTGTAATCTTTAGTATAATCTGTCTCTAGGTTTTGTATTTTAAGTTACTGACGAGCAGGATGAAAAGGAAATCCAAACATGGGTTGTGTTCATTAGGCACCAAATGGAAGAGAATTGACAATCAGGGAAAGACTAACTGAACTTGTCCAAGAAATTCAAATTTTCGTTGCGTGTCCCAATGAATACAACCCTGGTAATTACTTTAATGCAGACAAATGAACTATTGAAAAGCTGTTTCATGAAAAAGAATGAAAGCTTGACATGGACATTATGAATATACACCACTTTACATTTATTAAAATATTTATAAAAATACTGTAAAAATTCCACACATCTGCACAGTAAACACACTGGAAGAGGGTCTCTCTTACCAGAATTTCATACAGACTGAATGCTTTACAAGTTGTCCTGCCCTTGTAGCGGTTATTATGGTATGGCTTGAACTTCTCATACAGCACAATTACAACCTGATACCATGACAATGATCTTTAGTCACTTATCACATCAGTTATGAGGCTTATAAATGTAAGATATCAACGGTATCTCTCCTAATAAAGTGAAGCACCTATTGAATATGTAACAACTATGCATTCTGTTTTTGAAACATTTAAATAGCTCGAGGCAAACAAACTGATTTGTTGACTACGGGGCTACTGTCGCCATACTCCCAAGCTATTCAACCTTGCATGCCAATGGAATGAAATTACAGAGACCACTGAAACCGCCCTAGTGTCCTCTTCTGTCACACAATCACAGTTAAACCTGAGGACGAGGAGTACACTGGAGGTCAGATGTCTTAAATGTTTCTTACAGTAATCTGATATGGAAATTTGGTTGCAGGGGAATCCAAGCTCTGGTCCAGGGTGTTCCTTTGGTCCACACATAGTCGAGGGCGGTTCCTCTAGTAGCGCCCTGGACCAGAGCTAGAGGGATCCCTGCATTAAAAGTGAATTTTTAAAAACACACCCCTGTCCTTAGCCCTTTTTCAATAACAATACAGCTTTATCTGCTTGTGTTGATCCTTGCTCTTTATGTAACTTCTCCCTCGCCCTTTAGTAATGGTACACTTTAATCTGGTTGTTGTCATCCAGGCTCAACTGGACCAGTCCACTCATAGTTGGGGGGGTCCGATAACGCGTGAACAGAGGTCTGATGAAAGCCTGTTAAGGAAATGTACAAGATTGAACCAAGCTCCATTATAAGTTGTGCTATGTGGCGTGTGTGAGCATGTTTACAGAAGGATACACACTGGGGTCTTTCCTGCGTGTCTCCAGCCATCTCTTGTTGCCGTCGATCAGGCCCTGAAGCCTCTGGCCATCCATCTCCACTGCCTTAGGCTGCATGGAGGACAGACTACGAGCCTGCTCACTAACAAACACACATTTCTGTAGTACCTTCCTTCAACAAGATGAGACTACTGTGAAAGGGATGAGTGACAGTCTAGATTATTTTTTTTTTTAAAGAGGAGTTTCCATCATTTTCATGTTTGTTATTTTCATATTTACCTTGCAGGACTGTACCCTGAATAAAGTGCATTGGTCCGCAAGGAACTGGTGGCTATGGACTCAATAGGAGCCCCTATAGAAGGGACAAAGAGAAGTGTACTCTCGTTAATTAAACCAACAACTCCACCGACCTGAAAGTACACAGACAACCCTGAACGGGGAGTTCTACAGTCCACAGAACTAAATACAACGCATATTTATTATAACATATATGATTTTGGATCTCTTTGGTTGAGATGTACCAGGGAAGAGCTTGGCCCAGCGGCTATTGAGCAGGTCCTCAGAATCCCGTAGTGGGGTGGAGGTGCTGTGAGGGGCCCACGCCCAGGAGGGCCCAGACAGAGGCATGGAGAGCTGTGAAAGAGGCATTGAGGTGGGGGTTCGGGGCTGGGAGAGGGGCAGAGGTAGGGGGAGAGGCTGGTAAGGGGTCTGGCGTTGGGTCAGGGAGCCCAGGGCCCCCAGGACTGTGTTGAGCTGGCCAGAGATGTGCTGGAGCGACTCGGCTAAGTGCTGCACCTTAGCTGGCACTGTGGGCTCCCCACCTGGAGAGGAGAGATAGAGAGAGAAAGGGAGCAAATGTCAGAAAAGAAGAAGACATAAGGGAGAAAAGCAAGGAAGGAGAGGGTGAAAGAGAGGAAGGAAGGAGAGGGTGAAAGAGAGGAAGGAAGGAGAGGGTGAAAGGGGAAAAAAGGAGAAACGATGAAGGGGGAGAGACGGAGCATAAATAACAACACGACAGGGGAGGAGTACAGGCCTGTTATGAGGGTGTAAGGAATGGATACTCCCGTATGTGTGTCTCTCTCACCTGGGCCATCATGGCCGTTGCTGACGCTGCTCATATCCGATTCAGTCACATCAAAGGTCACCTTCCTATCATCAGCCAGTCTGCCCTGGTCATCATAGTAGTGATGATGGGAGACCTGGGCAAGGGAAAGCAAGAGAGAGAAAAAAAGACAAAAAAACTCCATACTTTTGTACTTTCTAACACGAACACTTGTCTACTCTTAACATCAATGATTTAGCTGATAACTGCTTTATTGAGGAACGTTTTCCTTACACCGATTGGCTTAGCTAGCTACCTTAAGTTGAACACACTGACTGTAAGACGCTCTGGATAGGACTGTCTGCTAAATGACCAAAACGCCATTGAAAAATGCATACAAAATATGTATGTGTACAAAACATTAGGAACACCTTCCTAATATTGAGTCGCACCCCTCTTTTACTTGAAAACAGCCTCAGTTTGTCGGGGCATGGACTCCATAAAGTGTCGAAAGCGTTCCACAGGGATGCTGACCCATGTTGACTCCAATGCTTCCCACAGTTGTGTCAAGTTGGCTGGATGTCCTTTGGGTGGTGGACCATTCTTGATACACAAGGAAAACGGTTGAGTATCAAAAACCCAGCAGCGTTACAGTTCTTTTTATTGAACCTTTATTTAACTAGGCAAGTCAGTTAAGAACAAATTCTTATTTACAATGACGGCCTACCCCGGCCAAACCTGGACGACGCTGGGCCAATGGGACTCCCAATCACAGCCAGATGTGATACAGCCTGGATTCGAACCAGAGACTGTAGTGACGCCTCTTGTACTGAGATACAGTGCCTTAGACCGCTGCGCCAAATCGGGAGCCTGATTCTTGACACACTCAAACTGGTGCGCCTGGCACCTACCACCATACCCCATTCAACTTAAATCTTTAGTCTTGCCCATTCACCCTCTGAATGGCACACATACACGATCCATGTCTCAATTGTCTCAAGGCTTAGAAATCCTTCTTTAACCTGTCTCCTCCCCTTCATCTACACTGATTAAAGTGGACTTAACAGGTGACATCAACAAGGGATCATAGCTTTCACCTGGACTGACCTGACCAGTCTGTCATGGAAAGAGCAGGTGTTCTTAATGTTTTGTCCCCTCATTGTATAGTGTGTTGTTTATTAGCAATCTATTGAAGTATGTATAACGTTATGGGCACGGTATGTAATACAGGTGGTGTACAGGGGGCAGGTTATGTGGTATATAAACGTGTTATGGTGTACTACTAAGGCACCTCTTCAGCTACGGAGCTCTCTAGCTGTTGCAGTCTCTCCTCCTTCCTGCGTAGCAGCGAGATCCCCCTCTGCACAGTCACCCTCAACTCCTCCACGTCACTGGCCTCCTGAGGAAGAGAAGCGGAAACGAAAGAGAGCGACAGAGAGAGGGACGACCCAGGGACCGTTACACACGGAGGTCAAGCATACTCTCTCACTTCATGAATGTTCCAACATAGGACAGGGTGTAGGAGTCCATAAGGGATAAGGAAGGGAGTCACACTTACACGTACCTGCTGCAGGTTCCTGTACATCTCCTGTGTGGCCTGGGCGTGGCTGGTGGTGTTGGGGTACTGAGAGGAGCTGGATTGGGCCTGCGCTGCCTGCAGCGCTGCCTGTCTCTCACTCAGACGACCACTCTCCCTCTCCAGGAAGCGCCGGGCCTTCTGCAGGGACAGGCCCTCAGAGGAGATGTACTGATGCAAGCTGGGAGAAGGACAGGAAGAGAGAAACACACACACACATAGAAGTTAGTCAGGATAGAAAGGTGCAACATGCATGCTCCCTCCCCCTCACACACACACACACAGAAGTTAGTCAGGATAGAAAGGTGCAACATGCATGCATGCTCTCTCACACACACACACACACACATACTCGTCCAAGCTGCTCTCGCTGTCTCTGGAGATGGGGGAGAGAGGTTCTTTCAGGTGTTCCACATGCAGCACTTTCTCCTGTCCAGCAGAGGGCGCTGCCTCACAATCCTTCTCCTTCTTCCTCTCCTCCTCTGTTCTGTCCAGTCTAGTAGAAGGCCTCTTGATCTCGCTCTGCTCCAGATCACTGCAATAGAATCATGTGTTTGTCCCTGAAAAAGTACCGCTTGAGAAAGAGCTCAATAGTCTGGCAAGCTAGAATTGAAGTCTCCCACTAAGTCTGGAAGACATGCACTGTCAGCTGCAAGGTGACAATGAAACAGTGTGAACGGAGGTTGACCCCAACTAACGGGCCAGATGTGTGTGTGCGTTTCAGTGGAGGCTGCTGAGGGGAGGACGGCTCATAATAATGTCTGAAAACCGTGTGTTTGATACCATTGCATTCACTCGATTATTATGAGCCGTACTCCTCCCACCAGCAGCCTCAACTGGTGTGGGTGTGTACCTGACTCTGCGGCCCAGCCGATCACAGCGCTCCTGCAGCAGCTCCACCTTGCTCTCCAGCCGGTCCCGCTCCTCCTTTATCCTCCTGCTCTCCTCTCTCGCTTTGTCCCTCTCCTCCCTCATTCTCTCCAACTCCTCTCTCGCGTTGGTCCTCTCCTCCCGCCCTCTCTCCGCCTCCTGCCTCGCCCTGTCCCTCTCTCCTTCCACCCGCTCCAGATGCTCTCTCAGTCCATCTCTCTCCTGCATGACTCCAGGCAGAGCCTGAAAACATCACAGGCTTAACATCTAGAGCACGATGAAGACCGAGGTGGTGGTGGTGAAGATGATGAATCCTCACCTCGATTCCTCTGTCTATCTCATCCTCTTCATCCCCAAGCTGCTGCCTCCTCTTCTTCAAATTCGCTGCCTGAACATTGGCAAGCGGATATGTCCTTTAATCAACAGCGGCCAACCACACACATACAGTTCATTCCTTTCCGAAGCCGAGGCCATCCCTAAGCGTTCCAGATATTCACGCAGACACATATCAGCGCAACAGTGACTGATTACCTGGGTCTTCAGTGTTGTCTCCTGGCTCTTCAGTTCCCTGGCCCTCAGCTCCATCCTGTCCCCCAGCTCCTGAATCTCTGCCTCCTGAGGGATGACAGGTGTTTAGAGATGATACATGTGTGTGTGTGTGTGTGTGTGTGTGTGTGTCTCTCTCTGTCCTCACCTTGCGTGTGTGCGTCTGGCGGGTCTTGCAGAGCTGGGAGTCTAGCTGTGTACGGAGTCTTTCCAGCTGGGCGCTGTGTGCGGCCAGCAGGCGATCCCTCTCCTCCTGCAGGACACACAGCAACTGTTCTTTTTGGACAGCCTCCTGGAGGACAGAAGCACACACAGAGAGACACACAAATTTCCAGATCATTTCCACGATATTTAACCACAGCATTACATGTCGGGACAACAGTGCAGAGGCAACAGCCAAAGCAACAATGACAGTAGCAGCAGGTAGGTTACGAGAAGCGGTGACCTTTGAACTGTCTCTCACCTGGTCCAGATGACTCTCTCTGATAGAGCTGAGTTCTCGGTGGTGGTCGTCTTTGAGCTGCCCCAGCTTCCTGGCGTGGTCACGCTGCACTTCCTCCCTCACTTCCTGGAGCACGTCTCCCAACTGGTCCAAGTCACAGTCAGTGGGAGGGATTCATAATGTCACAACGCTCTAGAGGGTTGAGACTGACATACTGGTAATATGTGTATCTGCAGTCAGGGAGATGAGGGCTATGGTTTTGTGTATCAAAAGTGGGAAGTAGTGTGTGTGTGTGTTCTATCACCTCTCTTTGGTACTCTGCTAGATGCTGCTCTGGGCTACGAGGGCTCTTCAACTCCCTCCACCGCTCACTGGCACTGCTTCTCCCCTAAGGAACACAACAACACACTGTCTTCAACCATCACCTGTGTGACAACACCCTATCCTAGACTCACTGCATGTATTTCCCTCACAAAAACCGAAACAATTTCAGTTATTTCGAGTGCACGTGTGTATTAGAAGGTCCCTCTCCTATATCTCCCCCTCCCAGCTCCTCTCCTACCCCCCTCACCTCCTGTTTGAGGGAGCTGAGTTGCTCCTCCCGCTCCCCAAGCAGTCTCCGCTTCTCCGCATGTAGCTTCTCCTCTGACTCCTCCCTCAGTCGCTCCAGGTCCCGCTTCCTCTGGGCCTCTATCCTCTCTCGCTCCGCCTCCAGGGTGGCACGCAGCTCTCTCAGCATCGCCTCGCCCTCCTCCCTGATGAAAACAACACACACACGAACGTAGCAAGCACACACACACAATCATTTTTAGCGCAAATCTTTTTTTGTCTTGTTTTTTTTTGCAGTGACCGAGCGGTATTTCTATACCTACTGTAAGTGTAGAAAGAACGGTATCGCCTAAGCACAGAATAGTTATGTGAAGTCATATTAATACGGCTGGGGTTGCTGAGCATGTGATCTAACGGTCAATGGAGCACTCCAGGGAGATTGCTGTCATATGAATGTGTGTGTGTGTGTGTGTGTGTGTGTGTGTGTGTGTGTGTGTGTGTGCTTAAGCAGATGGATGAATAGTAGAGAGAGATGAGTCACCTGATGTTGCATTGCTGGTTCTCTCTCTCCCTCCGGGCCATCTCCCTCAGCTCCAGTAGCCTGCTTTCAGACTCCACACTCAACCTGCTCTCCTCTTCCCTCCCCTTACTCTGGAGCCTCTCCCTCAGGCTCCTGGAAGACCGGTCAGGACCAGAACACACACAGCAGCGGGTGAGATAACCAGCACTGTCACACAGCCATAAGCATCAACACTGAGTCACATACTCACACATCACAGCTCACAAATACTACTATAACAGTGGACATAAGTGGAGAGGGAGGTTGACCACTCTGTGGCCTGCTGCCTGAATGCCTACCTGACCCTCTCCTTGCTCTCCTCCTTCAGCCTCCGTTCCTCCTCCTCCTCCTCCCGGCTCAGCTCCTCCTGAAGGAGGCGCCCCTTCTCCTGCCTCTCCCGCAGCGCACGCTCCTTCTCCTCCTCTATCTTCCTCTCAGTCTCCCTCCTCTCCTTCTCACTCTCCTCCTCCTGGGCCCATCTGCTGTCCTCCCCCTGTCTGGGGGCTTCCTCTTTGTAGTGGGCGTTGGGGCTCCTAACCAGGCGGCCTCTGGAGGTGTCAGGCCGCTGGACCCCCGGCACCCCTAGGCTGGCGCTGGTGCTGACCCCCTCGGCCCGCGGCCGGGGTTCCGGCTCACAGTGGGAGGACCCTGTGGTCTGCTGGGATTCACTGGGCTGGCTGGGGGGCCTGTCCTCCATCACTGGATCCTCCCTGCCTGCACCATGGAGACGCCTGCAGAGTTTGGGAGAAGGGAAGTAGGGAAGAGAGAGAGTGGAGAAGAGGGAAAGAGGGGAGAGAAAGGGTGAGAGAGAGAGCGAGGGAGGAAGCGAGAGAGGAAGAGCGAAAGAGGGGAGAGAGAGAGAAAGAAAAAAAGGGGAGAGAGAGAGCGAGAGAGAGAGAAGAGGGAAGGAGGGGAGAGAGGAAGAGGGAAGGAGGGGAAAGAGAGGAAGAGTAAGAGGAGTCAGATAAATGATTTGGCTCAGCTCTAGACTTGCAGATCTTTGTGAGAAACAGACTACAATGACACTGACAATATGCTTGTATCACAACGTGTGTTTGAGTTCAGAGAGGACATTTCACTGAAATATGGGCATTTATCAGAAAGGCTTGTCTGCCAACCTCTCTGCAGCTTCTGCCCTCTTCCTCCGTTCCTTCTCCTCCTCCGCACTGACTTTCACTATCCCCACTTTGTCCTGGGGAAAATACAGACTTTTTTTTTAGGTGAATAGCAAAGGCTAACATAACTCTACATGGCATGACGTGAGTGTTCACTCTCAAAATAAAACATCGGTACAAACAGTGCCTACAGACTCTACAGCCAGAGGAACCACTGTGACTGAGGAGAGAGAGTGTAGCTGAGGAGGAAGGAGGTGAAGAGGGGCGAGCGAGGGAGAAAAAGAAAGGTGAGGAAGAGATGGAGAGAGTGTGGTACCTGTAGGAGTGGACTAACAGCAGGGGAGAGATCCTTCAGGTCCAGGACTTTCTCTGACAACCTGGAGCCAAAACCAGACTAAAGGGAAAGTGGAACACAACACTGTTTGCCTTTACTCAACACACCCCTTGATATTATCTGCTTAAATGTTACATTATAAAGCCTCTATTCTACAGGCCTATCTACTGGGACATGATCTCAATCCATAACAAAGTACCTTGAGGTCCTCGGTGGAGGAGGATGCCACCTCCATGTGCTCGCTGGCCTCCGACTGCTGATGTAAACACACTCAGTCACTGACGTGAAGCATAGTGCGACCGTGTCACCTCAAACACCGTACACACACACAGACACAGACACACGCATGCACTCACGACACAGATAGAAAACGTGGATGAATACTGCCATTCTCAGCGGCACACAGCAATTATGAAGGCTCTCGTAGTAGGGCAAAGCAAGTACAGCAGAAAAGGGACAATAGACTAGCCAACAGCACAGAGCAGCCATCCCATGGCTTGATCAGCAAAGCTTGGGCAGACAAGAGGCAAATAGTGAGACTCTACCACACAAGCACAGGGCTGGTCAAGCAGGCAGTAGAGACAGAGAAACACAGGCTACAGCACTGCAAGTTTGGACTGAGAGGACCGGCTGCCTTGGGGGCTGTATAAGAGGATGGGGCTGCCTTGGGGGCTGGCTGAGAGGATGGGGCTGCCTTGGGGGCTGGCTGAGAGGATGGGGCTGCCTTGGGGCTGGCTGAGAGGATGGGGCTACTTTGGGGAATGTCTGAGAGAATGGGGCTGCGTAGGGGCTGGCTGAGAGGATGGGGCTGCCTTGGGGGCTGTATAAGAGGATGGGGCTGCCTTGGGGGCTGTCTGGGAGGATGTGGCTGCCTTTGGGATTGTCTGAAAGAATGGGGCTGCCTAGGGGCCTGGCTGAGAAGATGGGGCTGCCTAGCGGGCTGGCTGAGAAGATGGGCTGCCTAGGGGGCTGGCTGAGAGGATGGGGCTGCCTTGGGGGCTGTCTAAGCAGATGGGGCTGCCTTGCGGGCTGACTGAGAGGGTGGGGCCGCCTAGGGGCTGTCTGAGAGAACGCTAGGGAGCTATCTGAGAGGATGGGGCCACTTAGGGGGCTGTCTGAGGGGATGGGGCCGCCTAGAGAGCTGTCTGAGAGGATGGGGCCGCCTAGGGGGCTGTCAGAGAGGGTGGGGCCGCCTAGGGAGCTGCCTGAAAGGATGGGGCTGTCTGAGAGGATGGGGCCGCCTAGGGAGCTGCCTGAGAGGATGGGGCTGTCTGAGAGGGTGGGGCCGCCTAGGGAGCTGCCTGAGAGGATGGGGCTGTCTGAAAGGATGGGGCCGCCTAGGGAGCTGCCTGAGAGGATGGGGCTGTCTGAGAGTATGGGGCAGCCTAGGGGGCTGGTTGATAGAATGGGGCTGCAGTGCTCAGCTCTAGAGGAGGGATGGAGGCAAAACTGGCAACAAGGGGACCAGAATGTTCCAATCCAGTCCTCAGAGCTGACTGCATATACACATATTACCAAAGACACCAATGTGATGTGAGAGGGAGATCATGGGGGGCTGGATTCACCAGGGTTGGGACTTGAGCCAACACAGCCCCTCAGGGAGTGGAATGGTGTCTCCTTTGCCTGAGAGAGGGGCGGAGGTGCATGCAGAGGGGGAGCACACAAGGCAGGGGCCACGACATGGTCAAAGCACACCAAACCCCTACCTCTGCTGGTAGAGGGCTTTGTTTGGGCACATTCTTCTTCTTCCCCACATACACCTCCATGTTGTCACTTTGTTTAAGGTCTGCTAACTTCTTCTTCTTCCCCAGGGACTTAGCTTGGACCGTTTGTTGTTCGAGTCTCTCGATTACTTCCTCTGAGCTTGCGGATGTTTTGGGTTTCGGTGAGGCTTGCACGGTCTGAATGCAGTTTTCCACCACCTCATCACTGTCTTCTTCAAGTCTGTCTCCTTCCATTTCTTTTCGTTCTCTTTTGAAGCACCCCTCCACCTCCCTGCTCTCCTCTCCTTCCCTAGCCTGTTTTTCACTCAGCGAGCATCTCGCAAAGACTTTGTCATTTTCCTCCCCTTCCTCACTTTTTACACACCTCTCCCTCACCACCTCACTCTCCAGCTCCTCAGGTTCATCTTTACCCTCCTCCCCTTCCTCACTATTCACACATCTCTCCACCACTTCACTCTCTCCCTCATCAGCCTCCTCTTCGCCGACCTCCTCTTCCACTTCCTCACTTTTCACAGACCTCTCCAACACTTCACTCTCTCCCTCCTCTTTACCTTCCTCTTCAACACTTTTCACACACCTCTCCACTACCTCACTCTCACCCTCCCCAGCCTCCTCATCTTCTACCTCTTCCTCACTTTTCACACACCTCTCCACCACCTCACTCTCACCCTCCCCAGTCTCCTCATCTTCCACCTCTTCCTCACACCTCTCCACCACCTCCCTCTCGCCCTCCTCAGCCTCCTCTTTCAACCACCTCTCAACCACTTCCTCACTATCCTCATCTCCCTTTGCCTCATCTTCCTCCTCTATACTGTCTCTAACAGTCTCTTCCTTCCTTTCCACATGCTTCCTTTTGAAATATCTCTCGCCCACTATCTCACTTTCCTCATCTCCTCCCTCCACCTCTTTCATATATCTCTCTACTACCTGATCACTCTCTTCCTCCTGTTCCCCCTCTTTTTCCTCTCCTGCTTCCTCACTTTTAGTGTCTCTCTCATCACTCTCTTCTGCTTTTGGTTCCTCTTCACTTTTAACACGGCTCTCAACTAGCTCATTGCAGTCCTCCACCTGTTTGTCATGACCCACCTCTAGTTCTTCATTTGTAACACACCGCTCTACTACCTCATCACTCTCTCCTTGCTCTCCAAGATATCTCTCCATCATTTCATCACTTCCCCCTTCTCCCTCATTTGTATTGACATTTTCCTCAACTACGTCACCAGTCTCCTCTTCCTCCCCATCCTCACTTTTTACACACCTCTTTATGACCTCATCACTTTCCTCCTCTCCCTCCTCCAACTTTCCTTCACACTCTACCTCCTCACTGACCTCGGCCTCAACGTCCTTGCCCTCCCCCTCCTCTCCTCTCTTCTTCTCACTCGCTTGCCCTACTTCTCTCTGGTTCTCCTCTTCACCTCCTCCCTCCTCAGCCACACTCTCTCTGTCCTCTCCCCACCCATCCTCATAATCTTCTTCCTCCTCTCCACTGTCTCTAGTTTTAGCAGGCTGGGGGTCTGGGGTAGGGAGGCAGACCCCAGCAGCACTACTGCAGTCCCTGCTGCCTCCGCGTGGTGGGGTGGAGAGGAGGTGGCGTCCACGAAGGGAGTCCTTGGGTGGAAGGGGATGATGGTGGCCACCAGAGAGAAATAGAGGGAAGACGTGCATAGACACAAACACAAAAATAAAGAAAGGAGGGGGAGGGGTTGGGGATAATGTGACAAGGAGAAGACACAGGGACCCGAGCAGCATGCAAACCACTCACGCATTCCGTAGGTAGAGCTCATCGAAAGAGAACAGTCACGTCAACAACAAACAACACAGAGAAGTGTGACAAAATCACAGGAAGTGCAGAGTTAAACACACACAAGAGAAAGACCAACATAAAGGGTGATCAAATGAAAAACTCAGATGGCAAAGCAATAACAGTGACAGTATGAGGACAAGAGGACCAACAGAAAGAAACAGTGGCAGCCGTGACCATAGCACAGCTCCCACTGACACAGCAGCTACACAACCAGGAAGAGATAGACACACAAGAACCCGAAACACATGTTTAAAGTCACACACACACACACTTATGAGAGTTGATAAATGACAAAGATGTTATGTCTGAATGAATAAATAGGCCTACACATTTTCCCAATGATAGCTTACACTTTCCATCCCTCAAAGTGTTGGTTTTGGTTAAAGGCAATCTAGTAAACCAGAGTAATTCTATCTAGGTCTGCATCTTGTGATCTCTCTTCAGATAGACCTGATAACATAGTCATAGTCAATATATCTAAGTATACAGCGCATTCTGAAAGTATTCAGACCCCTTGACCTTTTCCACATTTTGATACGTTACAGCCTTATTCTAAAATTGATTAAATCGTTTTTTTATCTCATCAATCTACACACAATACCCCATAATGACAAAGCAAAATCAGGTTTTTAGAAATGTTAGCAAATGTATATTTTAAAAAATGGAAATCTTATACAGACAGGTGTGTGCCTTTCCAAATCATGCCCAATCAATTGAATTGACCACAGGTGAACTCCAATCAAGTTGTAGAAACATCTCAAGGATGATCAATGGAAACAGGATGCACCTGAGCTCAATTTTGAGTCTCATAGCAAAGGGTCTGAATACTTATGTAAATAAGGTATTTGTGTTATAAAAAATGTATACATTTTCAAAGAATTTAAAAATAAAATTTTAAAAATATATTTTTAAAACTTTGTCATTGTGTATAGATAGATGAGGGAACAAAATGTTTCATACATTTTTAAAGAAGGTTGTAACGTAACTGTAACGTAAATGTGGAAAAAGTCAAGGGGTCTGAACACTTTCCGAATGCACTGTAGGGTTTAAACTACTAGAAAGTCCTAAAACTAACATACACCACAGGATCGACAGTGGGATGAAAAGAGAGAAAAGAGACAGTGAGAGAAGTAATAGATTGAGCCACATCAGTAGTGTGTGAGTTACCTGCTGAGAGGGGGACTCAGGGCTGTGCTCTCCAGACAGGGCCAAGTCTCGTAGCTCTGCTTCTGTCTTCCCCTCTGGTGGGGCCACTCCACTGGCCTCGCTGTCCTGTTAGCCACACAACACACACGACTGAGCCTAAATCCATTATACAGAGAGATTTTCTAATGTAATAATGACATGGGACTGTGCTTATCTGCACTGGTATCATACACTGACAGAGTTGAAAGTAGGTGAAAAGTCCTAAAGGGGCTATGCCATAAAATAGACATGGTGTTGTTGTGCATCGTGAAAAAGGTAGTGTACCTCATACTGCAGCCCTCCTCCCAACGCATCCAAGTCCAGGTGCAGGTTCTGTAACAGTCTGGCCGAGCCACGACGACTCTGCAAACAGCATCACTGTCATACATCTAACTTATGCTCCACAAATTACACACTTCTATTCTCCAAATATTCTGTTTCACGGTGCCCAGAAAGGATAAGTATGCACTTTGCCAGTTGAAAGTCATACCGGCTGCTCATCCTCTGAGATGTTATCCTCGTTATCCTCGAACCCAGGCGGCGAGAAAGCCACACGCTCCTCCTGTTGCCCTCCCAGCAGACTGGACCCGAGGCTTGAGAGAGGACCCTTAGGGGAGGGAAGGAAGGAGGAAAGACAGAGAGCGAGAGATAAAAGGTTAGAGACTTTCAAAAGCACACCATAAGAATAAGGGTAATACAGTACATAAGGTAATGAACTATCATCAAGGTGAAAACTCTTACCCCAAGGGGAGTCTTCAGGGGCTCCAGCCCTCCAGAGCTGCTCAGGGACCCCCTCAAGGCCAGGCCATCAAGACCCCGTAGAGGAGCAAGGCTCCCCAGGCTCCCCAACGGGGCCTGCAGTGGCCCGAGGGTCAAGCTTAATGGCTGAGAGACAGAGAGAGACACACGTGAACAAATATGTTGTGTAGAGAGGGTTCAGGTTAATCGTAACCATCATGATATTCAAGCATCTTATCGAAACTCAGTCAAATTTGGTATACTGCTCCTATCGTTCACCTGCTTCTACCAATCCTTCTCCAATAATTACAACAGTTCCTTTACGCTCTGAGGCTGTCTTACCATTTCCTGTCTGTAATCAGTGGTCCTACCTGCAGAATCCCTGCACTGCCCTGCTGGATCAGCCATGCTCTCTCCCATCCCGTCTCTCGGCTGAGAGGTAGGTAGGGGGACATGGGGCCAGGAAAGAGACAGAGAGGGGCCAGGCAGGGGACGAGGCCCTGCTCACAGTCCCTAGCATCAAGTAAGTGAACTCCTAGGATGATCTTTCCCTTCTGCTTGGCCTTCTCTTCCCTCATATGTTTCCGTCATCACTGCCCCAGGTGTAGAATGACCATATGAAGGCATTTGGGGTTCAACAGCCTTTCCTTCCTCTACCTCCACTTCTAAACAGACCCCCTTGTCGCTGAAATCACTACTGCTCTCCCTGCCCTCTTCTGCTGCCTCCCTCCATTCCACCACCTCCTCAGTGACAAAGCCCTCTGCTCCCCCCTCGATACTACCATGACTAACTGCATCAGCTTGACTCTGTGTTTCATCAGTGGGCCCTAGGCCACACCCCACTGCCCTGTCTCATTCCTCATTGTATGGTGCTAACCCCCCATGTCAGTTTGAACCCCCTACCAGGGAACCTTTCACTGTTCTCAGGGGTGTTTCTGTCTGGCTCTCCTTCAATACAGACCTTTCCCCTTTGTTTACAGACTGCTAAGAAAGGATACACATAGGAAATGGAGAATGACTTAGGACAATGACTTATAACTCTATAATCACTACCATAATCACTATATCGGTATAACTGTATCACTTAGCAACTGGGGGCATGAAGCAACCAAGCATAAGGATGTGACTGTTGTGTTGATGACCAAGACAATATAAAATAATAATGTATTGGTTCAGCCAAGCCACTCTAAACGCCTCATCTTTGTACTTTGTTTCCTCTCTATTTTCTGCTACGCCTCAGTGACTAAGTGGAATAGCCGTGCTTCTTTGACATTATTTAGAGTTGAAGCTATTTCCAGACCAATACATCTACACACAACAGCACTGCAGTGTTCTGAGACATCTGTGAGTCACTTCATGCGCTTGGTGTATTTCAGAACATAACAAACGTCCACTCACTCCTGGTGGCTTCAGGAGCTCTTGGTCTTTTGCCTTCTTCTTTTTCTCCTTCTTGTCTTTTTTCTTTTTCTTCTCCTTTTTAGCGGCGGTGATGGGGGGCCCATGAGGCTGGGTGCCGGCTCGTTCTCGCTCCTGATTTACCAGGCTGCGGTATTGCTCGTCACACGGGTGGTCCCAGGTGGACTGGCCCGAGGAGAAGTTGAAGTAGTACACGTCCCCCGTCACGTCTTGACTGCGAGAGGGGGGGGGGAGAGTCACTTCAGCACCTCAGAACTCAGAGAAGGGAGAAGAGACCAGTGGACATATGTTGTCTGGGAATACTGGGAAGTCTACCAGTGTTGACACACTACTTGGGGCCAGAGATGGAGTCAATGTCAGGCGTCTTCAAACTCAGATCACAGTAAAAAAGATTGTGAATCGAGACCACGACCGAGACAAAACTGATCCATGCAGAGAAGGGTGACATTGTGACCAGTCAGTAGTAATTTGTGGTTAATGAATCACTATCAAAAAAGTACTGTTAAAAATAAAATGTAAAGTACTGTTTTATTGCAATTAAAAAAACATGCATTTATGAAAGTCAATGTTGGGGTAGCACAAAAAGCATCCCCCATCTACAAATATTTTGACCATCCATACACAGGTGAGAATATTTGTGTTCAGGTTTCAAATTCACTTGATTGGATGTTACTGACCGACGCCACCAGGTTCAGACTCCATCTCTGGTACAGTGGCAGATGCCTGCCTGCCTGCTTACCAGGGTTTCCATTCGGGAGGCAGTGGGGCAACAATGCCCTCTCTGGCCAGCCATAGGAGCTCGGGCTCCCGATTGGGATCAATGCCAATCTCTCGTGCATACTCGTGGATCTCTGACAGGGGAGGGGAAGAAGCAGTGAGGAAAATCTCCAGATAACATTACATGACTTCTCACACAACCAAAAATAAGTTAGTGAATGTGTCATATGTGGCTTATCTATGTAAAGCAGAGCATTGCTTGGTTTTGAGATGTGCCTATGTGTTTGATGCCCACCACAACACTTTGCACCATGCTCGTGTAGTTGTTTCAGCAATGTAGCTTACAAGTCAGTCTACTGATCTGTCAACTAGAAAGGGAGCCGTACTGCCACTTCTGTATCCTTCTGCTCTACCTTGTTCAGAGGGGATATAGTTCTCATCGTAGTCCTCTTCCAGGATCAGCTGGTCTCCAATCTGCAGAGCAGCAGCTGCTGTCATGGTTACTTAGAGGGGAAAATAGTAATGTCGTAGATGCCATTTGAAAATTGTAACTATGTTCTATTGTATTTTCAGTAGCGCATGCATCACTACAAAACAAACCCCATATGGGACCTCTGTGTACAGTCATATACATCTATGCTATTATCCACGTAGCTAGTTGGCTAGTTAGCTAGCCAATGTTCAATCCTCAACCACGGTTAAAAGAGGAAACCTTTTCAAAAACGAACTAGTTAGTTAACTAGTTCGTTTTTTAAAAGGTTTAGCGGCTTTAGCTACGTTATTTAGCTAACGAGCTAGCTACATTAGTTGGCCATTAAATTAGAATAATAACTCCAATAATGTTGTTGACATGGTTTCATAGGTAGCTACAGTAACGTTAACCGTAGGTTTCCAGTGACAGACCAATGCGGGGTGGCGCCACATCGCAGAGGAAAACGTTACAGTAGCTAGCTAATTCGCTAACATTGGCACATTAGCTAGAAACTTCAATTTGTACAAAAAACGTACGATTTACCTACCTGACTACAAGTTACTCTCCTATTCCAGTAAGGGAAAGATCAGTCAAGCGCGATTATTATCGACATTTTCCCTTACAAATGAGTAGAATGGTTTTACTGGGTCTGCTAGCAAAACAACAACATATCAAAACAGAACCCGCTGATGGAGCGTCCAGGGACGCTTTTGTCCGTTTCCGGTTCCAACACCCCTAGCAACCATGTCGCACCCACCTACCACTCAGACATATCGCGGTAGATTGGACAGAAGTGATGCAGAGGACACCTCTCATTGGACCTAATCACCGCCCAACAAATTATTTACAGTACTGTAATTTACAGCTAGTACAGTATAATCCCGTTAGCAGGTAATCACATAGTTCAATATGATAGTGCTTTCATATGTCCACATTCTCATTGGAAACTTTAATGCAATTTACATGAATACATTTAGCAAAATACATGTAACCACGGTCAGTCTGTCAAAAATAAATGTTCGGGTTTCTGTAATTGAACCAATCACATCAGTTTTTTGTTTGTTTTTTTCCCTCTGTGATTGGTCCCTGAGCCCATAGGAGGCAACTCTAAAATGTATTTTCTCTTTCTGTAAAGCCCTACCTTTATCCACTTCCACTGTCTTCCAAGAGTTAGTTCTGCTTCACTTCAGTTTGCTCCTCAATTCATGCACCTTGGTTGGAGAGTGAGGTAGTGTTTCTCCCTTAAACACAGGTCAAATGAGTTCAAATTGAAGACTCCAATTTGCATGCAATTAATGAAGTATTGCAGAGCCACTTCCACATGACACCAACAACATTAGGAGCCTTCCAGTATGAGGAGGTGTCAAACGGTTGTCATAAAACGTCTTCTCAATGAACTGGTTCCTTGACGAATGTATCCTGCTTTATTGTGGGCAAAGTGATGTTATTGACAGCAACCAAAAGGTACTCAGTTCCGTTTTAGCCACCATTAATTATTCATCAAAATGATGTTTTTTTTTACTGTAATTATATCCTGCATTACGACACTATAGATTGGTTTGTCTTTTCTGAATCCATTAATTGAGGCTTCCTTTTCAGTAGGCTCAAGCCTAACAATAATATAGTTTAAAAGTATCTATCTGATTTCAAAAACATTGTCACAATACCTGCTGTAAAAAACAAACAGCATAGACCAGCATATGCTTGCCCAGCTAAGACCAGCTTAACCAGCTAGACCATGCTGGTCCGACCAACTTGACCAGCATCAGAACAGCACTGACCAGCATGGACCAGATTGAAATGAATGCTGGTCTATGCTGTTTTTTAAGCAGGGTATTGCTACAGTGTAAGCAGTTTGTTAGGCCCGTAAATCCACACAAGCATCTACCATAGGGTGGCAGCAAATCAGTCAGAGAAATCCTCTGCTTTCGCCACTGAGCATTGACTTTGTTCATTGGCTTTGCTCCTAATAAAAATCTGAAAGATACTCCTGTGTCTCACCATCACTGCATCATCACCCAGTTCCTCTGCAAAAAAAACACCCACCAGCCATTTCTACTGTGGGATCCTCCTGAAACTGCAGAAGACAAATCACGGAACTAATTGTTTATGGGGCTTGTGCAAGACAGCAAATCAAATTGAGTGAAATATTATGCTTATTGTCGCTGTCTTTGAACATGACCTCCATGAACTTGAACATGATATTTCTACATAATAGTCCAATCTACACAGTAATTCAATTCTTGGCTTTGCAGTCCTCTGCTATGAGAAATAGATAAAGATCTTGAAATCTAGATCACTCTGATGGAATGAAAGCCTCACACCCAGTTGGCATGACTGGTTCAGTTTGTGTCCGCTATCCCTCCACTGGTATTTTCAGCAGATCCCTGATCTAGTGGCCGCCAAATCCGAAGGTAATTGACTGATGGTCCTTGTCACAGTTGTGTAAGATCTGTGGCAAAGTTTGCAGAATTCTTTCCAAAATGGATAGATGGATAGGCATCTACATTCTTAGAAAAAAGGGTTCCCAAAAGGGTTCTTCAGCTGTCCCCATAGGAGAACCATTTTTTGTTCCGGGTAGAACCATCTTTATTTCCAGGCAGAACCCTTTTGGGTTCCATGTAGAACCCTCTGTACAAAAGGGGTTCTACCTGCAACTAAAAAGGGGTCTTTATAGGGTTCTCCTATGGAGACAGCTGAAGAACCCTTCAAGATTCTAGACAGCACCTTTTTGGGCACTACTTTATCTTTCTTTTCTGTACTACATAATGTGTAGGTGGTTTGGCCGAGGTCCTAGGTGAATGCCCCCTTAATTCCCGGCAGTGATAGGCACTAGTACACAAACATAGGCCTTGGAACTTAAATAACAACATCTACACAGCTAAACACACAACATCTCTTGCTTATACATTTGAGTTCTTGTATCTCGAGTACTCAGACTTCAAGGAATTGAAACAGTCACAGATTACTTTTAAAAATCAATGTGTAAATTCAAATAAAATGTATGGGTCACTTGCACCGAATACAACAGGTGTAGACTTTTCCGTGAAATGCTTACTTACGAGCCCAATACAGTGTAGACATTGTTAATGTTGTAAATGGCTATTGTAGCTGGAAACTGCTGATTTTTAATGGAATATCTACATAGACGTACAGAGGCCCATTATCAGCAATCATCCAATGAAACGTTGTGTTATCTAATCCAAGTTTATAATTTTAAAAGGCTAATTGATCATTAGAAAACCATTTTGCAATTATGTTAGCACAGCTGAAAACTGTAAACTGAAATCTGAAGCAATAGAACTGGCCTTCTTTAGACTAGTTTAGTAATTATTTTTATATACATTTGGTTAAGTTGTGAACTAATGTGAATTCAAAGTGAAATCAACAAAAACAGTCACCATGACATTGGATTTAGGTTAAACATTGGGTGAAAAAAAGACTAAATTCCCTTACAGTGATTACTTTTTTTGCAAATCCAATCAGTTTCCCACATTGATTCAACGAAATCACACGGATTATTTTTTGTTGAAATTACGTGGAAACAACGTTAATTCAACCTGTTTTTGCCCGTGGGAAGGTTTTGATACTAATGTTGTTATTTCCTCTTTTATTTAATCTCATATCAGGTAACAAATGGCAAGTTTCCTGGGTGGAGGAGACAGGCCCCATCAGCCACTCTGTCTTCAGCCGCTCATAAAGATCAATGGGGTTTCAGTGCACCAACAGGGGGGAGTGATCCAGGAAGAATAGGGAGAGTTGGGGGTAGAAGAAGACATGGGGGAAGGAGTGTGAAAATATGCATAAAAAAGAAGAAAAGAGAACAGGAAGTAGGGCATTTGAATATGCTGAGAAAGAATAGATGCCTAGGCAGGGGGTGGCAGGTAGCATAGTGGTTAGAGCGAATCCCCGAGCTGACATTGTAAAAATCTGTCATTCTGCCCCTGAACAAGGCAGTTAACCCACTGTTCCCCAGTAGGCTGTCATTGTAAATAAGAATTTGTTCTTAACTGACTTGCCTAGATAAATTAAAATAACAATAATTAGCAATGCAGAGGTTGGGAAGGAAACACATTCAAATATACCATTACACGCAGAAGAAAGTCATCTCACTGATTTTGTATGGCACAGTAGGTACTGAGAATAATGATTGTCCAAGGCGGTGTAAATCCATGCAACTCAACAATGACAATGTGTTGAAATTAGGGCTGTCGGAGTTAGTCAGATAACTGAAGTTAACTTTTTGTAATTTTTGCACACTTAATCGCATTGTCTGAAAGCATTCAAAATACACTTAAAACATTCAAAGTACATCTATACAGCTAAAACAATCACAACAATGTGATGTCAAAACAAGTGGACATTTGAGGTTAAAGAAAGTGTGCTTTATCAATTTACGTCATTTTGATAACCGTTACTTTTGGACAAAATCAAGACATCAATATTCTTGTAAGGCTTTTTGTATAATTAAAAATATATATATTCCTCAATTTGAGCAATTTCTGAATTTGCGATTAATCTTCATTGATCACAGCAAATCCTGTGATTAACTCAAACAAAAAAGTGTTGCTTTTGACAGCCCCTGTTGAAATGTATTGCATGTTGCATGGGGAGCTGTGCTGCAGTAGCTATTTCTCTATCTACTTATGAGTTGTTTTGAGGGAAATAGTGGGATGACATCCCGCTGGACACAGATGTCAGTTCAATGTCTAGTTTGATTTACATTTGATTCACTTGTCAACTAACGTGAATTCAATGTGAAATCAAAAAAAAAAAAATTCACCATGTCATTGGATTTAGGTTAAAAGTTAGGTGAAAGAACAAAATCCTCTTACGTCGATGACTTTTGGTAAATCCAAGAAGTTTACCACATTGATTGAATAAAATCACATTGATTATTTGTGTTGAAATGACATGGAAATAATGTTGATTCAACCGTTTTTTCGCCAGGGGGGAATCCATTATTAATTTTACTTCATTTTGATGAAAGTGCTCTATCAGATTCATAAGTAGGAGCGCTAAGATTGAATCTTACTACACCGGCTCTGATGCTCGTCGGATGTGGCATGGCTTGAAAACTATTACAGACTACAAAGGAAAACCCAGCCCAGCCGTGAGCTGTCCAGTGACGTGAGCCTACCAGACAAGCTAAATGCCTTTTATGCGCGCTTTTAGGCAAGCAACACTGAAGCATGCATGAGAGCACCAGCTGTACCGGACAACTGTGTGATCACGCTCCCCGTAGCCAATGTGAGCAAGACCTCACTGACATTTTCAACCTCTCCCTGGCCAAGTCTGTAATACATACATGTTTCAAATAGACTACCATAGTCCCTGTGCCCAAGGAAGCAAAGGTAACCTGCCTAAATTATTACCGCCCCGTAGCACTCACGTCGGTAGACATGAAGTGCTTTGAAATGCTGGTCATGGCTCACATCAACACCATCATGCCAGAAACCCTAGACCCACTCCATACTGCCCCAACAGATCCACAGATGACACAATCTCAATCGCAATCCACACTGCCCTTTCCCACCTGGACAAAACTATATGAGAATGCTGTTCATTGACTACTTCAACACCATAGTGCCCCCAAAGCTCATCACTAAGCTAAGGACGCTGGAACTCAACACCTCCCTCTGCAACTGGATCCTGGACTTCCTGAAGTGACTTCCTGACTATTTACATTGGCTTGTAAGTAAGCATTTCACTGTAAGGTCTACCCCTGTTGTATTCGGCACATGTCACAAATAACATTTGATTTGATTTGAACAATTTTACTATGCTGTGGGGATGTTTTTCAGCAGCAGGGACTGGGAGACTAGTCAGGGTCGAGGGAAAGATTAACGGAGTAACGCACAGAGAGATCCTTGATAAAAACCTACTCCAGAGTGCTCAGGACTTCAGACTGGGGCGAAGGTTCACCTTCCAACAGGACAATGACTCTAAGCACACAGCCAAGAAAACGCAGAAGTGGCTTTGGGACAAGTCTCTGAATGTCCTTGAGTGGCCCAGCCAGAGCCCGGACTTGAACCTGATCAAATATCTCGGGAGATATTCTTGAGAGAGACCGGAAAAGGGCTGTGCAGCGGCGCTCCCCATCCAACCTGACAGAGCTTGAGAGGATCTGCAGAGAAGAATGGGAGAAACTCCCCAAATACAGATGTGCCAAGCTTGTAGTGTCATACCCAAGAAGACTTGAGGCTATAATCGCTGCCAACGGTGCTTCAAAAAAGTACTGAGTAAAGGGACTGAATACTTATGTAAATGTGATATGTCTGGGTTTGAAAAAAACAATAATTTGCAAAAATGTCTACAAACCTGTTTTTGCTTTGTCATTATGGGATAGTGTGTGTAGATTGATGAGGGAAAAACACAATTTCATCCATTTTAGATCAAGGCTGTAAGGCAACAAAATGTGGATAAAGTCAAGGGGTCCGAATACTTTCCGAATGCGCTGTACAACGCCAGTCAAATTTATTTAGAATTCATGTTCTACTTGAACAGTTTTCATACATCAACATGCTCAAAGATCAGCTAGAACTCAAGCCCATGGGTCTGCAGGGATGTCCCCTTAATAAATGAACAAGTTCTACGGAGCTCACTAATCCAGTGAGGAAAACTAGAAGTTCAAATCAAGTCAAATGTATTGGTCACATGCACAGAATAGGACAGATGTAGACTTTACAGTGAATTGCTTACTTACGAGCCCATTTCCAACAATGTAGACTTAAAAAAGTAAGACAAATGTTTGCTAAATAGAAAGGAAATAGTTACACAATAAAAACAATAATGAGGCCATATATAGTAAAACTATAAACAAGTTCGCTTACAATATATCAATAGATTTCTAATGACACACAAACACTATGATGACAGACACTCTATCCTCTATCCCAAGGAAATTCCAATTCCGCCGATTGACATGGAGCCACATTGACAAAGTCCGTCGATGACGGAACAAGTTACAGCTCAACACTGACCCTTTAACCTATTAATCACCATGGAGCATGCGGCACACACATACAAACACACACACACTCCCTCTCCCTATCTCTCCCTCTCTCTCTCTCTCTCTCTCTCTCTCTCTCTCTCTCTCTCTCTCTCTCTCTCTCTCTCTCTCTCTCTCTCTCTCTCTCTCTCTCTCTCTCTCTCTCTCT
Organism: Oncorhynchus tshawytscha; assembly: GCF_018296145.1. Lineage (NCBI taxonomy): Eukaryota > Metazoa > Chordata > Actinopteri > Salmoniformes > Salmonidae > Oncorhynchus > Oncorhynchus tshawytscha. Next base: position 25,711,041 of record NC_056442.1, read on the forward strand.
CTCTCTCTCTCTCTCTCTCTCTCTCTCTCTCTCTCTCTCTCTCCTCTCTCTCTCTCTCTCTCTCTCTCTCTCTCTCTCTCTCTCTCTCTCTCTCTCTCTCTCTCTCTCTCTCTCTCTCTCTCTCCTCTCTCTCTCTCTCTCTCTCTCACTCACTCACTCACTCACTCACTCACTCACTCACACACACACAACTCGGGGCTCCCGAGTGGTGCACCGGTCTAATGCTCAGTGCTGTATCACCACTGGCCGTGTTTGGGAGCCCCATAGGGTGGCGCACAATTGTCCCAGCGTCGTCTGGGTTAGGGTTTGGCCGTGGTAGGCCGTCATTGTAAATAAGAATTTGTTCTTAACTGACTTGCCTAGTTAAATAAAGGTTAAATAAAATAAATAAATACAAATATAGAAACACTGTGTCCCATCGGAAATTACAACATGCTCTATGACACTGGGGTTTATGGCCCTGGACCTGATGTCCTCTCTCTGTGTCTTATCTGTGATCTCAATCAAGCCAGCAAACGCTGTCCAACCCCCACACAGGCTCCAATGCAACAGTCAACACACAAGAGAAGGAGTCATAATTGATAGCAGAATGTTATTAGGCTGATTGCATTCAACTTACTGTCTTCTCTTTGACTGTGTTCCAAAAGGTCTACCAGATCTATATAACTTGTACATAAAAACATGAAGAAAGAGATACATATACATGCTGTAGGTCTCCACAAATCAAACAATAGAGCCAACCAATAGCGATAACCCAGTATTTAACTGGTCACCTTTGACCTCTTTAGAATCTTGTTATATACGAGCATGTTTCTTTTTGCTTATTCTCATTGCTGAATCGGGGACAAATCTCATGTGTCCCTCATTTGGTAACCCTAATCCCTCCAACAATGTATAATCCATTCTCTTCTTAGTGAACAATGTTGTGAATAAATTAACAAGATAACTTGAGGCTAGCAGATGTTCCTCCTTGGTGAAAGGTCTTTGGTAGCATCAAGATGCTAATGCATCCTCAGGGTGCTCCTGTCACCTCTCTCTCCCCTGCTGTCTGGCCCATCTCCCTGGTTCTGGCCCTTTCATGTCTCATGATAATGCCACAGGAGATAGCAGCTCAGATAGTCCAGCAAGGCCAGGCAAGAATGGCCATTGTCCTGGAGGCCAAATGTCCCGGGAAATCATGGAGCACATGGTGGTTGTATTGTGTGTGAAAGTTTTACCATCGCACAAGGTGATTGAGTTGATTGTGGCATTGAGCACAGCCAGACTCGAGATTGTAATTATTCGCCTGAAAATGAAATCATATCACAATTAGAATAGATAGCCATTTAGAAAGACGTAAAATAGGGTCGAGAACATTTGATTATCCATGATAATGCACACACAGACAAGTGTGTGTGCATGCGAGTGTGTGTGTGCGCATACACTAGTGTGGGAGTGTGTGTCCACAGAGTTTCACTTTGCTGACTCCCCCTGAATGTACTCTGCAGGTGACCATTGTACCCGGCTCCTCCCGGTGAGACGGTGTGGGGGTGAGGTCCACCTCCACGGAGGCACACAACCTCTCACACCTCTCCCCCCTCCTGCTGCTCCAGCCCTATAAAAAAACAGAGCTGGCCCTCCTGTTCCCCAGTCTCATAACGACCAATCACCCACCAGGTAAGAGAACAACTGGGAGAGCTAAGGGCTGGGGCTAGAGGTCAAGGACTTGGTCTGCATAGCAGAGGATGACTGAGGAACTAGCAGAGCGAAAGGCAGACTAGAACTTTCCGGTTAACTTTTTTGGCATCTTATTTTGAACGCTTATTACCACTTTGATATGAACTGTTGCAAATACATTGGGCAGCAGTTATCAATTTAGCAATACTTCTTCCAGACAGTTTACGATAATTTACTAGAGAGATGCGAGGGAACAATGGAGAAATAATTGTATTAAATGTCCTAGAAAAAAAGACAAGCTCATTTTCTTCCTATGGGAATTAGGTGGAAGGAGTTGAGGGTTAATCTCATTGAAGGAACAGTATAACTCTATCCAGCTCTGTGTAATCTGACCAGATTAGAGGTCCTTTCAATAGGCTGACATATGGCAAAGCGTCAACTGATTTAGGGCAGCCTGGAGTTGCGTGTCTTTGGGGGTTTGCTCCTTGTGCTTCTCCAAGTGAATTATTGTCTAGTTTGCTTTTGGTGACATTTAAAGTTTGATATAGAGTGTTTTGCAATTAGTGATTTGTTACACTGTTCAAGTATTGTTCAACTCTAAATCTATTCTTAACCATTCAATGTTGACTTCCCATGGTTTACATTTTCAATTGTGGCTATTTGAATTCTTGTCTTGCTCATTGTTCATCATCTGTTCTCTTTTCCCCCCTCAGACCACCATCATGCAATTCCTGGCTCTTGCACTCACCATCCTGCTGGCCGCAGGTTAGTATCCCATGCTCTGGTATATTGAAAAATTCTAAATTGAATCTTACTCAATTCTATTAAAGTGCTGGGCCATTCACCACTGTTGCCCAACCAATGTCTGACCCTCTCTCCTCTCTTTCCTCTCCCAGCTACCCAGGCTGTACCCATGCAGGCTGATGCTCCCTCTCAGCTGGAGCATGTGAAGGTAGCCATGATGGAGTACATGGCTCAGGTGAAGGAGACCGCACAGAGGTCCATCGACCATCTGGATGACACAGAGTACAAAGAGTACAAGTAAGAACATGTTGCATTTCATCTTCTCTATCTTCAATGGTGCCCAACCTCCACATATAACTAAAACAATCTCTCTCTCTCTCTCTCTCCCTCCTCTTCTTGGTGTTCCTCTCAGGGTGCAGCTGTCCCAGAGCCTTGACAACCTCCAGCAGTATGCCCAGACCGCCTCCCAGTCCCTGGCCCCCTACAGCGAGGCCATCGGCGTTCAGTTGACTGAAGCCACCGCCGCCGTGCGCGCTGAGGTCATGAAGGACGTGGAGGAGCTGCGCTCCCAGCTGGAGCCCAAGCGAGCCGAGCTCAAGGAAGTCCTGGACAAGCACATAGACGAGTACCGCAAGAGGCTGGAGCCCCTGATCAAGGACATCGTCGAGCAGCGCCGCACCGAGCTGGAGGCCTTCAGGGTTAAGATAGAGCCCGTTGTGGAGGAGATGCGTGCCAAGGTGTCCGCCAACGTGGAGGAGACCAAGGCCAAGCTCATGCCCATCGTGGAGACCGTCCGTGCCAAGCTGACCGAGCGTCTGGAGGAGCTGAGGACCCTGGCCTCCCCCTATGCTGAGGAGTACAAGGAGCAGATGGTCAAGGCTGTTGGAGACGTGCGCGAGAAGGTGGTGCCCCTGACCACCGACTTCAAGGGCCAGCTGGGCCCCGCTGCCGAGCAGGCCAAGGAAAAGCTCATGGCTTTGTACGAGACCATCAGCCAGGCCATGAAGGCATAAACACGCCCTCAACCGGACCCCTCCCTCTCTCCCTCCCTTCTCACTCACACGCACCATACGTACCAAGTGAATGCCAAACTGATGCACTTCCTCTGCAGCGACATGGCAGACTCTTACTCTCTCTAACCACCACATGCGCTCAAGCACCTGCAAGCGCAGACACTAACACACTATTGCATACATTCAGTTTTGAACTGTGTTCAGGGCCTGTGTGCACAACCCTAGGCTTGCACAATCTCGACTGTACTATGAACATCAAGTGTGAATATTCTTGTGTTGCTGCTTGTTCAAGATAGCTGTGTGCTTCGAAACAGCTCAATAAACACCATACTGTTTCATACTATTTTATTCTCTGAGTTTGCCTTCTTTGGATTGTATTGTTTAGAACAAGATTTTATTTATGGCCCTCACAACTAACATGGCGCTTTGTGACAAAACAGCCATGTTGGGTTTATGTGTTCTACCAATATGTGTTCGATGACAGGATTTTGAACCACAAAATAATGTCGTTCTTCTTTAAAGTCTCCTCTCTCAACATGATCAATATGTAACTTCATAAGCAATATACACTTATGACAATGAACAAACACATGTCTCTTCCACAGATACCATGTCACTGTAACAGTGTTTATTCGCATTGGTTTAAAAGAATGGTTCATCTAAAAATGATAACTGATAAAAACAAAAACAAATGAACTTAAAAAGCCAACTGAAAGCCTGTGACCATTCATGGAGATCATGGGAGTTCAGTCTTACTGTTGGTGGCCATAGAGCGTTGGTGAACGGAATAATGAGGAAGAGGTGTCAGTGTATTGGTAGGCAGTGACCCGGTAGAATATCATTAGAGATGGTGATGATGGGGAGCTAACACCGTTCCATCACCGAGTATGTGCACATAGACACACACACGTACACACACACACGTACACACACACACACACACACACACACCCACACACATACACAGTTTATACTTCTTGAGTTATAAGGTTGCTTAACAATCATGCCGTCTAGACGTAAGTTGGTTCTCTATAGAGTAGACTTCCACCAATACCAACTTCTGTCCCTTCACATGTAACATCACTAGATATTAAGCAAGAGGGTAGTGATGGGTGAGGCCTTCAAGGGCTCAGTTGGTAGAGCATGATGTTTGCAACGTCAGGATTGTGGGTACTGTTATCTGCACTAGCAGCGTTATGAAATCATATCTGCTGCTATCTACTGCTAAGTTGCAATAGTTTTGATAATAAACGTGTACTAACTGTACCATAAACTTGTATCGGCTGCTATTTGGTTTTGGTTTGTTTGTAATGTTTGTTCATTGTTTTTTGGTTTGTCTTTAATTATGTGAGTTGCTTTGGATAAAAGTGTCTTCTAAATGGTATATATTTTTCAGGACGCTGTCTTTCAAAGATAATTCGTAAAAATCCAAATAACTTCACAGATCTTCATTGTAAAAGGGTTTAAACGCTGTTTCCCATGCTTGTTCAATGAACCATAAACAATTAATGAACATGCACCTGTGGAACGGTCGTTAAGAAATTAACAACTTACAGACGGTAGGCAATTAAGGTCACAGTTATGAAAACTTAGGACACTAAAGAGGCCATTCTACTGACTCTGAAAAACACCAAAAGAAAGATGCCCAGGGTCCCTGCTCATCTGCATGAATGTGCCTTAGGCATGCTGCAAGGAGGCATGAGGACTGTAGATGTGGCCAGGGCAATAAATTGCAATGTCTGTACTGTGAGACGCCTAAGACAGAGCTACAGGGAGACAGGACGAACAGCTGATCGTCCTCGCAGTAGCAGACCATGTGTAACAACACCTGCACAGGATCGGTACATCCGAACATCACACCTGCGGGACAGGTACAGGATGGCAACAACAACTGCCCGAGTTACACCAGGAATGCACAATCCCTCCATCAGTGCTCAGACTGTCCGCAATAGGCTGAGAGGGCTTGTAGGCCTGTCGTAAGGCAGGTCCTCACCAGACATCACCGGCAACAGCATCGCCTATGGGCACAAACCCACCGCCAGATTCTGACTGTTACTTTTGATTTTGACCCCCCCTTTGTTCAGGGACACATTATTCCATTTATGTTAGTCACACGTCTGTGGAACTTGTTCAGTTTATGTCTCAGTTGTTGAATCTTGTTATGTTCATACAAGTATTTGCACATGTTAAGTTTGCTGAAAATAAATGCAGTTGACAGTAAGAGGACGTTTCTTTTTTTGCTGAGTGTTGTGTGTGTGTGTGTGTGTGTGTGTGTGTGTGTGTTGTGTGTGTGTGTGTGTGTGTGTGTGTGTGTGTGTGTGTGTGTGTGTGTGTGTGTGTGTGTGTGTGTGTGTGTGTGTGTGTGTGTGTGTGTGTGTGTGTGTGTGTGCGTGTGTGTGATTATTACATGTCAGTGGCTTCATTACAGTGTGATGGATGAAGTGGGATCCAGGGTCCCTTGAGTGTCCAAGCCTGTATAAAGCCTGCTTGGTGTTCCAGTCCGCTGTCCCAGACCCAGTCAGTGGTACCCTCAACCACACAGACACTCTGCTTCTCCAAGCACAGCTAACGGTCTGAGACTAAATCAGGGAGCTTTGCTGTGGTCAAAGAGCTACTCTAAATTGGACAGCAGACTGGTCAGTGAACAGTGGAACAGCAGAGCAGTACAACCAACTGGGGGAAGTTGAAAGTGGACAAATCTGAAGCGTTGCCCACCACTGGAGATTCTGACTGTAACACAAACAGTATGGATGGTACTGGAGCTTCATTGCATTAGTTTGAATTCATGGTTCCTACCTCTTTTCTTGTGAAATCCTGTTTTTCATGTGTTTTTTCCTCCTCTTCTCCACATTTCCTCAGTTGTCTCACAGGTGTGCCCTCACGCTGCCCTGCTGTGCAGAGGCTTTTTGGGGTCACCTGTGCCAAAGCCCCCCTGGTCACGGGGGTCACAGTTCAGCTGGAGATGCACACACACATAAACACACACACACACTCACTGTGGTTAAACTAATCACTGTGTTGCTGCGGTGTCCTGCATGGTCCTTGTAGGAGGATGATGTTCTCTACATTCCAGGTAAGTATCTCAGGGATGGACCCTGCAGCGGAGTATGTGCAGCTCATGGACTTCATCCCTGTGGATGACAAGAGCTCCAGGTGAATTTTCTCCATAGAGTTACATCAAATGTGATTTATAGGATCTGTGGTTTTACCCACACTCTGCCAGCATAAGAGACATGCACTAGATAGATCTACACATAACGGTGTTTGTGGGGAATCATCATACAATATATTGTGCTTATGATGTACTGTACAGTCATACTCTGGCAGCCTCTTCTTGATTGTACAACATAATATGTACCAGATAATGCACATAATCTTAAACAGCAAGAATTCAGAATGCATTGAGTAGAACTTTCACCCTGGTATAATATACCCTGGTGCACCCTGGTGCAACCTATGAATATAGTATCTTTGCTCTCCTGTATGTAGATATGTATTCCACAGCTCCTCGTGTCTGGTGGCAGGCAAGGCCGACGTGGCGCCCCCGGGGAGGATGGACTTCCACCCAGACTTCCAGTGGATGAAACAGATGGTCTCCTTCGACACACTCAAACTGACCAACGACCTGCTGGATGACAATGGACATGAGCGACAAGCGCACACACATACTGTACACACGGACACAGACCAGTCCAGACCAGACACAAACACAGACACACACACTGACCAGTCCAGACCAATCACAGACACACACACACACATACCGACACAGACCAGTCCAGACCAGACACAGACACACACACTGACCAGTCCAGACCAAACACAGACACACACACACACACATACCGACACAGACCAGTCCAGACCAGACACAGACACACACACCAACCAGTCCAGACGCACACACACACATACACACAAATCTTTACAAACAGTACTTGCTTAAGTTCTTATACATTCTTTGTATTTCTGAGTCTTCATTCCTGTGTGTGGATGTAATGTGCATTGTGTTTGTTTGTCACACACCTCGATGATTTTGAACTCCATGCAGTGATCACAATATAGTGGTTATATCAAGAAAAGCCAAAGTTCCAAAAGCTGGGCCTAAAATAGTGTGTAAGAGATCATACAAAATATTTATCTGTGACTCTTGATGTGGATGATATTACAAATATTTGTTGGTGAGGAATTGATGAGGAATTGAAAAACTGTATGGTTGAAAGAGTTGGGGCAAAATGAGTGGCTAATAAGTCACATCTGACTGGCTGATTTACCTGACTAAACTCAACAAAAAGAAGAAGAAACTGTATTATGAAGCCAAGATCAATGATATAAAGATTATGGTATTTTTTCGTTGTTGAATACATTAAATGAAATTATGGGCAGAAAGACAAATTCAGGCCTCTCGAGTGGCGCAGTGGTCTAAGGCACTGCATCGCATTGCTAGCTGTGCCACTAGAGATTCTAGGTTCGAGTCCAGACTCTGTCGCAGCTGGCCGCGATCGGGAGACCCATGGTGCGGCGTACAATTGGCCCAGCGTCGTCTGGATTAGGGTAGGGTTTGGCCGGCAGGGATGTCCTTGTCCCATCGTGCTCTAGTGACTCCTGTGGCAGGCCGGGCGCAGTGCATGCTGACACGGTTTCCAAGTGTACAGTGTTTCCTCTGACACATTGGCTGGCTTCCGGGTTAAGTGGGTATTGTGTCAAGAAGCAGTGCGGCTTGGTTGGGTGTTTCGGAGGAACTACCAATCGGATACCAGAAAATTGGGGAGAAAAAGTGTGGGAGAGGTGGAAAAATAATTTATATCAATCAATAATGACAAACCTCCTATCTGTCATACATTTAATCTGAGCCTAGAGGAAAGTGTTTGTCCTCAGGCCTGGAGGGAAGCCAAAGTCATTCCTCAACCAAATAATGGTAAAGTGGTCTTTACTGGTTCTATCAGCTGGCTGCCAGCTCTTAGCAAACTGTAGGAAAAACTATGTTTGACCAAAGCCAATGTTATTGCTATGTGAACAAATTGACAACAGACTTTCAGCATGCCTATAGAGAAGGGAACTCACAAATGACTGGTTGCTGGTTGAAAGAAATTGATAATAAGAAGTTTGTCGGAGCTGTACTGATTTCAGTGCAGCCTTTGAAATGTTGACCATAACGTTTGTGGTATGGCTTTACAACCTCTGCCATACCGTGGACTCAGCCATTTAGTTTGTCCATGATGTGTACGCCGAGGAACTTAAAACTTTCCACCTTCTCCACTACTGTCCCATTGATGTGGATGGGGGCGTGCTCCCTCTGCTGTTTCCTGAAGTCCACGATCATCTCCTATGTTTTGTTAACGTTGAGTGAGAGGTTATTTTCCTGACACCACACTCCGAGGACCCTCACCCCCTCCCTGTAGTCCGTCTCGTTGTTGTTGGTAATCAAGCCTACCACTGTAGTGTCGTCTGCACACTTGATGATTGAGTTGGAAGCGTGCATGGCCACGCAGTCATGGGTGAACAGAGAGTACAGGAGAGGACTGAGAATGCACCCTTGTGAGGCCCCAGTGTTGAGGATCAGCGTGGTGGAGACGTTGTTTCCTACTGTCACCACCTGGGGGCGGCCTGTCAGAAAGTCCAGGAACCGCACAGGGCGGGGTCGAGACCCAGGGTCTTGAGCTTAATGATGAGTTTGGAGGGTACTATGGTGTTAAATGCTGAGCTGTAGTCAATGAACAGCATTCTTACATAGATATTCCTCTTGTCCAGATGGGATAGGGCAGTGTGCAGTGTAATGGCGATTGCATCGTCTGTGGACCTATTGGGGCGGTAAGCAAATTGGAGTGAGTCTAGGGTGTCAGGTAGGGTGGAGGTGACAAGCCTCTTATAGCACTTCATGATGACAGAAGTGAGTGCAACAGGGCGAAACTAAGAGCATTGTATTTGGTACAAATGATTCCCTAAGTTCTAGACCTAGATGAATCTGAATGGTGTCGCTGTTGAGCAAGTTGAGTAGACTAAATTATTTGGCTTTACATGGTCAAAACATATAGATTCAAAGGTTGTAAAGATGGGGAGAGGTCTGTCCGTGATAAAGAGATGCTCTGCTTTTCTCACAAAGAAAATCCTGCAGGCTCTGGGTTTTATCTTATCTTGATTATTGTCTAGTCATATCGTCAATTTCCGCAAAGAAGGACCTAGTTAAGCTGCAGCTGGCCTTGAACAGAGAAGCACGTTTTGCTCTTCATTGTAATCAGAGGGCTAATATCAATACTATGCATGCCATGCATCGTAAGAGTTAAGGAAAGACTGATTGTATCGCTTCTAGTTTTTACACGAAACAATGTATTGGAAATTCCAAACTGATTTCATAGTCAACTTATATACAGCACTGACACACACACTCACCCCACCAGACATGCCACCAGGGGTCTTTTCACAGTCCCCAGGTCCAGAACAAATTGAAGGAAATGTACAGTATTATACAGAGTCATGAGTGCATACGTTGAACACAAAAGTCAAAGTACAACAACAAAATGCAGACATTGAGAACTGATTGTCAGATTCAGATGGCTTCCCTCCTACAATTAATATCTAATCTAGATTGTTCCATGGAAACGCTCAATTAAATAATAACTGTACCATTGTACATCCTTATCGCTCTCGCTCTTATCACCTGATTCAGGTTAAGGAGCAATCGCAATAGGATACCTGATCTTTGACACTGGCGTCTACATATGACAACACAACAGACACTCAGGTAGCCTAGTGGTTAGAGTGTTGGACTAGTGACCAAAAGTTGGCAAGATCAAATCCCTGTTCTGACAAGGTAAAAATATGTTGTTCTGCCCCTGAACAAGGCAGTTAACCCACTGTTCCTAGGCTGTCATTGAAAATAAGAGTTTGTTCTTAACTCACTTGCCTAGTTAAATATAGGTTAAAAAAAATAGGCTTGATGAAGTAAGACATTGGTTACTAAGGCCTAACATGATAAGGTGACTGATGTTTTTAACCTGTTGTAATTCTGCCTGACTGTTCTTTGACTGTGTGTTCAGGGTGGTCAGCGCCAGGCCCATGCCTCACTCTCTGCCCACCTGGCAGCCATGAGTTTGGCAGTATGTCAGGAGAGCAGTGAGCACAGAACCTAGAGTCTATCAAGTGAGCGACTGAGATCCAGGAATCTCCCTGTCCTCCTCCCTCAAAACATCAGTGTCACAGTGAAATACTGAGCACGTTTTAGACAATATTACAGCCCTTAATACACAGGGTTGGGTAGGTTACTTTCGAAATGTAATCCGTTACAGTTACAAGTTACCTGTCCAAAATTGTAATTAATTACGTAACTTTTGGATTACCCAAACTCAGTAAAGTATTCTGATTAGATTCCGTTACTTTTAGATTACTTAAGAAGACAAAAATGTACATTACCAATTAAAAGACATGTATTGCAGGATAAATCAGTGTTAAAGTTTACGTAGCTGGCCATATATGGATGTTAAATTTTATGTTATGGATTGGTTATGTAGGCTTCTTCTAACGCATCGCTTTCAACTACATAAAATAATACGATAACATATCTTCCATAGTTCCATTACTACAGATCTTCCTACGGTAGCCCACGTTATCCTTTCACTATGTGGCTGTCTCTCCTCATTATTTCTCAAAGAAACAAAGTGAAAAAGTTATATCATGAGATCAATCATTGATCGTTTCATCTTGGGCTGATGATTTTAGATATTACTTTTTAAACGAAGCACACAAGACGTATAGGGAAATGAATTGTTTAAAGTGAAAAATATTAGTATTCAAATGATGTCAATAAAGACCCATTCAAAATCATTTGCTCTTTTGCTTTATCATTTATTTTAGGCTATTTTTATTAAAGGCTCTTTTATCTTTTGTTACCCGTGAATAGAAAAACTACTATACCCACAATGCCCCGTGCTGAGGTTGTGCTTGGGGGAGATGCTCAGCTCAGTTACGAGATGATGCAGGATTGATGGAGGAGGCGGGTGAATGCGGGAAGGTAGCGGAGAGAATGCACAGAGGAGAGATGCGGATTATGGTGGCCTATATGACTGGGATTTTTAGTGGCGTGACAGAACGATGATCGTACGGGTAACGGGCCTCTGGATTATTGATATTGGGACCTCAGACTTTTTGGACAACCTCTAATTCATGCGTTTTATGATTTATTTTACTATCAGCCTACTTGCGCAGTTGTTGATTTCCTTATACTGAATTGGATTGTTTTGTCAACAGCTATAGGCACATGGATATGTATGTTGTTTATCTAAGATTTAGTAAATCATAGTTTTTTTTCTTCCATACATTGAGGACAAGGTGTATGGCCGCTGCAGCGCTCGATACCACACCATCTATAAACACGGACAGATATTCAAATCAAGTGGACTCCGCTGTCTTTTAATAAAGATGTCAACAATATTACATTATGGCTGCAACTGCCAATTTTTGTAGCATCGGCGTTTGATCTTGGTGCCATAAATAACAGTTCTGCAGCATTTCTAATGATACCAAACTGAAAGGAGACGGTCGAGTGCGCAAATTAAGGGTCCTACAATATATAACCTAAAATAACATTTCAAAATGGAGGCACTCTGTCCTCGTTGGATGGTATTTTTATGGACGATTGTCTGCCTATTTGTGGGTGTCAGCTTCGGCACCAGCGAGGCTGAAATTGAACCAAACACCTCAGGCCCTCTGGCTATTCACTTCCCACTGCGACAGGGCCCTCTCTCCGAGCCCCAACCCCCGCATTTGACTCGGCACCGCTCCTCGAGGGCAGCGCGGAGGCGCAGAGGAGTCGGTGGCATCAATTTCGTGGACATGATCGACAACCTTCGTGGGAAATCCGGACAGGGCTACTACGTGGAGATGGCAGTGGGTTCACCGCCACAGAAGGTGACACACTCTCTCTCTCCCTCTCTCAATTCAATTCAAATGGCTGTATTGGGGAAACATATGTTTACATTGCCAAAACAAGTGAAATAGATCATTAACAAAAGTAAAATAAACAATACAAAATGAACAGTAAACATTACACTCACAAAAGTTCCAAAGGAATAGAGACATTTCAAATGTCATATTATATCTATATACAGCGTTGTAACTATGTAAAAATAGTTCGAGTACAAAATGGAAAATAAATAAACATAGATATAGGTTGTATTTACATTGGTGTTTGTTCTTCTCTGGCTTCCCTTTTCTGCAACAGGTCACAAATCATGCTGCTGTGATGGTACACTGGTATTTCACCCAATTGATTTGTTTTCAAATCTTTTGTTGGTGTGTAAAATCTGAGGGAAATGTGCTTTGGGGACTCTTTTCCAGGTGTATCTCTCTGTAGGTGTTGGCTTTTTGTTATGGAGGGTTTGGGAATCGCTTCCTTTTAAGTGGTTGTAGAATTGAATGACTCTTCTGGATTTTGATCATTAGTGGGTATCGGCCTAATTCTGCTCTGCATGCATTTGGTTGTGTTTTCCATTGTACACAGAGGATAAATATTAAAAATATTTAAATACATTTCCGAATTCTGCATGCAGAGTCTCAATTTGGTGTTTGTCCCAGTTGGTGAATTCTTAGTTGATGAGCGGACCCCAGACCTCACAACCATAAAGGGCAATGGGTTTTTATAATGATTCAAGTATTTTTAGCCAGATCCTAATTGGTATGTCATATTTGATGTTCCTTTTGATGGCGTAGATTGTTCACAGGTTTGTGGAAGTTACATGTGGCGTTGATGTTTGGACTGAGGTACTGTATGTATAGTTATTTTTGTGCTCTAGGGCAACGGTGATGGAATTTGTGGTCCTGACAACTGGACCTTTTTTGGAACACCATTATTTTTGTCTTACTTTGTCTCTCTCTCTCTCTCATTGACACGCCCATTCAGTTGATCCTGTCTGACATTTTGCTCACCTGTGCCCTATATCCTCTGCATTGTGACAGGTCAAACCTACCCTCCCATCAAACCTATGATTAATGGAAGCAGATGTTTAATTGTAGGGCAAAAACTAAAATGGGCATCCCTTTGGGTCCCCAGGACCAGAATGAAGAAACACTGGCCTTGGTAAAACCTTGGTAACCTGGCCTCTAAAATGACATATGGTGACAAAGAAGAACAACAAGAATAAATGTGTGTGTCTCTGTTCTTGCATTCGAGAGAAGGGAGAAAGAAGGAGAGAATGAAGCCTTTAATTCTGAAGAGAGAGAGGGGGGGGGAGATAATTACCAGTGTGGTGCAGCTAAGCAGCTGCAGGGTACAGACTGGCACACCACAGGGATTACTGTGTGACAGAGCCAATGTTATGCCCTGCCTAGGACACTCTCATTGTGCCACTGCGAGGATAAACCATCACTGGCTTCCATCCACTCACTAACATTTAGACTGAACAAAAATATAAACGCAACATGCAACCATTTCAACGATTTTCCTGAGTTACAGTTCATATAAGGAAATCAGTCAATTGACATTAATTCATTAGGTCACATGGGAGCCAGGTCCACCCACTGGGGAGCCAGTCCCATCCAATCAGAATTAGTTTTTCCCCACAAAAGGGCTTTATTACAGACAGAAATACTGTGACTGCACATTTGGCCTTTTATTGTCCCCAGCACAAGGTGCACCTGTGTAATGATCATGCTGTTTAATCAGCTCCTTGATATGCCACACTTTTCAGGTGGATGGGTTATCTTGACAAAGCGTAAATGCTTACTAACAGGGATGTAAACAAATGTGTGCACACAATTTGAGAAACATAAGCTTTTTGTGCGTGTGGAAAATTTCAGGGATCTTTTATTTCAGCTCACGGAACATGGGGACCAACACTTTATATGTTGCATTTATATTTTTGTTAAGTATAGAAACATTGATACAAATACAACCATAGAGATTGATCCAGTATTAATAATTATGTATATGACGCACTAAAAGAAACATAACAAAATATTTCCCTCATGTAATAGAAGAGAATTCTATTACCATATTGCTTTGATACAGTAATACAAACCAAACATTTGTCACATAGGCCTACTGAATAGACTACTTATTATAAGACTCAAATGTGTGAATGTTACAGTAACTTCAAGATGTAAACTGTATGTATCAATTGTCACAGAGTAGAAGTGCTGATCTAGGATCAGGTCCCCCCTGTCTATCTAATCCTATTAATTGTGATCTAAAAGGCTAAACTGATCCTAAATCAGCACTCCTACTCTGAGACGCTACATACAGGCTCCTGATATAATATCTTCTAAAATAATAGATGAGGTTTGCGACAGGGATTCTAGACTTCTGCCAGAAACAGGAAGTGTGGCAGGGTTGTAGCAGGTCCGAGGTGTGTGTGTATGTCAGGATGCAGCCGGCCAGGCATCTCGGGTGGTGTGTGTGAAAGGGAAGCAGGATGCAGGCAGGACAGATCAATTGTGAGGCGTCAGCGTATTCCTCACCAAAATTCCTCACTACACTACAATTAGAGTGAAAGGAAGAGAGCACGCCAAGAGGCTGACAGAGGGAGAGTTTATGCAGGTTAAAGTTAAATCACTCTTTACAGCAATGCTAAGGTTTATCTTTATTTATTTCAAGATCATATAACATGCAAATAGGTCCACACAGACTGTTATGCATAATCTCCCTAGCAACCCTAATTGATTTAAATTTGATTTGTGTTTTCCCAATAATTCATTGCAATGCATGGCTTAGTGTTTTTGATGTGTGTGGAGGGGGTGAATGTGGTGTGGTGGTAGGGGAGGGGTGTAGTTTCAGCTAAACCCAGGGAATGGATGGCAGAGGGACATTCTCCTCCAGGGAATGTTTAGAAAATTAAAGCTCATCTACTGCATTGCTACACAATTTAAAAAAACTCTAAAATTCTATCTGCAGGACTGCAAAAACAAGCTAAAATGACTCCAGACATTATCAGCTTGTTGCTGTGGCTTCATTCACCTCTGTCAATAGGACTGAACGTTCTAGAAACCAGTGGAGACTGCTGAGGGGAGGACAGCTCATTTTAATGGCTGGAACGGAGCAAATGGAATGGCATCAAACACATGGAAACCATGTGTTTGATGAATTTGATACCATTCCACTGATTCTGCTTCAGCCATTACCACAAGTCCATTCTCCCCAATGAAGGTGCCACCAGCACTCCTCAGGTGCTACAAACACGTCATACAAGAATTAGCTGCTACGCACTGGCTCAGCACCGGGATTACAACTCTAGTTTAGTTTCATGTCAAGTCAGTCAGCAGTTACCTAGCCAAAGCCATCTACTACAGCCATCTTTATCTCTGCAATGTTTTGAGAAAAACGTTGTGCTGTTCCCTGCAGCTGCGTGATGCGCTCTGCATAAAGCCAGCTAGCCAAACAAAAAGCCTTCCCTCCTGCTCCCAAGTGTCTGCATGGTCCTGAAGTCAGGCATGTAGTTCTGCTAAACTGCATTTGAATTTTTAGTGTTTAAAAAAAAAAGTTTTATGTTAGTAGCCTATTTTAAATTGTTTGTGTTGTAGAGTATGGTGAGTGCCATACCCTATTGACACCCCTGTGATAGAGCGTTAGAAGATGACATGGATATGTTATGGAACAGCAGGGTGCATGTGATGAGTGTGTTTCAAGTGACATGTTTGTGTTGGTGGGAGAGTGTGTGTGGGACCAGGTGAGAGACTAAGGCAGCGGGCTGGGTGGGGGTTCTTCCAGGCACGCAGTCCTTGAGGCTCTTGGCTCTGCCACTGAGAAGAAGAACATTCCTAGACTGTGTCCCAAATGGCACCCTATGGGCTCTGGTCAGAAGTAGTGCACTATATAGGGTGCCTGGTGAGGATGCATCCCTGGATATTTCAGGAGCATATTCCAGTAGCAGATCTATTATTGATCAGGGTCCTTCTGGTCACCAGAGAGAAAAAAAAAACATGGCTGCCAGTCTGATTGACTGACTGCGCAAAATATGATACTCGCACCGAAAGGAGAGGGAAGGAGGTAGACAGAGAGAGAGAAACAGAGAAAGAGGGCAATCCGAGAACAGCCTAGGGGTTGGATGCAAAGGAAAGGGAAAAGAGAAGGACATTTGGAGCATAATAAATACAATACATAGCAACTGTCAGTAACATAATGCCAGGAGATGAGAGAGTGAGAGAGAGAGAAAGTGACTAAATGGCTGAAAAGAAGAAGTGTTTTTAGCAGCAGCTATAGGGAATCGTTTTATGAATAGGCATGGCTGTCTCCAGGGTAACAGAGAGAGTGTCCTTATAGTCAGTGTATTTCAATGTATTCTGTCCTTTAACCCTGGAAGACGCAAGAACGCACACACACACCTACATATACCACATACAGTTAAAGTCGGAAGTTTACATACACCTTAGCATGTACATTTAAACTCAGTTTTTCACAATTCCTGACAATTAGTCCTAGTAAAAATTCCCTGTCTTGGTGAAATGTCAGAATAATAAAAGAGCGAATGATTTATTTCAGTTTATATTTCTTTCATCACATTCCCAGTGGGTCAGAGGTTTACATACACTCAATTAGTATTTGGTAGCATTGCCTTTAAATTGTTTAACTTGGGTCAAACGTGTCAGGTAGCCTTCCACAAGCTTCCCACAATAAGTTGTGTGTATTTTGGCCCATTCCTCCTGACAGAGCTGGTGTATCTGAGTCAGGTTTGTAGGCCTCCTTGCTCGCACATGCTTTTTCAGTTCTGTCTACAAATTTTCTACAGGTTTGAAGTCAGGGCTTTGTGATGGCCACTCCAATACCTTGACTTTGTTGTCCTTAAGCCATTTTGCCACAACTTTGTAAGTATGCTTGGAGTCATTGTCCATTTGGAAGACCCATTTGCAACCAAGCTTTAACTTCCTGACTGATGTCTTGATATGTTGCTTCAATATATCCACATACTTTTCTTTCCTCATGATTCCATCTAGTTTGTGAAGTGCACCAGTCCCTCCTGCAGCAAAGCACCCCCACAACATGATGCTGCCACCCCCGTGCTTCACGGTTGGGATGGTGTTCTTCGGCTTGCAAGCCTTCCCCTTTTTACTCCAAACATAACGATGGTCATTATGGCCAAACAGTTCTATTTTCGTTTCGTCAGACTAGATGACATTTCTCCAAAAAGTACAACCTTTGACCCCATGTGCAGTTGCAAACCGTAGTCTGGCTTTTTTAATGGCGATTTTGGGGCAGTGGCTTCTTCCTTGCTGAGCGGCCTTTCAGGTTATGTCGATATAGGACTTGTTTTACTCGAGCATCTTCACAAGGTCCTTTGCTGTTGTTCTGGGATTGATTTGCACTTTTTGCACCAATGTACGTTCATCTCTAGAAGACGGAACGCGTCTCCTTCCTGAGCGGTATGACGGCTGCGTGGTCCCATGGTGTTTATACTTGCGTTCTGTTGTTTGTACAGATGAACGTGGTACCTTCAGGCATTTGGAAATTGCTTTGAAGGATGAACCAGACTTGTGGAGGTCCACAATTCTTTTTCTGAGGTCTTTGCGGATTTCTTTTGATTTTCCCATGATGTCAAACAAAGAGGCACTGAGTTTGAAGGTGGGCCTTGAAATACATCCACAGGTAGACCTCCAATTGACTCAAATGTTGTCAATTAGCCTATCAGAAGCTTCTAAAGCCATGACATAATTATCTGGAATTTTCCAAGCTGTTTAAAGCCACAGTCAACTTAGTGTATGTAAACTTCTGACCCACTGGAATTGTGATACAGTGAATTATAAGGGAAATAATCTGTATGGAAATAATTGTTGGAACAATTACTTGTGTCATTCACAAAGTAGATGTCCTAACCGACTTGCCAAAACTATAGTTTGTTAACAACATTTGTGGAGTGGTTGAAAAACGAGTTTAAATTACTCCAACTTAAGTGTATGTAAACTTCCAACTTTCAACTGTATACCTACTGAATACCTGTTACAATATATAGGCCTTGCTTTGGAAAAATGCCCAGTGAATATGTAATAGGGTTTCATAACAATGACAACTATGTTGTGTTTGTGTGTTTGGGAATCAGTTGAATATTCTGGTGGACACAGGCAGCAGTAACTTTGCAGTTGGGGCAGCTGCTCACCCTTTCCTCTGCAGATACTACCATCGCTCACTGTGAGTATCATGGGATCTTATTACGATACACTGAAAGTGCTCCATCTTGAAAACTTTACTGCTGGCATGCACAATGCTTTGGGACCATATCAACAGTGGACTGATGGACAACATACTAAAATATTTTTGTTGAGTAAATTATCCCTTTAAATATGATATTAAATATAAATCCCATTGAACAGTGAATCTCAGTGGAACCTTTTAGATGGCCCTGCACACACTTCCCTTGGTGGACTTATATAGTAAGCACCTTTTCTCCCCTGTTGTTCATAGGTCTAAATCCTACCGCGACCTTGGGCGCAGTGTCTATGTACCCTACACCCAGGGCCGCTGGGAGGGTGAGCTGGGCACTGACCTGGTGTCTGTGCCGCATGGCCCCAACGCCTCGCTCCGTGCCAACATCGCTGCCATTACCCAGTCGGACCGCTTCTTCATCAACGGATCCAACTGGGAGGGCATCCTGGGCCTGGCCTACGCCGAGATCGCTCGGGTGAGAGGGAGGAAGAGAGAGGCAGGGAAAGGGAAATGGGCTGGGTTGAAAACACATGGGTGAGATGAGCTTGAGGGAGAGAGCGGGAAACAGAGGGCTGAGCAGAGATTGCCTGGGTGGGACGGAGGGAGGGATCAGCTAGAGGGTCACTGGTGAGGGTGGAGAGCCAGCGCAATACAGTAATGTGGAAAATGCACAGTGATGGATTTGTTAAGATACAATGTAAATGTAGGCTTGCTGTCAACAAGATGGCTAAAATAATCACTTTAATATAGCTATCCTTTTCCCATCTTTAAATCCTTTCTAAATCACCACCCCCACCCCCTCTGTTTAGCCTGATGAGACACTGGAGCCTTTCTTTGACTCGCTGGTGCGGCAGACCCCCGTCCCCAACCTGTTCTCCCTGCAGATGTGTGGTGCAGGGTTCACCCAGAACTACAGCCTGGGCAGTGCCACCGTGGGCGGCAGCATGGTGAGAGAGAATAGACATACTGTAGATAGGAAAAGGCACAGACACATTTTCTGTTTGAGGGAAATACACAGAAGCGGTGTGTTGTGTTAGTGTAACCAAGAGGGTTATACATAGAGATTGTACAGTATGTGCCAGGCAGGTTGGTATTGTTTAGCTATAATCTGTATTACAAAGGCAATATGAGATGGAAAGTGTGTTGAGAGTTTGGATCCAGCCTACGATACTGTTTGATTGCTCTTAGATCATTGGTGGAGTGGATTCTTCTCTCTATGTTGGGGACCTGTGGTACACCCCGATCCGCCGGGAGTGGTATTATGAGGTCATTATTGTGCGCATTGAGGTCAATGGTCAGGATCTCAACATGGACTGCAAGGAGGTGAGATACTGTGTGTTTTTCTGATCAACCTTCAATCAACATCTTCCTCCCTATATCGTTCCACTTTCTCTTTAATATATTCATATAATATATGCTCTTTAGAAGACACTTTTATCCAAAGCGACTTATAGGCATGTGTGATTACATATTAAGTATGGGTGGCCCCTTCTCTTTTCATCTTTTGTTTGCTCCTGGATTCTCTTCAGTTAACCCTGAATATCTGTCTGTTGTTTACCTTTTATCACTAATAATTGCGCAGTAAGTGACGGTGAATAAATAATGACAGTTTGCTTCCTCTCTCTCTTGGCTTGTGTCTCTATCAGTACAACTATGATAAGAGCATTGTGGACAGTGGCACCACTAACCTCCGGCTCCCTCGCAAAGTGTTCCAGGCAGCTGTGAAGGCCATCGAGGCAGCCTCGTCTGTGAGTCCCTCCTCATACCTCTTCTCATCTCTCTCTCACTCCCTCTCTCTCTCTCTCTCTCTCTCTCTGTTGTTTTGTTCTCTCTCTTCTTTCTCGCTGCCAGTTTCAGCTAGTGTCATGTGAAATCTGTAATGTCTGTAATAGTTTCAGGGCTATAATCTTTCTCTAGTTTCTGCAATTGCTAAATATTCTTTGTACCCTTCTCTCTGAAACACGCGCACGCACGCGCGCGCACACACATACACAAACCCCATGTCTCCATATCAGACGGAGCAGTTTCCCTCTGGGTTCTGGTTGGGGGAGCAGCTGGTGTGCTGGCAGGCGGGCACCACCCCGTGGCACATCTTCCCTGTCATCTCGCTCTACCTCATGAGTGAGAACCGCAACCAGTCCTTCCGCATCTCCATTCTCCCACAGGTAACAGTGTCTGTCTGTGTACTTACCTGTCATTGAATACAATAGGTCTTCATCATTCAATGAATCAACTCAATGAGGTAGTGATGATCCTCTCTTAAACTCCTTTAACTTTTTATTCAATTTAGATGTGTTGAGAACTACAGAGAGTATTTGATGTACCGTCCATTGTAGCTGACTCGATGTCCACTGTCTCTTTGTGCCCCCCCTGCAGCAGTACCTGCGACCTGTGGAGGACGTAGCCTCTGCCCAGGAGGACTGCTATAAGTTTGCCGTGTCCCAGTCCAGCACGGGCACCGTCATGGGCGCCGTCATCATGGAGGGCTTCTATGTGGTGTTCGACCGCCAGAGGAAACGCATTGGGTTTGCCGTCAGCACCTGCCATGGTGAGGGGGGGACGGAGGGACTATGAGAAGTGCATTCGGGAAAGTATTCAGACCCCTTGACTTTTTCCACATTTTGTAACGTTACAGGCTTATTCTAAAATGTATTAAATATTTTTTTTCTCATCAATCTACACACAATACCCAATAATGACAAAGCAAAAACTATTTTTTAGACATTTTTGCAAATGTATTAAAAATTTAAAACAGAAATACCTTATTTAGCGTTTGCTATTAAACTGGATATTGAGCTCAAGTGCATCTTGTTTCCACTGATCATCCTTGAGATGTTTCTACAACTTGATTGAAGTCCACCTGTGGTAAATTCAATTGATTGGACATGATTTGGAAAGCACACACCTGTCTATATAACGTCCCACGGTTGACAGTGCATGTCAGAGAAAAAAAACAAGCCATGAGGTCGTAGGAATTGTCTGTAGACCCCCGAGACAGGATTGTGTCAAGGCACAGATCTGGGGAAGGGTACCAAAAAAATTCTGCAGCATTGCAGAATTCCCCAAGAACACAGTGGCCTCCATCATTCTTAAATGGAAGAAGTTTGGAACCACCAAGACTCTTCCTAGAGCTGTCCGCCTGGCCAAACTGAGCAATCGGTGGAGAAGGGCCTTGGTCAGGGAGGTGACCGAGAACCTAATGGTCACTCTGACAAAGCTCTAGAACTCCTCTGGGAGATGGGAGAACCTTCCAGAAGGACAACCATCTCTGCAGCACCACCAAACAGGCCTTTATGGTAGAGTGGCTAGACGGAAGTCACTCCACAGTAAAAGCACATGACAGCCCACTTGGAGTTTGCCAAAAGCAACCTAAAGACTCACAGACCATGAGAAACAAGATTCTCTGGTCTGATGAAACCAAGATTGAACTCTTTGGCTTGAATGCCAAGTGTCACGTCTGGAGGAAACCTGGCACCATCCCTACGGTGAAGCATAGTGGTAGCAGTATCATGCTGTGGGGATGTTTTTCAGCAGCAGGGACTGGGAGACTATTTAGGATTGAGGGAAAGGTTAACGGAGCAAAGTACAGAGAGATCCTTGATGAAAACCTGCTCAGGACCTCAGACTGGGGCGAAGGTTCACCTTCCAAGAGGACAATGACCCAAAGCACACAGCCAAGACAACACAGGAGTGGAATCGGGACAAGTTTCGGAATGTCCTTGAGGGGCCCAGCTGGAGCCCGGACTTGAACCCGATCGGACATGAAAATAGCTGTGCAGCGACGCTCCCCATTAAACCTGACAGCACTTGAGAGGATCTGCAGAGAATAATGGGAGAAACTCTCCAAATGCAGGTGTGCCAAGCTTGTAGCGTCATACACAAGAAGTCATACCTAAGAAGACTCGAGGCTGTAATCGCTACCAAAGGTGCTTCAACAAAGTACTGAGTAAAGGGTCTGAATACTTATGTAAATGTGATATTTCAGTTTTTATTTTAAAAACGTGCACACAAAAAATACAAAAAAATGTTTTTGCTTTGTCATTATGGGATATTGTGTGTAGATTTACGAGGAACATTTTAGAATAGGGCTGTAACATAACAAATATGTAAACAAAACATTATGAACACCTGCTCTTTCTATGACATAGACTGACCAGGTGATCACTTATTGGTGTCACTTGTTAAATCCACTTCAATCAGTGTAGATGAAAGGGAGGAGACAGGTTAAATAATAATTCATTTGTGTGTATGTATGTGTGTGTGTGTGTGGGTGTGGGTGTGGATGTGTTTAACTATACTTGTGGAGACATTTTGTTGGTCCCCAAAATGTCAAATTATATTTCTAGGGGGTTTAAGGGTTAAGGTTATAATTAGTTTTAGGGTTGGAATTAGGTTTAGGGTTAGGAGCTAGGGTTAGTTTTAGGATTAGGGTTGGAGCTAAGGTTAGGGTTAAGGTTAGGGGTTAGGGAAAATAGGATTTTGAATGGGACTGAATTGTGTCCCCCCACAAGGTTAGTTGTACAAGACTGTGTGTGTGTGTGTGTGTGTGTGTGTGTGTGTGTGTGTGTGTGTGTGTGTGTGTGTGCCTGTATGTATGTATATTGCTGATCTGTGTCTATTTCTATGCCACAGTGCACGATGAGTTCCGCACAGCCTCCGTTGAGGGGCCGTACCATGGCGTGGACCTGGAGGACTGTGGCTACAACATCCCGCAGACGGACGAGTCCACCCTCATGACCATTGCCTACATAATGGCGGGCATCTGTGCCCTCTTCATGCTGCCATTGTGCCTTATGGTGTGCCAGTGGCGCTTCTCCCGCTGCCTTCGCCCACCTGGATTTGGGGACTTTGCTGATGATATCTCACTCCTCAAATGATAGAGAGACATGGACATACTGTACACAGGAGAGGCAAGCCTAACAGAAATGGAGATGGTGGCTTTGCTTATTGTTGTTGAGTGAGCATCAGCCTCATTGAGTAATGCAGAAACAGATTAGTATGTAGGATGGTGTTGGTTGTGGCTTGGGCGGGTAGCACAATGACCAAACAAGCCAATGGCCATTTACTTTGGATTCATCAAAGTAAAAGGTGGATATACCAGCAAGCTGGGTTCAATGGCTTCCTGGATTCAGTGGACAACTTTATTGATATAAGGGCATGATATAAATATACAGTACGTATAGGTGTGTGTGAGTGTTTGTGATTGTATGAGGTGTGTGTATATGTATGTATGTGTGTTTATGGATCACATGTACAAATTAGATTATCTAGAATTTAAGGATGGACCTGATCATTGAATATATTGGATTTGTTTGATTTGACATCAACAGTACCAGCTAAAGAACGCTAATTATAAGTGCTAATTGCGTGAACTTTTCAAGAGTGAAATTAGCACTCAAATATCAGATGCAATGAACTTTTATGGTGAAGCCATGTTACTTGGTGTGCATTAAAAAGCTAAGATTATGTATTTAATACAGTTAATATCAGATATGGCACTTTTATATGGCTCTTGTTGATTCAGTTGGTGCATTACCTCACTGCTAATGAATGCACTAATTCACACAGAAAGAAAAGCACGGACACACACACGCAATGATTCTCCCGCACATACAGATGTCTTCAAAACCTCCAAACAGCTTGAACATCTCAGCCAACCCCTCAACAGCTTTATACAAAAACTCACTGACACAGACAGTAACACACATATTCATATTCACATATTCATGTTCAGTCAACTGCACTATCCCTATGGTGCGCTTGAATATCAATAGTTGTGTTATTTTACATAAATGAACACAATATTAAAATGTCTCAATGAGGGACAGATTCTACTTTCATCGACCTGCTGTAAATAAATCTGAAATGTATATCTGTCAGATGCACTGACCACAGAATACGAATAAATAAAGTAACAAATATAACAGAATCTGTGTCCTGTCTTTAGTTTCCCTTCCCTGATGAGTGGGATACAGACATCTGGACTTATGTCACTGTTGTTTAAATGTATCCTGTATCCTGTATTGCCGCATTTCATGTAGGTTGAAAATAGTCAAGGTCTCTAAAGTAATGGACTGATTAGAAGACCAATAAGATGTATTTTTCAAGAATCAATGGGAATATACACAGAGTATAGAAAACATTAAGAACAGCTTCTCTTTCCATGACAGACTGACCAGGTGAAAGCTATGATCCCTTATTGATGTCACTTGTTAAATAAACTTCAATCAGCGTAGATGAAGGGGAGGAGACAGGTTAAAGAAGGATTTGTAAACCTTGAGACATGGATTGTGTGTGCGCCATTCAGGAGGTGAATGGGCAAGACAAAATATTGAAGTGCTTTTGAATGGGACCTCAAAGGTTTCCTGAGTGTGTCAAGAATGGTCCACCACCCAAAGGACATCTGGCCAACTTGATACAACTGTGGGAAGCATTGGAGACAACATGGGTCAGCATCCCCGTAGAACGCTTTTGACACCTTGTAGAGTCCATTTATATATTTTTTTATTTAGTAGTGTAATGACGTTTTAACTCATCCAAGTGTATAATAAAAATAACTAATAAGTTGTTGCGGAAGTGACGACATTACGGAAACTACAGTCTCAGCTATCGTAGATGAAATTGTAGTCCACAAATAAACGGCAGACTAAAGACGTCGACGAAAAGGTATAATACATAAACCAGTATGACATTTAGCCTTGGGATTGTAGTACTTTCTTGCGTGTTGAGGACTAGCTGACAATGGCTAGTTAACGTCGTTAGCTGGCTAGCTGTTTGTCAGCCATACTGTCTGTTTATAGCGAGCGTAGCTAATTAGCAAGCTATCAGATGAACTAAGGAGTTCTGGCTATTTACATAACTAGCTGTCGAATAAAAATATAGTTAGCAATGTGTTTCGCTATTTCGTTTGTCGCAGTCGTGTTATAAAATGAGCTTCCAAACTGCTGTAACTTACTAGCTCCTGTAACGTTGGTAGTTAGCTAGTTTACATTACTGTACAGCGAGCCAACTTACACGCCCGAAACAAGAGTGGGGTTTTATGTCAATACATAAAACGTTAGGTATGTCAACTTAATTACATCTGAAGTTGGGAGTTAGTTTAGTAGAAGTAGACCTAACACACAGTCACATAGTTAACAAACATGTCTTTGTTCATTTCTGAATCTGTCAACATTGATATCCATACTATGTTTTCCTCCTACTGTACTGTACTGATTAATAACACTGCCCCTGTCCCAGGGTTTCCCACACTCGGACCTGGGGCCCGCCCTGGGTACATGTTTTGGTTTTTGCCCTAACACTACACAGCTGATTCCAGTAATCAAAGCTTGCTGATGAGTTGGCTATTTGAATCAGCTGTGTAGTGCTTGGGCAAAAACCAAAATGTGCACCCAGGGGGGGAGTTTGGGAAAGCTCGTCCTAGCACAATAATGGACAAAATCAGGGTTTCCCAACCCTCTCCTTGGCCCACACAGTGTTTAACCCTACATTGGCACACCAGATTAAATTAGTCAAAGCCATGATGATTAATTGACTAATTGAATCAGGTGTGGCAGTTTAGAGTTAAATCAAAGAGGAAGAGAGGCACAACTCTGCGGAAAATCTGTCTCCCACCAGCAAGCTGTGTTTTTGTATGGAGGTAAATGAGTGTTGAATTTGGTCAACAAATAAAATGTATGGCTTATTTGCTACCTGAGGTTTATTTTTAATTAGAGGTTTTGTAATGCTGGAGTTATGTGTGTACTGATAAGTAGGACATGTGTCATCCCGGCAAATTGTCTTAAGATTGCTATGCATATTCAAATTTGCTCTGTCAGCCAAAACTACCAAATGCTCCCATCTAAAGGTGAATCGATTCTCAATTGCGGTACGGTTCTTGAAACCTAAAGCCCTTTAACACCAAATCATTTCACAAATGCAAAATATACACTTACTGTACACTGTTTTTAAGCGGTTTTAGCACAGTATTTTTCAGCGACAACACTATAACAAAACCTCCCCGACCAGAAGATTCTATTGTCAATAAGCGCCAAAGGTAGTTATGCATGGGCTATCCCTGCCCTTGTGTTGATGTCCTCGGAATAACATGTTGAACTGGTCGAACCACCCAGAAATTACAATCTGAGTCTTTCCCTTTGTTGATGTAGTCTAGCTTATTCTGCTTTTCGCTAGATTCTCCTTTTCGTTAGATTCTCCCATCTTAATTTACAAGCTTCACAAAATGTAGGTTCAAGTGGCCTCTGCCCACACTGTCGTAAACAACACAATTTGTATGAATTCGTGTCATGACAAGTCTGTGTGCGCTGTAATATGAATAACACATGGTTCTCTTTGTCAGGTTATAGTCCTATTCTTTCCTAACAGAGAAAAGGGGCATGTCAATACTTGGCAAAATATGCATTGGTCACAATGGCTTTGGCATTTTGTAGAACTTTAGTTGATTCATATGCTACATGGTAGAGGTCGACCAATTAATCGGAATGGCCGATTAATTAGGGCCGATTTCAAGTTTTCATAATAATCGGAAATCGGTATTTTTGGCCGATTTTAAAAAATAAATACAATTTATTTTTTTACACCTTTATTTAACGAGGCGAGTCAGTTAAGAACGTTCTTATTTTCAATGACGGCCTAGGAACAGTGGGTTAACTGCCTTGTTCAGTGGCAGAACGACAGATTTTTACCTTGTCAGCTCTGGGATTCAATCTTGCAAGTTTACAGTTAACTAGTCCAACGCTCTAACCACCTGCCTCTCATTGCACTCCACGAGGAGCCTACCTGTTACGTGAATGCAGTAAGAAGCCAAGGTAAGTTGCTAGCTAGCATTAAACTTATAAAAAACAATCAATCATAATCACTAGTTAACTACACATGGTTGATGATATTACTAGTTTATCTAGCGTGTCCTGCGTTGCATATAATCGATGCGGTGCCCATTTGCAGAAAAAGGACTGTCGTTGCTCCGTGTACCTAACCATAACCATCAATGCCTTTCTTAAAATCAATACACAGAAGTATATATTTTTAAACCTGCATATTTAGCTCAAAGAAATCCAGGTTAGCAGGCAATATTAACCAGCTGAAATTGTCACTTCTCTTGCGTTCATTGCACGCAGAGTCAGGGTATATGCGATAATAAACATTTTGTTTTCGAAATGATAGTTTCTGGATTCGATCATATTAATGACCAAAGGCTCGTATTTCTGTGTGTTATTATGTTATAATTAAGTCTATGATTTGATAGAGCAGTCTGACAGCGATGGTAGGCAGCAGCAGGCTCGTAAGCATTAATTCAAACAGCACTTTCGTGCGTTTGTGAAATGGCTAGCTAGTTAGCGGGGTGCGCGCTAATAGCGTTTAAAACGTCACTCGCTCTGAGACTTGGAGTAGTTGTTCCCCTTGCTCTGCATGGGTAACGCTGCTTTGAGGATGACTGTTGTTGTGTTCCTGGTTTGAGCCCAGGTAGGGGCGAGGAGAGGGACGGAAGCTATACTGTTACACTGGCAATACTAAAGTGCCTATAAGAACATACAATAGTCAAAGGTATATGGAATACAAATGGTATAGAGAGAAATAGTCCTATAAATACTATATTAACTACAACCTAAAACCTCTTACCTTGGAATATTGAAGTCTCATGTGAAAAGGAACCACCAACTTTCATATGTTCTGAGCAAGGAACTTAAACATTAGCTTTGGCACATATTGTACTTTTACTTTCTTCTCCAACACTTTGTTTTTTTATTATTTAAACCAAATTCAACATGTTTCATTATTTATTTGAGGCCAAATTGATTTTATTGATGTATTATATTAAGTTAAAATAAGTGTTCATTCAGTATTGTTGTAATTGTCATTATTACAAATACATTTTTAAAAATCGGCCGATTAATCAGTGTCAGCTTTTTTTGGTCCTCCAATAATCGCTATCTGCGTTGAAAAATCATAATCGGTCAACCTCTACTACATGGAGTTGTCCTTGTATTCTGTGGTTAGACTAGCCTATCATTAGCAGGATCATAGTGTCACATGGATATGGTAAAACATGTACTGTCCGCCTCTCCAGTGTCAGTAACAGCACAATGTTATATAGGCCTGGTGCCGTGATTGGCTGGAGTTCTGATATGAACAGTGTGCCAATGGAGGGTGTGTACCAGTGCATTACTTTGAGGGCTGTTGAATTTGAGAACTGCTCTGTTGTTGTGAAATCTCGCTACTGCCTTTTGAATGCCACACTGCAGTGGAGCCATCTCTCCCTCTTCTGTGTGTCCAGCTACTTTCTCTACTCCTCCTCACCACCCTGTCTCCTCAGGCTGCCGGTCCTAATGTGGAGGCGGAGCAGAACTTGTGTTGAGCACGTGCCTGTGTTGCCATGGGGTCACCCCCCTTGTTCCTGCTCCTCCTGGGCCTGACCCCTATGCTCCGCCTGACTGTTCATACCTTCCACACGTCCGCCCCTCCCCCGGCTCCCCCTCCCTCCTGTGGGCCGGGCCAGTCCTGGGCCGTCCGGCTGCACACAGACTCCGAGCTGCTGGAGGCTGAAGGCTCCACCCTTCACGAGCTGGCCAGCAGGGTGGCTGAGCAGGCTGGCCTGGAGAACAGGGGCCAGATAGGGCAGCTGGAGGGCCACTACCTGCTCTGTGCCGGGCCTGAGGAGGAGGGCAGGCCGGGGGACGTGCTGGCAGCCCACCCTCATGTGCTCTGGCACTCCCAGGAGCAGGTCCTCAGCCGCTCCAAGAGGGCAATAGCCTTCAACGACCCCAGATACCCATTACAGTGGCACCTGGTGAGAATTAGGCCTAATCTGTCTTCTTCTTTATTTTTCTTCAGAACTGTCTCATAGCGAAACAATATTCAGATCTACTGAATATATACACACCTATAGCCTATAGAATATTCAAATCTATTTACTGCACACTTATAGCATATATAATATTCAGATCTGTAAGAATGCACAGTACTTTTTAAACTGTCGGCTATATGCCACGTTTATTTTCAATGTCTTCAACTCTGTAACCTTTGTCACTTCCCTGCTCTTCTCTTCCTCTCCACCCACCCACAGCACAACGATGTCAGGGAGGGCATGGACATCAATGTGACTGGTGTATGGGAGCACAACATCACAGGGACAGGGGTGACAGTGGTGGTCGTGGACGATGGGGTTCAGCACACCCTCCAGGACATTCAGCCAAACTATGTGAGTTTCATACTGGCCACACCTAGGCCTATTTCCTTTTGAAGATTTTTACTATTAAAATGGGTAAGCTGACGCACACCCCAAAGTCTTTTGTAGAGGTTCTGACATACAGAGAGTAAACTATAAAAAAGAAAGTAGGTCACAGACTCTAATTATGCTCCCAAATATTTTATGGGTATCGCAACCAACATTACGGCACACTGTGCCTTCTTCGGGGTTAGGGTTCAGTGCACCGAAGAAGGCACAGTGTGCCATAACATTTTTGGGAGCATAATTAATGGCTTTGTTTCTTTTTAAAGCATTTTGCTAATGTCATCATGTAGTATGTTCTTTTCCAAATTCACATTCTCACATGCTTTATTCTTGAGAAATACAAAATGTTCTCGTGCTTCATTCTGTCCCTTTAGAGTCCAGAGGGCAGTTATGACTTGAACTCCAACGACCCGGACCCCATGCCCCACCCGGACGCCCGCAGTGACAACCACCATGGCACGCGCTGCGCCGGGGAGATCGCCGCTGTCTCCAACAACAGCTTCTGCGCTGTGGGTGTGGCCTATGACAGTAAAGTGGCAGGTACATTGTGTGTTTGGAAAGCATGGTTATGGTAACCGTCAGAACATTTTACAGGGTTGTATTCATTAGTGTGCACACCTTAGTAAATAGTTTTGCATGGAAAATGAACATTTGTGTTGCTTTTTGGACAAGATCAGGTAGTCCCTCTCTGTTTGTCCTTTTCTTCCATTTGGTGCCTAGGGGGGAATTCAGACCAAAGATAGGCGCGCATAAATTGAACTTTTCTCTCTACGAGTATTCTGATCTTGAACGCATGTGATAGCCAGCTAAACGTTTGGGTTGGATATCATAGAAATTGAGGTGCCAGAGGTGTACACCGTATTCTGACCTTGACTTAATTCCCTTATAATTCCACCACCTTTACGCGCAAGGAAACCATGACTAATGTCGAGCACCATTTCAGTTCCAAGTAGAAAAACGTCTATTTCCAGTAGTAATGACACCATTCTCCATGCATGGTAATGTATAATTGATAAGAGCTACAGTTGAAGTCAGAAGTTTACATACACTTAGGTTGGAGTCATTAAAACTCGTTTTTCAACCACTCCACAAATTTCTTGTTAACAAACTATAGTTTTGGCAAGTCGGTTAGGACATCTACTTTGTGCATGACACAAGTAATTTTTCCAACAATTGTTTACAGACAGATTATTTAACTTATAATTCACTGTATCACAATTCCAGTGGGTCAGAAGTTTACATACACTAAGTTGATTATGCCTTTTAAACAACTTGGAAAATTCCAGAAAATGATGTCATGGCTTTAGAAGCTTCTGATAGGCTAATTGACATAATTTGAGTCAATCGGAGGTGTACCTGTGGATGTATTTCAAGGCCTACCTTCAAACTCAGTGCCTCTGCTTGACATCATTGGAAAATACAAAGAAATCAGCAAAGACCTCAGAAATTTTGTTTTGTAGACCTCTGCAAGTCTGATTCATCCTTGGGAGCAAATTCCAAATGCCTGAAGGTACCACGTTCATCTGTACAAACAATAGTACGCAAGTATAAACACCATGGGACCACGCAGCCGTCATACCGCTCAAGAAGGAGACGCGCTCTGTCTCCTAGAGATGAACGTACTTTGGTGCAAAAAGTTCAAATCAATCACAGAATAAAAGCAAAGGACCTTGTGAAGATGATGGAGGAAACCGGTACAAAAGTATCTATATCCAGTGTAAAACGAGTCCTATATCGACATAACCTGAAAGGCCGCTCAGCAAGGAAGAAGCCACTGCCCCAAAACAGCCATAAAAAAGCCAGAGTACGGTTTGCAACTGCACATGGGGACAAAGGTTATACTTTTTGGAGAAATGTCCTCTGGTCTGATGAAACAAAAATATAACTGTTTGGCCATAATGACCATCATTATGTTTGGAGTAAAAAGGGGAAGGCTTGCAAGCCGAAGAACACCATCCCAACCGTGAAGCACGGGGGTGGCAGCATCATGTTGTGGGGGTGCTTTGCTGCAGGAGGGACTGGTGCACTTCACAAAATAGATGGCATCATGAGGTAGGAAAATTATGTGGATATATTGAAGCAACATCTCAAGACCTCAGTCAGGAAGTTAAAGCTTGGTCA
This sequence comes from Oncorhynchus tshawytscha, assembly GCF_018296145.1. NCBI lineage: Eukaryota > Metazoa > Chordata > Actinopteri > Salmoniformes > Salmonidae > Oncorhynchus > Oncorhynchus tshawytscha. Next base: position 25,742,929 of record NC_056442.1, read on the forward strand.
CAAATGGGTCTTCCAAATGGACAATGATCCCAAGCATACTTCCAAAGTTGTGGCAAAATGGCTTAAGGACAACAAAGTCAAGGTATTGGAGTGGCCTATAGAACATGTGTGGGTAGAACTGAAAAAGGGTGTGAGAGCAAGGAGTCCTACAAATCTGACTCAGTTACACCAGCTCTGTCAGGAGGAATGGGCCACAATTCATCCAATTTATTGTGGGAAGCTTGTGTCAGGCTACCCAAAACGTTTGACCCAAGTTAAACAATTTTAAAGGCAATACTACCAAATACTAATTGAGTGTATGTAAACTTCTGACCCACTGGGAATGTGATGAAAGAAATGAAAGTTGAAATGAATCATTCTCTCAACTATTATTCTGACATTTCACATTCTTAAAATAAAGTGATGATCCTAACTGACCTAAGACAGGGAAGTTTTACAAGGATTAAATGTCAGGAATTGTGAAACTGAGTTTAATGTATTTGGCTAAGGTGTATGTAAACTTCCGACTTCAACTGTAGTTAAATGAGTATTCGTTTGGAAAAGGGGATTGTAATTGCAATTGTTTAACAAGCATTTCACTACACCTGGAATACCATCTGCTAAATATGTGTACACCGTATTTAAAGGGATGGCATTAGATAAATGTGCTGAAAACCCCATAGAATAAAAATTCCATGAGGAAATCTGTTGGCCAGCAAGTGGGAGGGTTTTCAGCAGTTGAATTAATTGTATTCAGTGCGTGTAAGGGAGCCACTCCCAAAGAGCTCGCTGCGCACCTGCATAAGGTACAGCTGAATACCAAATACTGAGAAATGCTTAACTCAAAACATGAAGGAAGGGCAGACATTTCCTAAGGCTGAATTGGGCCCCTAGTGAATACAACCCTGGTCTGGTTAGGTGCTGAGGAAACTGTCATGGCCCTAGTTTGGTGTAGTTTGCTGCTATCAGATTCGTATGTTTTGATGTCCTTTCTTCATGTCATGTTTTGTCTGTTCAGGTATCAGAGTCCTGGATGGGCCGCTCACAGACAGTATGGAGGCGGTGGCTTTCAACAAGCACTACCAGATCAACGACGTCTACAGCTGCAGGTACAACAGCGAGTAGCTCAGCCTCACATGACTCTGAACATGCTTGGTTTGCTTATAATCTCAGCATAAATCAAAATATTAACCGGAATATACAGCCAAACACAGTTCTAAGCATGGTTATAAAGATATGCCCTTCTCTCGCTAGATTTTCCCTCCACTGCTCTTTAGTGGCTGTAGGAAAAATGTGTCTGACTCAACTGTGCTCTCCTCTTCCCTTTCCTCCTCAGTTGGGGTCCTGACGATGATGGCCGCACTGTCGATGGACCACACCCCTTGGGCAAGGTTAGCGTGGATACAACACACAACCCATTTCTAACATGTTTTGCCAGTCCTAGGCTGCATTCCAAACACTTAAGCACACCCTCAGCCCTCAAATTAAGTGGACACTTGTGATGACGTGTGACGAGTTTACACTTGCAGGGCAAGGTGCGAGGGAGGAAGGAATGATTTTTAAATGTACCACCCTTGCCCAGAATTGTCACTCGTTCATCCCTCGATGATTGTTTATTTTCATCCACCGGTAGCTTGTGGGTGCTTTATATGCGCTACAGTCAATTATGATTGCATGTCTACTTATATTAACTATATCATTATTAATATATGTCTACTGTATGATAGCTAGCAAATTAATGACCTAACTAACATTAGCCTGCCTAGCTGGAACTTATGAAGAAGGAACTTTTTTTTTATTTCTACAATTTCCAAAAGCTAACCTAACAAAAGCATTACTTTTGCGAGACGTGTTTGTGCATTAGTAGCACAATTTCTAACTTATTTACATTCGTTTTTAATTACACTTGTATGTTGACTTTGCCATATTGACGTTGAGGTTTTAAGTCTTAGTGGATGTACATTCATCGCGAAATGAATTATGGGGAGTTTCAGGCCCTGAAGTGAACATAATAATAATTGTACACTCGCAAACTCGATCAAAAATAAATGCATTTCTGCACCACTCTTCACTACCAGCAGAGGGCAGTATATTGTTGCTCTCTAAAGGGCACGGTTTGTGTGAGTGTCTTATGAGACAAAAAAAAGAGAACACATCCCTTACACACGTACATGCACATATACACACACACACACACACACTCTTACTCGAGACAAAGTGTCTGGCTTTTTCTGGTCAATTTCGTTTCCTAGGTGTGCCTCACTCCCTGAATGGCTTTGGCAGGCACTGTGGAAATGAATCAGAACCACCGAATCCCATCAGCCAGTCCTCATGGTCTAATAAAAATTTGTGCTAGCTGCGGCTTCCAGCTTTTCACAAACCTAAGAATGGCGGTATACACACAGGATATGATTATAATGACATACACTGACTATACCAAACATTAGAAACACCTTCCATGGACCCTACAAGGTGTCAAGCGTTCAACAGGGATGCTGGCCCATGTTGACTCCAATGCTTCCCACAGTTGTGTCAAGTTGGCTGGATGTCTTTTGGGTGGTGGACCATTCTTGATACACATGGGAATTTGTTGAGCATGAAAAACTCAGCTGCGTTGCAGTTCTTGACACAAAATGGTGTGCCTGGCTCCTACTACCATACCCCATTCAAAGGCACTTAAATCTTTTGTCTTTCCCATTCACCCCTGAATGGCACACATACACAATCCATGTCTGACGGCTTTAAAATCCTTCTTTAACCTGTCTCCTCCCCTTTATCTACACTGATTTGAAGTGGATTTAACAAGTGACATCAACAAGGGATCACAGCTTTCACCTGGTCAGTCTATGTCATGGAAATGTGTGGTATACTCAATATTGATTATTCAGGTATGACTAGGCCTGTGAATGCTGCTATGTACTCTGGTTGGCTGTATTAGTCTGCAAGAAGTTACTAGGCGTGACTAACTGAAGCAAATGTTTCCTTGTTTGGCCTGTAGGCGGCGCTGCAGCACGGGGTGATTGCTGGCAGACGGGGCTTCGGCAGTATCTTTGTCGTCGCCAGTGGCAATGGGGGCCAGTACGAGGACAACTGCAACTACGATGGCTATGCTAACTCAATCTACACTGTTACCATTGGTCAGTGAATAGGAGCAATGTTGTCTGTCTCTGTGTCTGCGTGTTGAGTGTTTCTAACCTTGTGTGTGTGTGTGTGTGTCTCTTGTAGGAGCAGTAAATGAGGAAGGGAAGATGCCCTTCTATGCTGAGGAGTGTGCCTCCATGCTGGCTGTCACCTTCAGCAGTGGGGGCAGAACGCTGCGTAGTATTGTGAGTCTACTGCTAGGAACACACACACACACCATCTCGAGGGAGTTTTCACACATAGTTCTGAGCTATAGTTTGAATCCGAGTTCGGTTATTTGTTACATTGTATTTTTCTTTCTTCCATGTGGTCCGTTTGGGTTCACATTGCCAAATGTCAAACAAACTAAAATGCCTAAACTACCACCTGTTCATGCAAGTCCATGATTTATTGGGGATTTAATGCGAGCATTTTTCTATCTATGATTATCAAGAAGCATAACTTGTGTGTACCAAACCTCATATTGCTCTCGCCTTCCAACAACATGCAGGAGTAAACAGTGCAATAGCCACTCTAACGTGAATAGGCAATTTTCCATAGCCTATATCCCAGCCCCCCTCTCCCCTAACATGCATCGGATGTGCTCATAAATGCGCTGCTACTTACAGAATGTCTCAGAGATACTAAGTTATGGTACTGCGTGCATTTCATCAAACGCTCTCAGTCAAACAGACAATAATACTGCGCACCTCTGGTGCTTTTCCTGTGTTTGGTCCAGACTGCATTCTCACCTGCAGTGAACTGCACCACGGTACCAATGGAATCCCCCTTACAAAGACTTGTTGTGCCTAGGCCCTTAAGACATAGATTGAGAAAGTTGGACAGTCGGATGATGACAGATGATACTGTACTGTGCCAATCAGACATCTTAGAGTGAGGTAGAGAGGACACATTGAGTTAAAGGAAAACCACCCCAAAAAATATATTTTGGTGTTTGTTTCATTAGTCCGTTGTTGATATAGTCTCAGAATGTTTTTGCATGTCCGCAATCAAGTTTTCAAGATGCGTAACTTTCAAAATACAGAAATACAGCCGGTATGATGCATTTTGCGTCATATGATGGTGTGTTTTGAGTGAGGGCAAAGGAGATGGGTTTTAGGAAGCTAGAGAGGAGAGCTGTAAGGCAAAGCTCTCTGTTTGCTGCTGTTTGTTGCCATCTCCTGGGTGACATGGCTTTCCGGGTGATGTAAGCTCTGGGCCAAAACCCTCAACTGGCATCCGGGACTTCCTGAAAAGCCAAATACACCAGGCCAAGTGGTTTTAGGGCTAGGCTCTAGCTCTTCTACTCTGTTGCACAAGTGCTCTGCTCATACTGTTTGTGTCCCACATGGCACTCTATTCCCTATATAGAGCACTGCTTTTGATCAGTAGTGCACTATACACGGAACCAGGTTGCATTTGGGATAACACCACTGTATCCACCCATCAGCCCAAACACTTCTAGCTGCCGTGTGCTATGCTGCAGTGCCACCACTGCTATGCACCATTTCCCTCATTATATTCCCAACACATGGGTCCCATTTGATGTTGAGCAGTGCTGAAGTCTGAGCTCTCTCCTCCGCTCTGTGCTTTCATGGCTTTGACAGCTGCTTTAAATGAGAGCAGGCATTCTAGCTGACATATGTCTGTGGATTCTTCCTCCGTCCCTTTCCCTCCACAGCAGAAAGCCTGTGGTGTTACTCTCAGACTGTTTCTCCTCTCTGTGTCCGACCAGGCCTGTCGTCACCTAGGATCAAACACCCCCTAGCTGTGTGTCTGTGACCAATGCTCCAGAGAGGTCCCTTACTCATCTAGGAGACGAGCTGTTTAGACAGCACTGTCTGCATGGTCTGGATCTGTACTGCATGGCTGCGTCACAAATGCCTCCCCATTTCCTTTCATAGTGCATTATTTATTTAATCATTATTTTGTCAGGGAGTTGACCAAAGTCTCTTTTCCAGATGAGTCCTGTATAGCACCACAATACACATCAAACTACACATTCATATACACACATTAAAATACAGATTATCATTCACAACAGTACACGAAAAGCAAAACGCAATCATAAAAAAACAGACATTTTTCAGTACAAAGGTCCCCTAACAACTGTCTGAAATGCCCTAGAGACACCAATTCCTCCAATTTTGAAAGTGTATTGTAGATCATTCAACATGTAAGGTGCAAAACAAAAACTAAAAGCAGATTTACCCAACACAGTGGAGCTGGAAGGGATCTCCAGAGTTCGCCATCCCTGAGCACCGGGTCCGGTAGCCTGTACATCTATAGGTTCACAATGAGGTACGGTGTGGCAGAAGTTTATGCAAGAGGGCTTTATCGACAAAAAGAGTGCAATGCATCGATCTACATGACTTCAAGGAGGGCCAGCCCACATTCTGAAACAAAATGCAATGTGTACAGAACCCATCACCCGTAATAAAGCACAAGGCGCTATGATAAACAGCGTCCGATGGCTTCAATAAGGGTGGCAGCTGCATTCATATATAAACCTATATAGGGAATAGGGTGCCATTTGAGACCATATTTGAATGCTGCACACTTCATATTATGCTCATAAGCTACTACATATGCAACAATCCACGCTATACTCTAACCCAAAACTCTACACATCACAGAGCATGTACGTTATTCTCTCTTTGTTTACATCAAATATTGAACCCATGGCTATCCAGGGTATTTTCCACTGAAGTCCTATAGGGAATAGGCTGTCAAATGGGATGCAGCCATAGTAATTTCTCTCTATTGGGAAGGACTGTGGGATCTATGCTGGTATGCAGGTCTGACATGCCTGAGCATGTCAAAGATCATGTTTACCAGTGAATCCATCAGCAGCCCTTTTTCTCTCTGTCCCTGTATTCCTATCAATCTCTCACCCTCTCTCACCACATCCTGTCTGTTTTAGCACTTCTGTCTACTTTTTCTCATCGTTCAGCCCCTCCATCTCTCTCCATCTTTTCTGGCTTTTCCCTCTTCCTCCCTAGTCGTCCCATAGCTCCTTACCACTGACTGTTTGTAATGGCGTGTGAGATTCGTATACATGTTTATGACTCTTCTCTGTGTGTGTGTACTGTGTAGGTGACGTCAGACTGGTCACTGCAGCAGGGCACAGGCTGTACTGACGGGCACACGGGCACCTCGGCGGCGGCACCTCTGGCGGCTGGCATGGTGGCTCTGATGCTGCAGGTCCGGCCCTGTCTCACCTGGAGAGACGTGCAGCACATCATCACCTACACAGCCACACAGGTACAATGTACATGACAGAGTGACGTCATCACCTACACAGACCCACAGGTACAATGTACATGACAACAGAGTGACATCATCACCTACACAGCCACACAGGTACAATATACATGACAACAGAGTGACATCATCACCTACACAGGTGCAAGGTACATGACAACAGAGTGACGTCATCACCTACACAGCCACACAGGTACAATGTACATGACAACAGAGTGACGTCATCACCTACACAGCCACACAGGTACAATGTACATGACAACAGAGTGACATAATCACCTACACAGCCACACAGGTACAATGTACATGACAACAGAGTGACATAATCACCTACACAGCCACACAGGTACAATGTACATGACAACAGAGTGACATCATCACCTACATAGCCTAACAGGTACAATATACAGTACCAGTCAAACGTTTGGACACATCTCTACATTGTAGAATAATAGTGAAGACATCAAAACACATATGGAATCATGTAGTAACCAAAAAAGTGTTAAACAAATCAAAATATATTTTATATTTGCCTTGATGACAGCGTTGCACACTCTTGGCATTCTCTCAACCAGCTTCACCTGGAATGGATTTCCAACAGTCTTGAAGGAGTTCCCACATATGCTGAGCGCTTGTTGGCTGCTTTTCCTTCACTCTGCTGTCCAACTCATCCCAAACCATTTCAATTGGGTTGAGGTCAGGTGATTGTGGAGGCCAGATCATCTGATGCAGCACCTTTACTCTCCTTCTTGATCAAATAGCCCTTACATAGCCTGGAGGTGTGTTGGGTCATTGTCCTGTTGAAAAACAAATGATAGTCCCACTAAGCGCAAACCATATGGAATGGCGTATCGCTGCAGTAGCCATGATGGTTAATTGTGTCTTGAATTCTAAATAAATCACCAGTGTCACCAGCAAAGCACACCCACACCATCTCCATGTTTCACGGTGGGAACCACACATGCAGAGATCATCCGTTCGCCTACTCTGCGTCTCACAAAGACACAGCAGTTGGAACCAAAAATCTGAAATTTGGGCTCATCAGACCAAAGGACAGATTTCCACCGGTCTAATGTCCATTATGCGTGTTTCTTGGCCCAAGCAAGTCTCTTCTTCTTATTGGTGTCCTTTAGTAGTGGTTTCTTTGCAACAATTCGACCATGAAGGCCTGATTCACGCTGTCTCCTCTGAAAGGTTGATGTTGAGATGTGTCTGTTACTTAAACTCTGAAGCATTTATTTGGGCTGCAATTTCTGACACTGGTAACTCTAATCAACTTATCCTTTGCAGCAGAGGTAACTCTGAGTCTTCCTTTCCTGTGGCGGTCCTCAGGAGAGCCAGTTTCATCATAGCGCTTGATGGTTTTTGCGACTTCACTTGAAGAAAGTTATTGACATTTTCCAGATTGACTGACCATCTCTTAAAGTAATGATGGACTGTCATTTCTCTTTGCTTATTTGAGCTGTTCTTGCCATAATATGGACTTTTACCAAATAGGGCTATCTTCTGTATACCACTCCTACCTTGTCACAACACAACTGATTGGCTCAAACACATTAAGAAGGAAAGAAATTCCACAAATGAACAATGTACACCTGTTAATTGAAAGGAATTCCAAGTGACTGCCTCATGCAGCTGGTTGAGAGAATGTCAAGTGTGTGCAAAGCTGTCATCAAGGCAAAGGGTGGCTACTTTGAAGAATCTCAAATATATATATTTTTTATTTGTTTAACAGTATTTTGGTTACTACATGTGTTATTTCATAGTTTTTATGTCATCACTATTAGTTTGACTATTTTCTATATTGTAGAATAAAGAAAAACCCTGGAATGAGTAGGTGTGTCCAAACTTTTGACTGGTACTGTACATGACTACAAAGTGACATCGTCACCTACATGCCCTCGGAAGCACACTTCAGACATACAGTGAGGTCCAAAAGTATTGGGCCAGTGACACAACTTTTGTTGTTTTGGCTCTGTCAATGACTGTGTTAAAGTGCTTTAATTTGAGGGTATTTTCATCCAAATCAGGTGAACCATTTAGAAATTGCTGTACTTTTCCTACATAGTCCCCCCCCCCATTTTTTTTTATAGGGACAAATTAATTTACACTGAGTGTATAAAATATTAAGAACACTCTTTCCATGACAGACTGACCAGGTGAAAGCTATGATCCCTTATTGATATCACCTGTTAAGTCCACTTCAATCAGTGTAGATGAAGGGAAGGAGAAAGGCGGGTTAAATAAGGATTTTTAAGCCTTGAGACAATTGAGACATGGATTGTGTATGTGTGCCATTCAGAGGCTGAATGGGCAAGACAAAAGATTGAAGTGCCTTTGAACGGGGTATGGTAGTAGGTTCCAGGCGTGTCAAGAACTGCAACGCTGCGGGGTTTTTCACACACAACAGTTTCCTGTGTGTCTCAAGAATGGTCCACCACCCAAAGGACATCCAGACAACTTCACACAACTGTGGAGTCAACATGTGCCGGCATCCATGTGGAACGCTTTCGACGCCTTGTAGAGTCCATGCTCCGATGAATTGAGGCTGTTCTCAGGGAACAGAAGTAGTCAAAAGTTTAGTATTTGGTCCCATATTCATAGCACGTAATGAAGCTTGTGACTCTACAAACTTGTTGGATGCATTTGCTGTTTGTTTTGGTTGTGTTTCAGATTATTTTGTGCCCAATAGAAATGAATGGTAAATAATGTATTACGTTATTTTGGAGTCACCTTTATTGTAAATAAGAATACTTCTACATTAATATGGCTGCTACCATGATTACGGATAATCCTGAATGAATTGTGGATAATGACGAGTGCGAAAGCCACAGAGGCACAAATATCATAACCCCAAGACATGCTAACCTCTCACCATTAGCAATTTTGGGGGGTATGATATTTGTCCCGATACTTTTGGTCCTCTAAAATGGCCCTCTGTACCAAAAAGTGCTGTAATTTCTAAACGGTTCACCTGATATGGATGAAAAGACCCTACAGTTAAAACGAACAGTCTGCACTTTAACCTCATAGTCCTGGAGTACAAAGAGAGAGAAAAAAACTGTCACTGTCCCAATACTTTTGGACCTCACTGTATGACTCACCTTGTTGTACTGTATCATTAATCACTGCTACGCAGGCACATACAGTTCCTAATTGAGAGTGTGTGTTTCTGTAGTATGATGTGCAAGGGGACTGGAAAATCAATGGAGCGGGCTTCCACCACAGTCACCAGCACGGCTTCGGCCTGCTCAACGCCTGGCGGCTGGTCAACGCTGCCAAGGTACCACTCCACCTCACTCACTTCCTGATGTCTCAGCAGCACACTCATGTCAAGATTAACCAACTACACTAATGATACAGTATTGGTTGGGATTTTCTTTTAGCTAAGTCTATATTCTGCTCATTTAAAAAGACTGAAGGTATACATATGGAAAGTGTTTTTGTGTGTTTATTAATCAGGTGTGGGAGATGGTGCCATTCCTAGTGTCCTATCAGAGCCCAGTGCTGAAGGAGGAGGCTCTTGTCCCAGCCTATCCGGAGCAACTCAACCTAACCTGGAACGGTTGGTAGAGTTTGTGTGTGTGTGAGAGAGTGATCAACCAAGCGAGTCTCGTAATATGCAAGTCTGAGTATTTGCTGTTTCTCTTCTCTCTGTCAGTGCTCTCCAGAGAGACCCTCCCAACATGCAATCAGCAGTCTGCCCTTATTAGGCAATGTTCTTCAGAGTCTCTCTGTCACTGGGCACACTGACTGAACTATGGGAGGAGAGAACACCCCTCTCTTTCTCTGTATTTCTCTTCTCCCTCTCTGACACACAGTGACATCACAGCAGAGATATCTGTATTCCTTCCTCCCTCTCTTTTCTAGCCTCCCTGTGGCCTCCTGGCCCAGTGTATGCAGCCTGTGTGTTGCCTGTTCTGAGGTCAGGAGCAGTGTGTTTCACTGTTTCAGCACAACAGTGAGTGTGTGTGTGTCCAGTCTCACGTGACTAGGGTTTCTAAGGACAAAGCCGAGGAAGAGTTGCTGACAAAGACTAAATGTTTTAGTCCAAGTGAAACATCTGTTTTGAATGAATGAAATTCGTGATGCAAATCGACTTTGTATTTATACATGGAAATTCTGTTTCCATTCATTGAAAAGTAAGCTAGTTTTGGTTATTCCCAAAGATACATGAAGCAGGTTGTTATGTTAAACTACTCTATCGCTAGGCTATTTGTTGTCCTTGTTGCTATGTGTTTTGGCCGGTCCGTTAGCTTAAGGTCCAGCGGTTAGTATGAGCACTCGTTCCTTCCCATGTGAAAACGGAAGACTAGAGTTCCAATGTTCAGTCCCAAATGTTAGATTCCCGAAAGATAGTGACGTGTTGTTACTGAAAAGAAAAACAGTCGTTTAAAAGTACAAAAAGTTTCAAATGTCTGAGATGTTTGCGCTAAATGTCAGGAGAGGAATGTATGGGGTGCATGCCAGGCCAGCGTTGATGAAATGGCAGAGGTTTTAAAACTGTGCGTCCCAAATGGCACTCTTTTCTTATCGTGCCCTACTGGCCTCATAGCGCTCTGATCAAAAGTCATGCAAATATGTATGGTAACGTGTCTTTTTGGGATGTAGCCAAAATCACTGGCTTTATATATCTTCCTGTGTGCGTGTGTCAGAGAGGGAGAGAATAATGCAGTACCAACAAAGCATAGCCAGAGCCTTTGGCCTGATATTTACTGCCATTGTGTTGATTTTAGCTTTGAGACGATTTATGATATTGGTGAACAAGTTTATTTCAGAGCTGAAGCATTTGGGTTGCAACAAGTTTGTGCTTGATATAATTTAAAACGTGTATGAAAAGGCAGTAACACACTCTTAAGACCCACCAGTCGTGATTGTGTGGAGGAAGAGTGAGATTCTCATGACAGGTCACTGTCTGTGTGGGAGGGTCTCTGAGGAACTCTTACGAGTCCAGTCCTGTATGTTTGGAAGAAGATGGCTGGAATCCAAGAAGTCCTTTCCCCCTCCCAACATCCTGCTCTACCCCTATACACTCTACCCCTCTCTCTGCCCCCCTTCACCGCCAGTCTCTCTCCCTCCACACCTTTGTATATCCCGCCCTCTTCATCTCCTTCCTTGGCCCTGGGAAGTGTTTTTCCCTACATGGTAGTGGAGCATTAAGGCCCATTAGTAAACAGGGGCTGAGGAAATGCCAGTGAATTACAGTACGCTGCTGCTGCAGGTCAGGAATCCAGAGAGAAAGGGAAGAGGTAGTCCCTCACAGGAGTCACCAACTCTGTCTGCTCTTTGTGCATATTCTAGGACTGAGACATACTGTATTCCTCTGGGGTGGGTGGATGTTTTACTCTACTTGTGAGTACCAGAAGTCCTCCCAATAATTAACTGTAGAATATCAGGCAAGAGAGCCATTGCACAGTGGATGGTGTAGTGAAACTGTTGAAGGCTTTGGGGGGTGGAACAAGATTGAACAGAGGCGAAAACAAGATTGCAAATGTCTGGAGAGTGTCTGGGGCAGATGCATATTCAAAATACAGTTTCACACTAAATGGAGTGTCTGGGGCAGATGCATATACAAAATACAGTTTCACACTAAATGGAGTGTCTGGGGCAGATGCATATACAAAATACAGTTTCACACTAAATGGAGTGTCTGGGGCAGATGCATATACAAAATACAGTTTCACACTAAATGGAGTGTCTGGGGCAGATGCATATACAAAATACAGTTTCACTAAATGGAGTGTCCCTACATGGCCTTCAATTAAGATTGGACCTATGGGCTACCAGAGTAAATGTCTATCACGTGTGTCCACATCAGACCCTTCACTGTTATAGTTTTCATTGGCTCATCTGCCCCCCCCCCACTCTGCCATTCCTATAGAAGGACATATAGTCATGTATTAGGGTCTCTGTGCTCCTCTCACTCCAGTCACTGCAGCTGACCTCAGGCAGTCCGGGATGCAGACCTTGGAGCACGTGTCTGTCACCTTGACGCTGGTCCATTCTCGCCGCGGCAACGTGGAGATCGCTCTGCTCTGCCCCAGTGGAATGACCTCACTCATCGGGGCGCGCCGTGCTCTGGACACGTGAGTTTGCACGCACACACACAAATCAAATCAAAGTTTATTGGTCGAAATGCTTGTTTCTAGCTACAACAGTGCAGTAATAACAGATGTACGCGCTTGTCTTAGTTTTACTCTTAAACTTTGCATAACGTATAACAGCCATTGTTTTGGCATCCTTGCCTCTGTCCTGTTGCGTGTTACTCCAGGGATACCTCGGGTTACTCAGACTGGACGTTCTCCACTGTGCGCTGCTGGGGAGAGGGAGCCGAGGGCCAGTACAGGCTGCAAGTCTCTGACCACAGTAAGGGTCAGTCTCTGTCTGTCATTCACTCACCTGCCACTGACCACTACAAGACCATATCTACACTATGAGCTCATTCATCACTCTTTGTCCTTTTGTCTCTTTCTTTTAGAAGAGCCTGCGTGGCCCCTGGGCTCTCTGAAGCACTGGAAGCTCACTCTGTACGGCTCCTCTCTGTCCTTCGAAGAGGTCAAGGAGAGACAGAGGTCAGGAGACACACACCATTGTTAAAACAGCAGCCTGGGTTATATAAATGGAACATATATTGTTTGTTTCTGGATCCTGTATTTTTAAAGGGAAGGGATGTTTTGTCATTGGTGCTCCCTTAGTGGATGTGAGCATTGATTGGTTGTGTGTTTTGATTGACAGTGTGGTGGAGGAGGCTATGGGGGGGCAGTATCTGGACAGCAGTTTCTCCCTGCCCTGTCCTGCAGGCATGGACATCCCCCCTGAGACGGTCAGCCCGTTCACATCCAGCAGCCTCAAGGTATGTTACACACACACACACACACACACGCACACAATATATGCCTCATTTTGTAACTTCCTCTCCCATCACCATATCTCTGTGTAGTCTCTGCTACTGCTGGGCTGCTTCGCTCTTTTCTGGTCCCTGTACTACACCCTGGAGGTGACCCTGGCCAACCTGGACTTTAGAGGGCTGTGTTGGTGGGACAGGGGGACGCGGGGCTCCCACAGGGGGCTGGAGATGCTCTGAGCTGGAGAGAACTGTGTGTTGGACTAATCACTGGAGACGCTGCCACATAACACTGGAGAAAACCTCTTCCCTCTATGACCTCCCACCCGCCGTTCATCAGTCTAGGCCTGCTGTGAACCCAGGGGGGCAAAATGGACTGAACTGGAGACTGAGCTATGTGGGCTGGAACTGTGATCTCACTGGCCCACCCATCGCTCCCCAAGCCTGTGGCCTTGTGTCAGCATTGCAGAGCCCCAAGCCTGTGGCCTTTTATCAGCGTTGCAGAGCCCCAAGCCTGTGGCCTTATATCAGCATTGCAGAGCCCCAAGCCTGTGGCCTTATATCAGCGTTGCAGAGCCCCAAGCCTGTGGCCTTATATCAGCGTTGCAGGGACCCAAGCCTGTGGCCTTTTATCAGCGTTGCAGAGACCCAAGCCTGTGGCCTTATATCAGCGTTGCAGAGACCCAAGCCTGTGGCCTTTTATCAGCGTTGCAGAGACCCAAGCCTGTGGCCTTATATCAGCATTGCAGAGACCCAAGCCTGTGGCCTTATATCAGCGTTGCAGAGACCCAAGCCTGTGGCCTTATATCAGCGTTGCAGAGACCCAAGCCTGTGGCCTTATATCAGCGTTGCAGAGACCCAAGCCTGTGGCCTTATATCAGCGTTGCAGAGCCCCAAGCCTGTGGCCTTTTATCAGCGTTGCAGAGCCCCAAGCCTGTGGCCTTTTATCAGCGTTGCAGAGACCCAAGCCTGTGGCCTTATATCAGCGTTGCAGAGACCCAAGCCTGTGGCCTTTTATCAGCGTTGCAGAGACCCAAGCCTGTGGCCTTTTATCAGCGTTGCAGAGACCCAAGCCTGTGGCCTTTTATCAGCGTTGCAGAGACCCAAGCCTGTGGCCTTTTATCAGCGTTGCAGAGACCCAAGCCTGTGGCCTTTTATCAGCGTTGCAGAGACCCAAGCCTGTGGCCTTTTATCAGCGTTGCAGAGCCCCAAGCCTGTGGCCTTTTATCAGCGTTGCAGAGACCCAAGCCTGTGGCCTTATATCAGCGTTGCAGAGACCCAAGCCTGTGGCCTTTTATCAGCGTTGCAGAGCCCCAAGCCTGTGGCCTTTTATCAGCGTTGCAGAGACCCAAGCCTGTGGCCTTTTATCAGCGTTGCAGAGACCCAAGCCTGTGGCCTTTTATCAGCGTTGCAGAGACCCAAGCCTGTGGCCTTATATCAGCGTTGCAGAGACCCAAGCCTGTGGCCTTATATCAGCGTTGCAGAGACCCAAGCGTATGTGAGTAAGTGTACTGCGGGGGAGCAACCTAAACCCTCTGGATCTCTCAGGACCCTCCGGTCTCACCTAGCAGTGCTATAGAGGTGGTAGTTTGGCCTGGTCTTTGGGTTGAAGTGTGTATGACTAGTTTGGTTCAGTCCCTTACCTGGGTCTTTTACTGTGGGATTAGACGGCATGCTGGACAACCAGACAGAGCAGCACTCTTGGGGTGGTTTCCTGGACAATGATTATCCTGGACTAAAAAGCAAGATCAATTACGAATATCCGTTGGAAATGCTTTTTAGCCCAGGATTAGGTTATAGTCTGGGTCTGTAACCGGCCCTTGAAGTTTAAGTCAGTCTTCCAAAGTTTATTAGGTGTGCACCATGGGAAGGCATTACAATGCTGTGCGTGTGAATGTGTTTTAAGATATAAATGGTGTTTGGTTTTGGGGATGTGTGACGGTGTGTGAGTGATGGAATGGTCTTGAGATTATGGCTGCTTTTTAAATTATTTATTTTATTAATAGGATTTGTTCAAATGTTTGCATTGTAATTTCAGGAAATGTCTAATACTGTGTACGAAACATGAAACACCTTCCTAATATTGAGTTGCCCTCAGAACAGTCGATTTGGACTCTACAAGGTGTCAAGCATTCCACAGGGATAATGTTCCATGTTGACTCAAATGATTCCCACAATTGTCAATTTGACTGGGTGACCTTTGGATGTTAGACCAAGTTGCTTTTGGTTTTGGTCCAACAGCTTCAAACAGCTGTAAAAAAATATATATATATATATATATATATATATTTTTCGACGATTTTAGATGGTACAATGATTACCGACACTATTCCGTGCTTGTTTTCTCGCAAACTGAAATTGAGCGAACAGTGTAGAATTTTTGCAACTAGGAAATGAATGATTTCCACTAGATAACACAGCCACGAATTCAGAACAGCTTTCCCATTTTGACAACAAATTACGTTCCGGTGGGAGAAATCAGTATGCAAATATCGCAGCCAATCCCAACACTAGCGGCTAAGTGATACTGTGAAACACTTTCATTCCACTATTAGCGCCAGATATATTATGGACATTTTTCTGAAATTACAATGCATAAATTCAAAGAATTCCTATCTGTAGCAGCTTTACAGCTACAATATGTAAGTTTTTGGGCGACCGGACCAAGTTCGTATAGAAATGTGAGATTATTCATTCCTGTCTAAGAAGCGGTAGATTTGTTCTATGTGTGCTATTTCTATGCTTCCCGTTCTAAAGTTTTGCATTATTTTACTTTCGGTTTTGTACACTAACTTTAAACAGCTGAATATACAATATTTTTGATTATGGAAAATATATTTCAAAGCGGTTTAGATGGTACGGTGGTTCTCTACACAATGACTGCTTGTTTTGTCACAAACTGAAATTACGCAATCTAGTCTAATTTTAACAACCAGGAAACGATGGAGCGATTTCTGTGCATCTTTTAAGTTAATTATTTGTAAACAGACCTCCTGTATGGAATGTTATTTTGTGCAGACTGTATACATTTTTCCCGTACTTGAATTTGATTTGGGATCTGAGTGTGGGGTTGAATGTGTTTTTTATTTTTTTATCAACTGTAATATGTGTGTGTTGTACATCTATATATCAGAGTTTGATGATTTGAACTGAAACATATTAAAGATGTTATTTTTATTTACTGAACTGGAAGCCTGTGTTTTGCTGTGCAAGTCACCGCTTGACTGAGTAAAATGAATAAAGATTGTTGATGGAAGTTTCCGGCTGGATCCTTTCCATAATTTCCATTAATCAAACTATGGGAATTTATCCCGAAAAAAATGTCAATATCATTCTTGAGTCCCACGATCGCTGGCGTGTTTTGGACGTCTAACCCTTGTTTAAACTGTGTGTCTGTGTTTTAACGGGGACAGAGCCCGAGCGGTGTTTGAGACCAGGGCAGATCACAAAAATGGTTATTCTCACAAAAACATGTGTAAAGTCAGAACGGTTTGAGCTACAAGGTATTATGACCATCTGTAAAAAGCTGACATGAGTTGTTAGAAACTACGCGCTTCTTCTACATAGAAGATCATAGGAAATCCCAGGACTGTGTCTATGATACTGTAATAAGCTCACATGGTTGCTGTCAAACTCAACTCCACACAGTTGTCACCGACTAATTGGATATTCATTTTCCACTGAGCAAACAATTGCTGTACTTACAGGATTCTTATAAAACAAATCAGGTTTTTGCTTACCGGACCTTATTTGTATATTGACATTTGTCAATAAAACTCATGAATGCCACTGTTTATGTCATTGTTTTTTTCTACTTGCAGCCCTGGTTGTCCTGAAAATACACGGGTTAAACACTTCAATGTGAGGCTAAATATGAGTGCAGAGCAAGCAGATGAATGAAAGTAGTGAATTTCTGCTTTTTCACTGTGGGAGGCCTAGGACAAATGGAGCTAATAAGACTACAAAAAATATGGGTCTGTTAGCGGTCATAGCAGTTGGCAGGGATTGGTACATACAGTATAGCGCTGTTAACTTGAAAAACTCATCCATAACACTGGAGACGCAATGAACTTCAACCTCATTTCCTTCCTTTTATTTGGCATTTTTTCAAACGACCTCTCAAGCAATCTCTCAATGTTTCTACATTTGGATAGAATGTCCTTGTACTAAGAAGGCGTAGTTTGGTCGCTTCAGTGCCTTCTCTATGATTCAGATATCAGTCTCATGTAAACATGAGAATTGCGTTTGACGATGAGTAATTGACAGCTGTATATGCATCTTGCCCCTTTCACCTTAAGACTCACATTTCACATATGGTATTTGCAGTGTAGATTTGGGTTGTAATATTGGGCTGGTCATAGTGTTGTGTGATACTAGTGACACTGTTCCTACTACACTGGGATAAAGTTGATTTGAGGCATTAAGACTTCATCTATGGGGCCTGTCGTAGCTGCAGTGAGAGGGCGAAGGAGGGTTGAGAGGGCAGTGCAGGGTGTGGTGGAGAAGGGAGGGGAAAGGACAAGGGTCAGTGGTTTGGTTGTTATTATTGGATCTGTCGGGTGGCCCCGTACGACATGCCAGTCTGGCTCGCCCCTTTGTTGGAGCCCATCTGCAGGCCAATCACACCCTTCCCCGCCTTCAACTGGTCGTCTGTGAACTCCCTCCGGTTCTCCTGGGCTTTCCTGCAAGGGTACATGAACAATGAACTCAAACACACACTGGCACAGCACAATACACACCCCAGCTCTAAACTGCTCCAGCACTGACTGAATATACCAGCAACACCATCACACTTCACATTTTTCTAAACTCACTTGAAGAACCAGTTGGGGTCGCCGCGGTAATTGCCGTCATCCTTGGTGACAGCCACGCTGCCGAGGGACATCAGTGTCCTCTGGACTGCAGCCAAATCCTTCCCTGTCACCACAAAATCACAGCAGGGTCTTTAAGTCCCCACACCGTAGCTACAGTACACTACACCGTTGTATGTTCCCCACACCACATCTGCTGTTATCTGTGGCATATGTAATGCCCTGTGTTGTCATTGTTGTGACTGTTTGATGAGATGGACATGCTTTGCGAACCTTCCCAGAGGTCCACGGTCTGGAACATGTCGGTCTTGATGACACCGAAGCTCTCGGCAGCAGTTAGGAACTGTGAGATCTGCTCCATCTGTTTGAAGGCCATGCTTGAGCTGGCTATCTTCTTGATGGGCTTGTTGTCCTTATGCAGACTGTTAATGAGCTCACTCAGGACCTGGGGAATAGGAACATAAAGACAAGAGTAAGAGTATGTTGGCAGAAAAGAACCATCTGTACCGTCATATACTCTTGTGGGGTCCCCCAAGGTTCGATACTTGGCACATTGTTGTTTTTAAATCTGATTTCCAAAGGGTTTGTTTCTCCGTTCTCTTTGCTGATGACACAAATCTTTAGACTGAATAAAGGTGGTTCAAATAAATGGCTAATATGAATTCTGAATGCCATTAAGTTTAAATGTATGTTTCATTCTGAGGGCCATTGGGTTGGTACTCACACATCCATCCTTAAGCCAGTCCTGGAAGCCCAGTTTGCCAGATTCGGGCTTCCCAACTCCAGATCCACACTGGGCCACAATCCACTGCACCAAAAGCTCCTCCACCTCAGCGTCGTACTTCTTGTCAATCTTGTCCTGCACCACACGGCTCATGCCATAAGATGGACCTTTGTTGGCCATGCCTACCTGGGGACCCTTTCCCACCGAGAGGGATAGCGGGAGAGACAGAGTGGAGTAGAACAGATATTAAATAGATGAAATATTGATATTTATGTGAGTGAAGGGAGTTGCTCTGTGATAGGGTTCCCCCAACTAGTGGATTTCATTTGGCCCCCAAGGTATAGATTTTTTATATTAGTTTATTGTTGGACATAAAATACTAAAAACACCAGCCAAGTGATTTGAATTTTGAAAATGTGTTTCAAAGCATTCCCACGCAAAATAGAGAGATATACAGTATGTAATTGTAAACAAATGTAAGCGAAGTTTGAAATGATTATGTTTTAGTCAAATATTATACCCAGTTGGGCTTCTTGCGGTCAATTTGCAGTTTACAAATGATTTGTAATTATGTTCCAGTCCCCTGACCATCCGCTGAAGGAAAAATCATCCCACGGCTGAATCTAGTTGAGGCTCCCTGTTCTATGATGTCTGAGATCATCTTGATCTGGTATTAGACGTGAAAGTATTCCCTGGTTCAGATGACATTGTCACATTGACTATGTCTAATGTATGAGTTTCCATATCAGTTGTGCCTGAGGTGAGTATGTACACTCATTTGTATGTCACTTGTGCTATGATCTGCTATCATGACTAATACGAAGGGACTCCTTTATCCATTGGCCTTTGGCTGAAACAGATATTACCTTAGTTGCAAGTCAAGCGATTTCCAACAGCTCTGTGGATATGTAGGCAGATTCGCATGCGGACACATGAAGACATTGGACAAATGGCAGATTCACTCACAAACAAATATGCCTGTGAAAACTTACACTTACACACACACACACACATATAGATGTCATGCATTTATAAAGGCGTGTAATTGAGCCGCTCCCTCCCAAAGACGATTGTCTCCGAATGCACACCAGTTCAGCCCCTCTGCATTAATTACAGAACTAAATATCAGGAGCCAAATTGCTGTACAATGGGAGCCCTAGAATCAGCAGAATCTCTCTCTCTCTTTTTGTATCTCTGCCTCTCTCTCTTAAACACACTAGGCGTCACCAACACCATTGCTTGCAAAACTGTTGCTTTTGGGCCAAGCTGCCAAGTGCAAAGCCTATATCAGTGCACTCTTGTCACCTTGTTTGCCATCTTGATGTCAGGATACCACGATGTGCCTGGGGGTTAAGGGTCAAATGTTAAATGTTACCACCTGTAATTCACCTTCATCCTGATTGGACGTCATGCGGCGTCCTTCCCCAGATTGCTGTTGGATGGGGTAGCCAATGGCAACAGTAATGTAAGATCTGGACACTTCATCTATGTCTCATAAGGAGACAGTTCCCTTATCCACACAAAATAGTTCCATAAGGGTTCTTCGGCTGTCCCCATAGGAGAACCCTTTTTGGTTCCAGGAAGAACCTTTTTGGGTTCCATGTAGAACTCTCTGTGGAAAGCGTTCTACATTGAACCCAAAAGGGTTCTACTTGTAACCACAAGGTTTTTAACCTGCAACCAGAAAGGGTTTTTCAAAGGGTTCTCCTATAGTTACAGCCGAAGAACCCCTTTAGATTCCAGATAGCACCTTTTTTTCTAAGTGTGTATTTTCACAGTTGGAGATGATGCCGAAACAGATCTCTCTCTCGCCACCCAACTACTCACACTCCACCACAAGGTCAGCGTGGACCCTTCCATGCCTAGAATTTGAACGATAAGCTCAAAAAACACACGTTATGCGCCTCCACTTCCTCATTCCCATTCCTCATTCCCAAGTCAGACAACACTTAAGAGAAAATGTATCGATCAGCTGCCATTAACCTAGTTGTCTGAGCCAGCAGTCATGCGTTGAACATTGGCATTAAGAGCATGTATCTGTGTCACCGCGTTGTTTTTGATTGGGAGCCATCAACACACAGTCCTGGACTGTGGCACTGGGCCCAGTCACATTACTGCTGCTCCATCATCCAAAGAAGTAGACCAAGGCACAGTCCTTCTAGACACTATCTGCCAACAATCCAGTCACACGATTATGAAGCCTTCAAAATTTTAGAGTTTCAAGCTGCTCAGTTGTTTCATGGAACCTTAACCATGAACTCATAACCACAAAGACAAGACAAGTGCCTAATATTCCCCACATCCTCCTCCTCAGAGTCAGACCACGATAAGCTCCCAACCTCACTGTAACACACTCAGTCAAACCCTCGCACAGTGCATCATTACAGAAACATTACAGAGGAATGTGAGGAAGGTCAGGCTGCTAGCTATGTCATTACTTCTCTCTCCAGTTGTCCTGACCTATCCTTCATAAACAAGCATTTTGACCATCAGAGATAAGACTGCTGTTCCTCCAATGTGGAAAGGCCCTTTCTTCTGTGTGCCACTGCCAGTACAGGTCACTGCCCTCCACAGAGGGGATATGGATGGTCTGAGATGTCAGTTCACATGGGACGGGACCCTGGTTCCATTATGGTATGTATGTGTGCTCAGGGAGCTACTGTACTGTTGGGTTTGGCATCAGGCCCTGCCTTATATCTCCAGAACAGTATGTCAGGCTGGCCTGTGGGTTGGCCTCAGTCTGGGTTGTCTCTCTCTCTCTCTCTCTCTCTGTGTGTGTGTGTGTGTGTGTGTGTGTGTGTGTGTGTGTGTGTGTGTGTGTGTGTGTGTGTGTGTGTGTGTGTGTGTGTGTTAATTACGTAGCTATGTTTCTATTTTGACCTGATTATAGTGAGTTCTACATTTGGTAGGACATGTAGAATATGTGTTTGGAGTATTGTCATTCAGCCTCTGAACTACATGTTGCTTCTCAACTACTGGTACTACAGTATGAAACAGTGTCCACTTATCCTAATGAAAATATGACATCACCTTCCGTCGCTCCTTTCATGTCTGTTTTACATCTGTGTTTCTGTCTCGCCATGGTAACACAGCTGGCTGTCTCGCCATGAAGCACAGTTTGAAAGCTGTGGTCTGTGAACTGTGGCTAAAGCCATGACGTAATGCCAGCGGCGCCTCAGTGCCACTGAAACGGAGCTCAAGATAATCTTATCTCCTACTGCTGCTGGTCAGCTAGCCTCTGGGACTTTACTCCTGCTACTGCTAGGCCTACTGTACTGTAGATAACTCCACAGCTACTGAAGCTGCTGCTGTAGTTTCCCATTGTTATCGCTCTGTCTCACAAAAACACTTCTGTCCACTCCCAGCAAACATTAGGCTGAGAAACCGTATTGATTCATCGCATATAATCAATGACAGCTGCTGTGTTTCTGTGTTACTTGTTTGCATCTTTTGTCTGTGTGTGTGCGTGTCTTTAGTCTTTGGAAAGTGTGTTTACCGTGAACTTTTGTTGGCTATTGAATTCCTAGCCAAAGCCCATGTACGGCAGCCAGTCATTTGCAAGTGAAAACTGAGCTATGCAATTGTGTCTGTTACAAGAGGAGCTGCCTATCCCAGATCTCTCCCTAGGGCCAAACTGGTCAAACTGTTTCTCTGTTGCCTTTACATCTTTGTGACTGATTCGGATTGGTTATTCTACAGTAGAAACACCCCATCTCATATCAGAACTACATATCCCATCCCTCTCAGAACTACATATCCCATCCCTCTCAAAAGGTATGCTCTAGCACCCGGTACCCCATTGACCAAGACATCAACCCACATAGATTATTAGTTATTACTATGTGTGTCTATTCACACACACAGTCACACACAGTCACACACAGGATGGAGTATGAGACACACAGGCATACAGTATGGAGGATTAGAGAAACAATGAAAACATGGTTAGAGAACACAGTGCTCTGACAATGTTACTTTTTTCTCAAAATCTATGACATAGCTGACAGACAGCCATATGCGTCTTCTGGCTCTGTACACTCAGGATAAGGCTTCCAGCGTAGGGCTGACAGACAACCATATGGGTCTTCTGGCTCTGTACACTCAGGATAAGGCTTCGATCGTAGGGCTGACAGACAACCATATGGGTCTTCTGGCTCTGTACACTCAGGATAAGGCTTCGATCGTAGGGCTGACAGACAACCATATGGGTCTTCTGGCTCTGTACACTCAGGATAAGGCTTCCATCGTAGGGCTGACAGACAACCATATGGGTCTTCTGGCTCTGTACACTCAGGATAAGGCTTCCATCGTAGGGCTGACAGACAACCATATGGGTCTTCTGGCTCTGTACACTCAGGATAAGGCTTCCATCGTAGGGCTGACAGACAACCATATGGGTCTTCTGGCTCTGTACACTCAGGATAAGGCTTCCATCGTAGGGCTGACAGACAACCGTCTCAGCACGGTGTTCTTCAGACTGGAACCCAAAAGCAGCGTCAGTAAAGAGATATACTCACTGTGTTAAAGTCTGTAGCGAAGAGTCTTTCCTCTGTACAAGCGCCGGGTCAGGAGGTGTGTGTGTGTCCGTGTGTGTGTGACTGACTGTTTGTATACTTCTAGCTCCAGCAAAGTCCTCCCTCGGAAAAGTGCTGGCTTAAAAGGACCAGACAAGCTGAAATGACTTCACTTCTCTTCAGCCTCGTATACACCTTGTGCTAACATGTGAGTTTCATGATCTCATCAATATGACCCAACCACTATCTGATCAAGGTTTGTTGCGTCTACACATTGTTTTAAAATGTGTCTCCTATCCGTCCACTGTGTCCTCATTGTGACCAAATGAACTGGTGCCTCCCTGTATGCAAATTATTTGACAGATATTCTTTCAAAATTATTTGTATGTATTTACGGAAGCCATATTTACAGAAGCCATAAGTCAATGGTGCTACCTGTCAATGATTTTAAAGGACGTTATAAGGATTATTTAACTGGTTTGACCATCCAGATCTGTTATATCCATACACAATGCGTGTCTGACTACCTCCAGAGGTGGTCAGGAAGATCTGATCACTATCAGATCACAATGTGCCTTTTATTCTACACGTATCTAAAAATCGGGCACAATCAGAATGTGGATAAGATCAGAACTCAGGGCGCATGTTAGCACCATTTATAAACAGGACTTTAGCTAAGAAGGAGAGAGGAAGAGAGAGAGTAAAAAGGAAACCACCGCCTTAAAAGGGCATGGGCTTTCTGTCTACTCTCCTTCCATCCCTCCCTCCTTTCGTCTATAACTTTCCCTCTCTCCTCCCCTCTTTCTTGTTTTTTCTCTTTTTTGTTGTCTGTTAAAAAAGTGCATCCTTATTTGGGAAGGCCTGTTCAGTGCGAGAGGAGCTCTGCCAGGAGGCTCTGGATTGGTCAGCAGGAATACTCCAAATACTTCCCCACACCACTCCATCAGCAGAGTGGAGAGTGGAGAGTGGAGAGTGGAGAGTGGAGAGTGGAGAGAGAGGAGAGAGAGAGAGAGAGAGAGAGAGAGAGAGAGAGAGAGAGAGAGAGAGAGAGAGAGAGAGAGAGAGAGAGAGAGAGAGAGAGAGAGAGAGAGAGAGAGAGAGAGAGAGAGAGAGAGAGAGAGAGAGAGAGAGAGAGGCTCTGCCTGGGAAGAGAGAAAAAGAGAAGGATGGAGAGATTGAGAAAAAGAGAGGCTTGAGCTAGAGGAGGAGGTGATGAATAGAGGTGGTGTCGTTAAGGGCCCATCAGGATATCAGGTCCGTGGATAGTGGCACAGACTGTTACAACGGACGTTGTCCATTTGGCCCTAATACATCATGTTAGCACCACATCTGTTCTTTCCCCCCTTCATATTTCAGAAAGTATGTTATTGACTTCAGAAATTTGCTGAGGAAGCGAGAGAGAGGAGAGAGGGGGAATGTGTGACCACAGAGATGGGAGGGCCGTGCGAGAGGAGGAGCGGGAGGAGTAGTAAAGGGAGGAGGAGGAGGAGGAGAGGGAATCTGAGGTTGAGAGAGATAAATGAGTGAAGACAAGAGTCATCTCACCATCAGAGCACAGCAGACCTTTTATGTCCAAGATGCTCGTCAACTGGCCTGCTGAGTTGTGTTTGGGCAAACGTGCGTGTATATGTATGGTGAGAGAGAAATGGGGGTAGGGAAGAGAGGATGTGTGGACGTCGTAGTTAGTAACACATTCCCTTCTTATTACCATCACTCCTTCTCTTGCCAGACCCCAGTAGTGTAAACTCACTTTGCCTCACACCCTCGCATCCTACATTAAGTCAGTTGTTGGGGTTTCTGTCTCACTGTGTCTCCTCCCATCTCACCAAGGTATCACTAGCCCGTTTAAACCTGGTGCTAACATGCGCCCTTTGTTCTGATTTTGTCCACATTCTGAATGTGCCCACATTTTTTTGAGTGGTGTAGAAGATTAAGCGACACATTGGGATCTGATTGTGATCGGATCTTCCTGACTACTTCGGGAGGTAGTCCATATTATTTTGAAAGAATATCTATCAAATGATTTGAATACACGGAAGCATCAGCTAATCTGGTTACAATATGGACACAGTAGACGGATAAGAGACACATTTTAAAATGCAATGTGTAGACGTGACAAACCTTGCTCAGATAGTGATTGAATCATATTTATCAGATCGAGAAACTCACATGTTAGAGCAAGGTGTAAACAAGGCTTTTGTCTCAATGTGTCACCAAGATATCACTGATGTCATTGGGCTGCCCTGACCCTCTCAGGCATGCTGATGTCACAGAAAGGGGATTCCATGTTGAGGACATGTGGAAGTAGCACTTCCTTATACAGTTATTACCATAGAATAATTAGGTCTTTTGTTGCATCTACTCAAACTGAAATTATAATTGAATCCTTGGTCATTATTAAACATTTAGGAATAGGCTTTAGACTTTTCCCTCGTTGCTGTTTTCCCGCTGCAAGTGGTTTTTCATATGAAAAGATACCGTGCACCTGAATTTCTAGGGAACACATACCTGGCATGTGTAGGCTATATCTTTTAAAATCAGTGGAATAGTTCAAGAAATACCAGCAGTCTCAGTAACCAGACTTAGTAAAACACAAAGGCCTTCAGATATGTAAGTAAGCTTTGGACAAATTCACATTTTGTATTTATATATAAAGCGCTTTTACATCAGCAGATGTCACAAAGTGCTTATACAGAAACCCAGCCTAAAACCCCAAACAGCAAGTAATGCAGATGTAGAAGCACGGCGGCTAAGAAAAACTCCCTAGAAAGGCAGGAACCTAAGAAGAAGCCTAGAGAGGAACCAGGCACCTCAGGAGTAAATGTCAGTTGGCTTTTCATAGCCAAGCATTCAGAGATCTAGACAGCAGTTGCAGTAGAGGGAGAGGGAGAGGGAGAGGGAGAGGGAGAGGGAGAGGGAGAGGGAGAGGGAGAGAGAATAGCATAGCCTTGCTATTGAGAAAGGTTGCCATAGGCAGACCTTGCTCTCAAGAGAAGACAGGCTATGTGGAATCTGAGCTGCAATTCCTAACCTCCTGCCATAGGTATATGACCAAATTAGAGACACATATTTCCCTCAGATTACACAGACCCACAAAGGATTTGAAAACAAATCAAAATTTGATAAATACATTTGAAATGCTACAGTGTGCAATCACAGCAGCAATACTTTTTCCCATGCCAATTAAGCCCCTTGAATTGAATTGAGAGAGAGAGATGGGAGAATTGGAGGGAGCATGCTTAAGATCACGCAGGACACCAGATAAAACAGGAGAATTTCCCCAGATAGGACAGACTGACCCTAGCCCACCGGCACATAGACTATTGCAACATAGATACTGGAGACTGAGACGGGGTCAGAGGACACTGTGGCCACATCCTACGATACCCCTGGACAGGGCCAACCAGGCAGGATATAACCCCACCCCCTTGGTCAAATCACAGCCCCCACACCACTAGAGGGAGAGCAACAGACCACCAACTTACTACCCGTTTACAAGGATGAGTATAGCCCATGAAGATCTCCACCACACGGACCAGAGGGGGCGCAAAACCAGACAGGAAGAGAAAAGCCTGGCACGACATGACGCGCCCCTCCTACAAGTAAGCTTTGTCCGTGCAAGAATAGCCCATAGGGCAGTAGCCTACTGTTTGCTGTGTGAAGCAGTTTTAATGTACAAGTACAACTCCTGGACAGGATGTTAGTCTGTATCAGGGCCTTACCCCCAATACATTTCCTTAATGTTGATTGCCAAGCAGGTCCCATTTTTCTAGTCTTTGATATGACTCGAACAGGGATCGAACCCCACATCTTCCAGGGTGGTAAAGTAACCACACGGCCACTGATAGTTACATATAAATTCCTGGTTATTGCATTGTGAAAAGTCCTATAAAACCTCAAAATGTGGTATTGACCTCTGATCCTTCACAAAAAAAGCATGAGACGCATGACCTCTCCACTCTCTTACTCAGCGCCGCAACGGACTATATTTGAGCACGAATGCTGTTGTACAAGCTTACTTCTTCGTCCCAGTGCGCCCACCTCAGAATTTCCCGCGCAAATACAGGTAAACTCGACATACTGCTGCGTATTTTATCTATTACCATTTAATAATCATCAATACATTTATTGAAACAAGACAGATCTGTAACCGTATCCATATTATCATGCCAAAGCAGCATCTTCTCATTCACTTTAAATCCCAGTCCGCTGGAATAATTGCCATGTCTGTTAAACCCCCCACAGTCTCTTGAGACATTAAAATGATGTGTGTATGTGCGTGTGCCTGTGCATGTGTGTGGGTGCGAGCATGTGTGTGGAAGTTTGGCATTTGTGTATGCGTGCGTGCGTGCATACGTGTGTGTAGGGTCATAAGTTAGAGGGAGTTTACAAGAGTGGAGGAGTTTGCTTACATCCAGGCACTCACTGGTTTATAATACATTCCGATAAGCAGTGAGAGACAACAGGGTTACACAATGACATCAGAGGACATGTACAGTATGTCATCCAATATCCCCCATAATCTCTCTTTGCTCTTTTTCCATTTCATATCGTATTTGGGGTTTCATGTGCCCTCTAGTGGTCAAAACGAATCAACAGTTAAACAGTACACCGTGAGTGTATTATGTTTCTGTAAAATTACAGTGGGGCCTACTCAATCAAAGCTGGTTTCTGTCTGACATCCTTTGAACCATTGCATTTCTGTTCAAAATGTTGTATCAAGTCTGCCCAAATGTGCCTAATTGGTTTAATAATACATTTTCAAGTCCATAACGGTGCACTCTCCTCAAACAATAGCATTATTTCACTGTCATAGCTACTGTAAATTGGACAGTGCAGTTAGATTAACAGGAATTTAAGCTTTCTGCCCATATCAGATATGTCTATGTCATGGGAAATGTTCTTGTTACTTACAACCTCATGCTAATCACATTAGCCTACGTTAGCTCAACCGTCCAGCGGGGACACACACCGATCCTGTTAAAGAGTTACCATCTCCCTAATTAAACGCTAAATGTCTTTTCCTATCACATCCATAGAACAGTTCAGGTATTAATCATAACCTTGTGTCATGTCATCATTCTGAACAGTCTTAACCTCCCGCATCTGCAAAAACCCCAGTACTACACAAATTGGTTTAATTATTTATTTACTTTTCGTTGATTGTAACTACTCTCACAGTAATCATATACCTTGCACACGAAACGCCACCCGTTTGGAATAAGAAATCATCAATGTATTTACGTGTGAATGCCTTTGTTCGCCTTGTAGTCCCGAACAGAACTACAGAGTTGATTTCCCTTCCATTCGCTCTTAAAACTGCCTCTTTGAAAATAGGCTGGCCAGACGTGTCGATTGTTCCTGTTGGGTGATGAGAGTAGAGTACTACAGTGATTTGAGAAGAGTAGTAGAATGGTCCCACTTAAATGAGCTTTTCTAGATACTTTACTTAGGACAGCTAATCAGCTGTACCAGAGATTGTCCGGGAGGTGAGCTTCTCGCCTCTACCTCGTGTTGATTTTCAGAGTTCAAACTACTTTGGATGTGAGCTGCAGCTACACGCCTCTCTGGTCTAAATGTTCATTTCTTTACCAATCCTCTTCTGCACTCTGGTCGAAAGGGACGGTTCCGTGAGGCTGACACGCTGTCTGACCTCACTCGGGGCATGGCTACTTACTGCGCAACAGACAAATTATCTCTTATAGCTCCTAAACTCATATTCATATCTTAACAAAAATATGTTCATCATATTGCATTTAAAACATAGATGGATAGAGGATGGAGACTTCATACATGTAGTGTTTATACTTTTCATTTTTAATGACATCACAAAATAACAACAATTATTATTCTTTAGACCCACGTTTCTATGTTCAAAATATTGTTTCAGTATTCACTTTAGAACGTGTTTGTAGACAAAGGATCATTCCTTTTTTTTACCCCTTTTTCATGATATCCAATTGTTTTAGTAGCTGCTATCTTGTCTCATCGCTACAACTAACTCCCGTACGGGCTCGGGAGAGACGAAGGTTGAAAGT
The DNA here is from genome assembly GCF_018296145.1 of Oncorhynchus tshawytscha. Taxonomy (NCBI): domain Eukaryota; kingdom Metazoa; phylum Chordata; class Actinopteri; order Salmoniformes; family Salmonidae; genus Oncorhynchus; species Oncorhynchus tshawytscha. The sequence goes on from NC_056442.1 coordinate 25,772,223, forward strand.
CATGCATCCTCTGATACACAACCCAACCAAGCCGCAAGCCCGGAAGCCAGCCGCACCAATGTGTCGGAGGAAACACCGTGCACCTGGCAACCTTGGTTAGCGCGCACTCTGCCCGGCCCACCACAGGAGTCGCTGGTGCGCGATGAGACAAGAACATCCCTACTAGCCAAGCAATCCCTAACCCGGACGACGATAGGCCAATTGTGCATCGCCCCACGGACCTCCCGGTCGCGGCCGGTTATGACAGAGCCTGGGCACGAACCCAGAGTCTCTGATGGCACAGCTGGCGCTGCAGTACAGCGCCCTTAACCACTGCGCCACCCGGGAGGCCCGACAAAGGATCATTCCTGTGTGAATTTGGAGAGGGATGTTCTCTCTCTCCTTGATTTACAGGGCGCAAACTTAAGTTATTGGCTACAATCATTATCCTACCGTTTTGATCAAAACTTGCAGCAAAGTCACCTTGGCTGCGTTTCAAACTCAAAGTAGACAGCCCTCAGCCCTAAACCCTCAGCCATTGAATGACGTTTTCACATCCGAATGTACCTTAAATGTCCCTTGGCCAAGTGAGGGAGAGTGATGATCAGAGAGGAAACAATAACGTGTTTCGACTGCAGCCCTTGCCTGAGGAAGCCTGCTCTGATCTGACTTTCGCGCGCCACAATCATTTTGCTGTCCAATCAAAGCGTTATGCGTCTATGTCGTCAAAATAAATGTGGGGGCGTAGGTTTTGACCAAAATTCCCAAGCAGCTGAACGCTTATGGTCCCATCTAAATTTGATCTCGCTTTTTTAAATTAAATTAACGGACTGGTGGCCTTTATGAAACAGGTTTCCCATTCATACATTTAAAAAAATCATTGACTTGCGTTTACAAATAAGAATTTTGAAGACAAAGACCAAAAGTACAATGGGCATTGATTGCAGTGTGATAAATCAACAGCAAATTCAGGATAGGCTTATTTCATTTCCAAACGGTGATCCGTATGTAGACGTACAATTCCCAATTTTTCTGCAATTATTCTATTAAATCGAATGACTTTTCCAGTCTGAAATGCACATTTAAACATGCCATGATATTACAGACATTGCCTGACTTGTGGGAACCCTGTTTAAATTAAAAAGAATAATGCTAACTACAACAAAATTACAAGCCATTGTTAATAAGACGTAGGTTAGCTAGCCTAAGAGTCATTATCATCCACTTGTATGCCTATTTGGTCGTAGGTACCATTATTATTCATTAACTCAGCATTCATTTAGAGATACATTCATTTAGAGGCTATGAGACCACACTTGTGGAGGACAATTTAAAAAAAACTATAAACAGCACAAGATGACACATGTCCTGCTTCATGTAATGAATCAGCTTTTATTTTGTTCAAAGCAATACTATTTCACAGGCAGACTGTCTAAATTTAACTGTACATGGAATATCATTGGTTACAATTGTGCACAAACACACACACACACAATACACACACTTGGAACGTTATGTGTGTGTGAGTGCCATATCAGTATGTCTTTGTGCATGCATGTATGTGCTTGTGTGCATTCATGCATGTACGTGTGTTTTCACATTTGTTTGTGCATGTGTGTGTTCATGTGTGTGTAACTCTGTCCTCTACTCCTGTGTGAAGGGGTAGACCAGGTATCCGCTGAACCTGTTGTACTCTTTGGTGTTGCCACACAGACTCCTGCCGGAGAGCAGCTCCACGTACACCTGGTCGCCCTGGCGCAGAGACAACAGCACCGAATGGGTGGCGCTGTCCTCCGTGTCCTCCCGGTTGTCCTCCCACACAGAGGCCACCACCTCGTTGTTCTTTATCAGCTGCACCTTGTGGTAAAGACGCTCGCCATCCATGCCCGCGTTGGAGTAGGCCGTGAAGGAGAAGGAGTAGAGGCCGGCGCGGGGGGCGGTGAAGGTACCTGGATAGAGGACATACACAGGGAGATGGAGAGGGAGTGTGAATGGGTGAGTGTGTGTATGTGTGTTTTATTTTATGTTATGTTATTTATCCAGTAAGTATGTGGGGAAATGATGCGACAACGCAGTGTGGCGTCCTACCCAGAGCGTCATTGTATCCGTTACCCTGGTTGAGAGAGATGGCGTAGTAGCGGATTGGCACGTTGCTAGTGAAGGGGCCGAAGCAGTCGCTTCGAGATCTCATCGCCGCGGTGAACGCAATCTTATTGTTGCCTGAGTCACAGAACGAGGGAAGGAGAACAGAAGAAGTTAGAAGCCTGGGACTTGAACATTAGGGATTTGACTTAATCAAACAGATGTATTTTCCAGTACCTGTGACTTCCTTGATGTCGTTGTCCAATCGGGTGAGCTGCTCCCACATGTCCACCATGCGCATGAAGGTGTGGTCCTCCAGCATACTCATCTCATTGGCCACACAGCAGCATCCCCGCTGGCTGTTGAAAGCACACTCACAGTCCCACTTCCCACAGGGCAGGACCCCAGTCCAGCCCACTGGGGACAGTGGGGAGGATAGGGGAGGAAGGTGGGAGGGGGGGGTAGAGGGAGGCAGAGAGTAGGGGTCAAAAGTTGTCAAAGCAGGACCAATAGTTTGACATGACATTTGATTGTTAAGATATGTTTGGGGTGGATAACATACAAAAAGAAAAGAGAAAAAACTGAGGCGTCATGAGGTTTTCTGTTACCCGCTGCATCTCGCATCAGCTCTAAAGTCCCCACGGCCTTCACACTGGCACAGAGGCACAGCAACCCCCACAGGCACAGAGAGGACACTGCAACAAACTTCATCATCTGTAATACATAGATAGTTACTGTTGGTCCCACAGCCATACCTTCAAATTACAATGAAAAGAGACTTGTGAAAATGTTTATTAACACTGCATGGCTATGCTCTCTGCTGAGAACCAGCTGTATGAAACATAATGTGTTTGTAGTTCATGCACTGGTCATGATGACTAACAGTCACAGTCCACTCAACCCATTCGGGACTCTGAAGTTTTACTTTGTTTTTTGGGCATGCCTCGTCAAGATGGTGCTCTAGTTACATCAACCTCCTTCATTTCCTTACTGGTTTAGTCAACTGCAAAATAGTTGATATTCATAGGTCATTCCACCATCTTTGATGGAAACATGTAAACAATAGTTGACCTCAGTACCTAGATTTTATTTTCTGCGTATAAAGCATTTTGCTAAAGCACCCTACACCCATTCTAAAACTTTTTCCCATCTACAGTTCTCTTCCCATCGGATTGGTTTTTACATTTCAAATAAAATATGATCAACAGTGCCTTCTTGCTTATCCAAAGCTGTCACTCATCAAAATGGACTATATAGAACTTCAGTATCATTAGCGTATTGCTTTACGTATATTCCATAATCACTGCATAGCTCCTAACTCACCAGACCTGAGAGCCTCCAGACAGTCTGTGGGTAAAGGGAGGAAAGGCAGTACTTACTGTATCGCTGTAAGAAGCCCACGTCTTGTTACCTTGTTCTTACAGTAGGTGAGCAGACTTGGGAATCCTCCTAAGACTATGTAGGAGCTTAATGCAGGCGGGGTGGTGCTGCCGTGCTATTGGTTCCCTGTCTGAGGTCCCACCCTTCCGCAGATGGATGAGAAAAGGTCCACGGCTATTCCATGTACACAAACCCCAACCCCAAAAACACAGGCTGAAGTAGGGTTCCTAACGGAGGGCACCTAGAACACATTCAATAGTCTCCCATTGTGACAAGTTAAAGACAATGCCATGTCAGTGTTTCTTCCTTGGGTGTGAATGAGAGGTCCTGTAAGAAGCCAGCTCATCTTTGCCGTTGTGTGAAAATGGTAGGTTTTTAAAAGGACACCGGTGTCTGGTTTCCCTAAAACTCCCAGTGGACACAGTGTTTCGTGCTACTATTGAATAGATTGTCATCGAGGATTTTGAATGGCGTTTCCCAAATATACGTGGGTTTATTGCTGTCTCATTGAGAGGCATTATCAGTGGATCAGGAGACCCAGATATAGTGTCACCTGGTTCTCACACCTGGGTGTGGGCGGAGGTGGTGGAGAGAGTTTCTGTTCTCCACTTATTGTTGACCATCATATACAGTATTGATTGTTGTTTTGTCAGCGTTGCTGACTGTCACATGTCCCCTGTTGAGCGACCCGGTTCTTCTGATGCTATCCATTTCCTTTGAGGCGAATCAGAGAATGGAGGTCAAAGTATTGTGATGGTTTATGTCATTAGATAACATCATCCAACTGTGACCCTAGACAGAGAATTAACAGGGAGGTCATAGAGTCTATCTTACAGTAGTGCTGCTGCTGATGATGATTACCATTTACTTTTTTTTATGCACATACATACAGTATAGGTTTATATAAATGTTGCATTGTATGTCTGTATGCAGGGTTGGGTAGGTTACTTTCTAAATGTAATCCGTTAGTTACTAGTTATCTGTCCAAAATTGTAATCAGTAATGTAACTTTTGGATTACCCAAACTCAGTAATGTAATCGGATTACGTTCCGTTACTTTTAAATTACTTTCCCCTTAAGAGGCATTAGAAGAAGACAAAAATGTATGTTACCAATTGAACAACATCTATTGCAGGGTAAATCAATGTTAAAGTTTACATAGCTGGCCATATATGGATGTTACATTTGACTTTATGGGTTATGTAGGCTTCTTCTAACCCATTGCTTTCTACTACATATAATAATACGATTAAATTATATCTTTACATTAAAAACCAAAGTCTATCAGAATTCCAGTCATTCCAATAAATGTTATACCCCTTGATCTTCAAGAATAGGACTTAGAAATATTGAAGTATAGATTAGGCTAATTGTTTTATCTGAACATAACCCCCAAATCTGAAGACTTATTAGCCAGCCCTAATTTTTATTTAACCATGCAAGTCAGTTAAGAACAAATTCTTATTTACAATGACTGCCTAGGAACAGTGGGGTAACTGCTTTGTTCAGGGGCAGAACGACAGATTTTTTACCTTGGCAGCTCGGAGATTCAATCTAGCAAATTTGTGGAGTGGTTGAAAAACGAGTTTAATGACTCCAATCTAAGTGTATGTAAACTTCTAACTTCAACTGTGTGTGTGTGTGTGTGTGTGTGTGTGTGTGTGTGTATATATATATATATATATATATACACACACACACACACACACACACGCACACATATATACATACATACAGTTGAAGTTAGAAGTTTACAAACACTTATGTAAACTTCTAACTTCAACTGTGTGTGTGTGTGTGTGTATATATATATATATACACACACACACACGCACACATATATACATAAATACAGTTGAAGTTAGAAGTTTACATACACTTAGGTTGGAGTCATTAAAACTCGTTTTTCAACCACTCTACAAATTTCTTGTAAACAAACTAGTTTTGGCAAGTCGGTTAGGACATCTACTTTGTGCATGCCACAAGTCATTTTTCCAACAATTGTTTACAGACAGATTATTTCACTTATAACTCACTGTATGCCAGTGGGTCAGAAGTTTACATACACTACGTTGACTGTGCCTTTAAACAGCTTGGAAAATTCCAGAAAATGACGTCACACCTTTAGAAGCTTCTGACAGGCTAATTGACATAATTTGAGTCAATCGGAGGTGTACCTGTGGATGTATTTCAAGACCTACCTTCAAACTCAGTGCCTCTTTGCTTGACATCATGGGAAAATCAAAATAAATCAGCCAAGACCTCAGAAAAAAATTGTAGACCTCCACAAGTCTGGTTCATCCTTGGGAGCAGTTTCCAAACGCCTGATGGTACCACATTCATCTGTACAAACAATAGTACGCATGTATGAACACCATGGGACCACGCAGCCGTCATACCGCTCATGAAGGAGACGCGTTCTGCCTCCTAGAGATGAACGTACTTTGGTGTGAAAAGCGCAAATCAATCCCAGAACAACAGCAAAGGACCTTGTGAAGATGCTGGAGGAAACAGGTACAACAGTATCTATATCCACAGTAAAACGAGTCCAATATCGACATAACCTGAAAGGCCGCTCAGCAAGGAAGAAGCCACTACTCCAAAACTGCCTTTAAAAAAGCCAGACTACGGTTTGCAACTGCACATGGGGACAAATATCGTACTTTTTGAGGAAATGTCCTCTGGTCTGATGAAACGAAAATAGAACTGTTTGGCCACAATGACCATCGTTATGAAGCTTGTGGAAGGCTTCCCAAAACGTTTGACCCAAGTTAAACAATTTAAAGGCAATGCTACCAAATACTAATTGAGTGTATGTAAACTTCTGACCCACTGGGAATGTGATGAAAGAAATAAAAGCTGAAATAAATCATTCTCTCTACTATTATTCTGACATTTCACATTCTTAAAATAAAGTGGTGATCCTAACTGACCTAAGACAGACAGGATTTTACTACGTCCAAAAATTGATGTAGCAACTACAGAATGTCCCTTTAAGTCTATCAAAAGTGTGCAAGTTTGAGCATGTGTCCATTAGGCCTATGGATTTTTTTTATCAGCATGAATTAGATTGAGCAATAAAAGCCCCAGTTTTATTCCATAGGCTGGGATCCGCACTATGCAGCTATTGTAAGCGCATTTTTCACAGGCTGTCCACTGGTTTCAAAAACAATGATTGATAGGCAGCTTAAACTTCTTGAACTCAACCATTATTGTGTTCAAATACACAGATTTGTGAACGGCCATCCACAACAACCACAATCTGTGAGGCGCAAATAGCTAAATAAAAGAGCAGCAGTGTGATTCACATCAACGCGCTACGTAGATATCAATAATAAGTGATATCCTGAAGAAGGACAACATCTGCGTTTACAATATAAAAATAAAGATTTCCTTTCTGTAAGATCTCCCAAACCCCGAGCATTCAGACTAACGATATTGAGTGAGTTGAAAACGAACTCCTGCATAAAAAAAAGAAATAACACAAACTAGATAACAGAAGTAGTAATGTGAACAATAAAACAAACACTGAACCTTGAGAGGATTACTCCGACGGAAAACTACGCTCAGCTGAGGTAGTGGTGGTTAACGGTATAACAAATCTATTTTTTTCTCTCTTTTTTTTAGTTGGCAAGTGTTCATAAATTGTAGTTCCCACTGTACATTAACTCGTGGCAGTACATTAAATGTACTCTTGGCAGTACTCACAGTTCCAGTATGGTTCATGTCAACAGTTACCCAGTAATCATTCTTCCTTTGTTAAACGCGTGTGGGCCCTTGAACCCAGCCTTCTTTCCCTCTTGTCGTGCCTTCTGTATAAACAGCCACAGTTTCTCCCTGGCAGTCTGATCCTGCGGTATCACAGCCTCTTTGATACGGCTCTTCTTCTCGTCCAGAAACTTGTTCCCCTTGGCCATTTTCCACAAGTATTTCCATTTTTAAGCGCAAGATGACATTGCGAGGGGGTACATCAGATCTTTGTCGATGTACCACGTCAATCTCTTTTGAAGAGACAAAGACCAGGTCGCCCATGCCCTTAATGCTATCACTTCATTCTCTATTGCCTCAGGATTAAAACGGAATGTTTCTAAATGTGAAATATTTTGTTTATTTGACTCTGATGATAAAGAAATTGAAAATATTCCTGGAAAGGACTGTGTTAAATATTTAGGAATACATTACTAAAGCACCTTATACCACCCACCACTGCGACCTGTATGCTCTAGTCGGCTGGCCCTCGCTACATATTCGTCGCCAGACCCACTGGCTCCAGGTCATCTACAAGTCCATGCTAGGTAAAGCTCCGCCTTATCTCAGTTCACTGGTCACGATGGCAACACCCACCCGTAGCACGCACTCCAGCAGGTGTATCTCACTGATCATCCCTAAAGCCAACACCTCATTTGGCCGCCTTTCGTTCCAGTTCTCTGCTGCCTGTGACTGGAACGAATTGCAAAAATCGCTGAAGTTGGAGACTTTTATCTCCCTCACCAACTTCAAACATCTGCTATCTGAGCAGCTAACCGATCGCTGCAGCTGTACATAGTCTATCGGTAAATAGCCCACCCAATTTTACCTACCTCTTCCCCATACTGTTTATATTTATTTACTTTTCTGCTCTTTTGCACACCAATATCTCTACCTGTACATGACCATCTGATCATTTATCACTCCAGTGTTAATCTGCAAAACTGTAATCATTCGCCTACCTCCTCATGCCTTTTGCACACAATGTATATAGACTCTCTTTTTTTTCTTTTTCTCTACTGTGTTATTGACTTGTTAATTGTTTACTCCATGTGTAACTCTGTGTTGTCTGTTCACACTGCTATGCTTTATCTTGGCCAGGTCGCAGTTGCAAATGAGAACTTGTTCTCAACTAGCCTACCTGGTTAAATAAAGGTGAAATAAAATAAAATATATATTTTTTAAAAACACTTAGTCAGACAACATATTCATTTCTCTCCTAAAATTATTTAATACTTGGCTACAAAGGGATGTTTCTATACTTGGGAAAGTACTTCTGTCCAAGGCAGAGGGACTGTCTCGCTTTGTGTACCCCTCATTATCTTTATGTGTAAATCCCTCTACCTGTAAAGAGATCAACAAGACCTTTGACTTCATCTGGAAAAATAAGTCAGTCCTCTCAAATAAAAGAGCTGAAGGCGGTCTGGAAGTGTTAGATTTTGTTGTCATAAACAACACTTTCAAGATCAACTTGTTGGAAATATGTTTGATCAATACTGATGCAATATGGCATTTCATTCCAAATCATTTGTTTAATAAGTTGGGAGGTCTTACATTTTTACTGAAATGTAATTATATTCCTGAAAGATTACCCGCTAAATTGGCTAGGTTTCACCAACAAGTTTTAATGTCCTGGAAAATGTTTTCTGCACATTTTTCCCCCACATAAAGCTATTCTGTGGAATAATTCAGACATAACTGTAAGGAATAAGTCATTGTTCTATCCCAGCTGGCATGAGAGGAATATTGACTTTGTTCTTGATGTTTTTGACAACAGGGGTAATATTCTTACATATGAACAATTTACAACATTGAATGAGTTTCCAATACCTTTCAGAGAGTTTATTTCTGTGATCAAAGTCGTTCCCAGTGGTCTAACTACACTAATGAAAACTCATCTTAGCTTTGGTAATGATCACAAAGCTTATCCAGAACTCGGATTGGAAGGCGTGGGCTTACTCCACAGAACCAATTTACGCCTAGAGGAACATGTTTATTTTTTTACCTTTATTTAACTAGGCAAGTCAGTTAAGAACAAATTCTTATTTTCAACGACGGCCTAGGAACAGTGGGTTAACTGCCTGTTCAGGGGCAGAACGACAGATTTTTAACATGTCAGCTCAGCGATTCGATCTTGCAACCTTTCGGTTACTAGTCCAACACTCTAACCTGCCATCCCTATTCCTGACATTGTCTCTACAAATAGTGTAAACCAAACTAATTTAAGGAAGTGCACTTTAAAATTCTACATAAGATATATCCATGTGAATTCTATATTGTCCAAATTTGTGGCTATTGATGATGTCTGCGTTTTCTGTGAAAAATAAGATAATCTGATTCCCTTGTTCTTTGAATGTAAATTTGTGTCAGAATTTGGGGAAAATACTTATTTAGCTTTTTGAACACTACCCATGTTTTTTACATGAAGGATATCATATGTTACTATTACAATGATAACAAGACCACTGAAATTATTGTGATTTTTTAAAATTCTTGTTGGTAAATACTTTATACACCAAATAAAATTCCAGAATTATGTACCAAGTTACACATATTTTTGATTTAATTTAATTATCTTGTTAAGACATTATCCCTAGTGAATAACAACAAGAATATCATCTTCCTGAATCATTATAATGAGATTTTTTCAGAGTGAATACAATTGCATTAGAATTGTTTATTTTTAAAATTATTTTATTGATATTTTTGTATATTTTAGTATTTTTTTGTTAATACTTTTTGTCTTGTATTGTTAGACATGTTTGATGTAGCAATGTAAGTTGTTGATTTATGTATTATTTAAAATGAAAAAAAAAAAAAAAAAAAAAAAAAAAAAGTGATATCCGTATCGCCGTAGACTACTCCACTGCTCTTACCTCCAAACTTTATTCAAATTGGATAATCTTTGGATGCTGACAGCAGTCGTACCATTGGAAGTCATAGCTTGGACTGTAGCCTGCAAAAGCGTATTCCTGCTCTTTTCTCTCGATCCATCAAATACATTTGGTGTGTCATCATAGTGGTCTCTGATGTGTGGTCAGACTCGCTCAGGTAGAACAAACTTAAACTTGCGCCTTTTTTCAATGCTGATTTGAATGTCATTGAGTTTTTTTCTCGCAAACAATCTTTCCGAATTTAAAAGTAATCCTCGAAGTAATCATCTCGTTTTTTCAAAAGTATCTGTAATCTGATGACAAAATTTTAGCTGGTAATGTAACAGGTTACAGTTTTTTTTGTAATCCCTTACATACTCCCCAACCCTGTCTGTACGTTGAATGTGTATGCTATATGATATATACATAATAGTTGGAGTCTCGAGAACTGGTTGTGCTACATACTGTATGTAGCTAGTTCATAGCATTTAAGTAATGTGCTGCTGAATGTGACATAAGGAAAGCTGTGAAGATATTCACATATCAGAGGCACACCAATATTGTTGAGCCAAATACACATTGTGTTGTACTTGTTCACCTCTATAGTTCAGATTCATGCAAATTATATTCTAGTCCATAACAGACTCCTCATTGGATTTTCAGTCACATTATCTCTGATTCACTGAGGTCATTGAGGTTAAATCTGTCAAGTGTGGAGTCCGATGACAATAGAGATAGATACAGCATTTGTATTTATTATGGATCCTCTCTTTCTAGGGTCCAGCAAAATTAAAGCAGTTATAACCGGTTTTTATAACTTTAAAAACGTTCCAATACATTTCACAACACATTAAGTGTGTGTCCTCAGGCCACTACTCTACTACCACATATCTACAACACAAAATGCATGTGGACGTGTGTATAGTAAGTAGTGGTGGAAAAAGTACCCAATTGTCATACTTGAGTAAAAGTAAAGAGACCTTAATAGAAAATGTGAAAGTCACCCAGTAAAATGCTACTTGATTTAAAGTCTAAAAGTATTTCGTTTTAAATATACTTAAGTATCAAAAGTAAAAGTACAAGTATAAATAATTTCAAATTACTTATATTAAGCACACCAGACGGCACTTTTTAAACTATTTTTTTTACGGATAGCCAGACTACAACATAATTTACAAACCTAGCATTTGTTTTAAGTGAGTCTTCCAGATCAGAGGCAGTAGGGATAACTAGGGATGTTCTCTTGATAAGTACGTTAATTGGACCATTTTCCTGTCCTGCTAAACATTCAAAATGTAACGAGTACTTTTGGGTGTTAGTGAAAATGTATGGAGTAAAAAGTACATTATTTTAGTTAGGAATGTAGTGAAGTAAAAGTAAAAGTTGTAAAAAATATAGATAGTAAAGTAAAGTACAGACACCACAAAAACGAGTTAAGTAGTAGTTTAAAGTATTTTCACTTTAAGTACTTTACACCACTGTTAGTATGTTAGCATGTGTGTGTGTATGTGTCTTCAAAGTCCCCACAATCCCATAAGGTGTATTTCTATCTGTTTTTTTAGATCTGATTCTACTGCTTTCATCAGTTACCTGATGTAGAATAGAGTTCCATGTAGTCATGGCTCTATGTACTCTAGTACCGTGTGCCTCCCATAGTCTGTTCTGGACTTGGGGACTGTGAAGGGACCTCTGGTGGCATGTCTTGTGGGGTATGCATGGGTGTCTGAGCTGTGTGCTCGTAGTTTAAACAGACAGCTCCGTGCATTCAACATGTCAATACAACTCACAAATACAAGTAGTGATTAAGTCAATCTCTCCTCTACTTTGAGCCAGGAGATATTGACATGCATATTATTAATATTAGCTCTCCGTGTACACTTAAGGGCCAGCTGTTCTGAGCCATTTGTAATTTTCCTAAGTCCCTCTTTGTGGCACCTGACCACAGTATTAATGCTTATGGCTAAACTTGACTTCTCTGTATACCCCTAGCCTATACATCCCTGACAACGTGTTGAGCATAGCTGTATGGTACGGAGGTCAGATAATAACAAACATTTGAAAAATATGATCAGATTACATAAAGTGGTGTCAAATGAATCCATTTCACTCAAGAGGACAGTGTATTCTTTTGTGTGAACATTTGGTCTTGATGTTCATTCTTAGAGATACAAAGGTGAGTTGGGGTGAGTTGAGTTTGTCACTTTTGTGACACATTTGATTAATTCAAGGAAAAGGTTAACGAGATAGGAGCAATATAACCCTCTAGGGTTGACTCCCCAAAATAAATAAACATTTTCAAAAAAATCTAAAATGATCCCCAAATCGCAGACATGCTTTTAGCCCCACTTCCTCTTCTCATCAGTGTCTTAAATGTAAAACTGATACAGGCACCCTAACACATTGTTTATGGTCATGTACCAAAATACAAAGATACTGGTCTGGTGTTCTGCAAGAAATTGAAAAGATCCTAGGGGTTGATTTAGAATTGGACCCAGTTTCTTTACTGTTAGGTCTCCCTAGTAGGCGTGTTACTTCTGTGGGTAAAAGGAGGCTTTACAACATCCTTACCTTCGCAGCTAGGAAAAACATCCTTTTACAGTGGATTAGTGAGAGGGTTCCTTCTATTAAAGATTGGCATAAGATACTATTTGAATGGGTGCCTCTGGAATATCTGACATGTACATTGCATTCTAAAACAGACCAGTTCTACAAAGTATGGGAACCTTATCTAAATGATCTAGAACCTGAGGTATCAGCTATTATGCTGCAAGGATTCTCTTTGAATGGTGGGGATCTATGTATTTCAGAATTACACTGTACGTTCCATGTTTTGAACCGAACTTCTTGGTTTCAACTCAGCTTTTTTGTACGTTTGTTTAAAATGTATGTATTGAGAGACGCAATGATGGGGATGGGGTGAGAGAAGCACCGAGCGGGAAGAGGAAAATGGTGTAGGTATGCATGGGTGTGTATGCATGTATATATATATATATATATATACACACGTAGGTATGTGTGAGTGCTGTTTTTTTGTTGCATCTCTTAATATGGGTGAAAATTGTGAAATTCCAATAAAAAAAATACTGTTACAATGTAAAATGCTCATTTAGCATTTATCTTCATTGCGCAGTGGCTGTACTTCTACCTCACTCATTGTTAGAGGAAATTATAGTTTAGATGATTAATTATGTATACATTATTGATTAGAACCATTTATTCTAATACTATTATGTTATGGTATGAAAAGTAAAAGTTATTGGTTAAGCTGTTACTGAAAATGTAAGCAGAACAAATTAATTGTCTGGGCCTCCTGGGAAGTTAACGGAGGAGCGAGGCTATGGCTTGTCAGACAGATAAGAAATGTCTGGGAAACGTTCCAGGCCTAATGAACAATGGGCTCGTGAGAATCGGAGAGAGGGGGGATAAACTGATGATGTCATGTTCAGTTTATAACCTGTGGAAAAATGTGTATGCTTCAGTACTCTCTTGAAATAAACGCTGTTACTTTTGGCTTTTAAGACTGGTCTCAATCTACTTCATGCATAATTAATGAACTTACAACTCATTAATGAATTAGAATGAGTGAGAATCTGGTTTTGGCTACAAAACATACAGGAATTTAGAAATTCCACTAACACTCATCCCAGTACATTAAACGTTTATCTCTGTTTGTGGACCCTTAGGATCATTAAGTAATGTTAGTATTAGTATGAATGCAGTAGTACAACAACACAGAGAGGTAAAAGAACACAGACCAAGTACTTGTTGTATAATCATGGTTTATTTTCAAAAAAAATCTAACACAAGCAAACAGCTTTTTTCCCATCACTGTCAAGGCTGTCCTAGAAAGATGAATGGGGTTCTGATTGACATTCACTGGAGGAGCTGGCCTCTGATCAAACACTCATCACAGAGCCTCAAGACCAGCTCCAAGTTCCCTTCCAGAAGCAGGACTGGGCAAAGGAGTTAAAGACAGGACGAAGGTGGTGGGGTGCGGTAGCCTCAGCCTCAGCTTAGACTTAGTCGGTGGCGTAGAGCAGGAAGCCGGAAAAGGTGTTGTAGTGGCTCTGTTCATCGCACAGGAAGCATCCGATGGGCAGGGTGACGGACAACTTGTCCCCGGCCTGCAGCTGGATGGCCATCACCGTGGTGGTGCTGTCCTCTTGGTCCTGCTGGTTCTGCTCGCTGCAGCCCGCCACCTGGCGCCCGTTCACCATCAGGTTGGCGCACGCGGCCAGGTTGGCGCCGGGGGCACCCGAGTCGCTGTACACGGTGAGGGCCAGGCTGTAGACACCGGAGCGGGGCACAGTGAAGATGCCGGTGCGGTTGTTGTAGCCCTCGCCTAGGTTGACGAAGATGTACTGGTAGACAATGGTCTTAGCTTCACGGAAGGGGCCCTCGCAACGGCGTGTGTTGGTCAGGGCCACGGAGAAGGCACTGCGGCTAGCTGCAGATGGAAAGAGAGAGAGAAGGATAGAGAAATTAATATGCAATGGGACAAAATAACAGCAAGCCATTTGGTTTCCAGTCAAAATGTAACACATTGGCCGGTGTTGATGTGGTAATGGAGATAGTGGTTGAGGTCAGATGGTCTCACCGCGGACATTGTTGACCACGGCCTTTGCCTTCTCCAGGCCCTTCTGCAGCTCGTTCAGACTCATGTTGAAAAACTGCTCCATCCTCCACATCTGCTTCTGCATCAGGCAGCAGCCGCAGGAGGCCTGGTCCGCCAGACACACTGTGTGGACACAGACAGACAGACAGACAGACACACAGGACAAAGGATTAGACAGTGGTTCTCAACACTCCTCGCTGTTTACCATCCTCAGTGTGTTTAGTGTCTCCCTTCCTACTCTCTCTATCCCTTACAGTTCTCTGTTTTGGGGTCCTTTGTCTCTCCAGGGCTATTCCAGCTGTATTCATTGGCCAGAGCGGCCCCCAACAAGCACAGCAGTACGATAGCTGTAGGAGAGAGCAGAGTAAAGCACACAGTTACACCACAGTATGCACTCTTCCATACACTGTACACACACCTGCAGCATCACACACCATCGTAGGACAGGAGTTGTGCACCCCCTTGGCTACTCTAGACCAAAAACTTAACTCCTCTGTCCTCATTCAACCACTCTGGAGCCTACATCTGCAGTTATGCTTCCCTGTCATATAGGAAACCATAGACGCCCACCTCTCATTTTGCAGCTTGGAGATGGCAGTCGATGTTCACAGACAGTCGGATGGGATGGATAGACTGTCACCAGGAGAGGAGCTCTGCCTATAAACCCTGAGTAAATGCCACCTCCCACTGTTGGTCCTCTGTGGGATGGGCAGTGGCAGGCTTTGTGTCCTGCATATGTGGGACAGGTATTGTCTGTCACCCGGACCACTGCGTTCCCATTGAACTGCAATGACACTTTACCTGTGTTGTCAGGTGTCAGACAGCTTCCACCTGCTCATTGTGTATGTTAATGGATGATGAAGAGAGTGTCAGGTAGTCGGCAGGGGACTTTTTCCTGATGCAACGGGCGAGAGGTGAAAAACAGTGAACTCATTCCCAGCATAGCATGTTGGGAGGGGAGCGCAGAAGGCATGGGGAGTAGATTGTCAGGGTGTTTGATTCAAGTAAACTATATATACAGACCTCTTCGAGTGTCCAAACTTTTGACTGGTACTGCATATATGCCCCCCCACCTCTAAAACAAATGTTGCGCCCCTGGATTTATATAACATAGTCTTATTCAGGAAACTCACTTGTGTTCAAATGAAAATGGCCCTGATCTAATTCCAAACAGAAGATAAGTTTCTACTGGTATTTTGAAAACAATTTGAAATTCACTTCAAGCAACTTTGTTTATGCAATTTTTATTTTATTTTTATCAATCATGCATTTAAATATCATTCTTACAAGCCAAAAGGGCACATGACAATAGGACAGCAGCTAAGATATGGCTGGAACAAGCCATCAGCAAATCAGCACCTAATACTGGAACTTTCCTATCAGTTGTATAAACTAGTCCAGTTGACAGAGTCACAGATGCCCCAAACCCTGACTAGAAGCGGAATCCGGGATAGAGGGGGCCAGTGAAGTCTGTCTGGAGGGAATGTATGAGAGGGGCCTGGTTGTTGGAGATCCTGTAGAAGGCTAGTACTCCTTCATGTTGGTCCAGGTACACCCCCAGCCTGCGAGCCTTGGTTGTGCCTAGCTGGGTCTCCTTCCCAGCATGCCACATTGAGAAGCCCGTCCCAGAGCAGTTCAGGCTCCAAGAGTGCTCGTTGTAGCCCAGCCTGCTGCTGTCGTCAGCCTCCTTTCTGTCCAGGTCTCTGTAGGCCACGCCAATAGTGATCTGAGTGACAAATAATAAAAACGAAGTAAAATACTCAAAGCCAAAATAGTGAATACTAGTCAATTCATGACAGATTCAAATCAAGGGCATCTCTCAAGTACATAACATACGTTCACGCGATCTTAATGATGAGGGAGCAACCATAGAAATATAATTATATTAAGTGTGTACCAGTGAAGGCTGCTGGGGGAAGGACGGCTCCTAATAATGGCTGTAATGGAGCCAATGGAATGATATCAAACATGTTTGATACCATTCCATCAACTCCATTCCAGCCATTATTAAGAGCCGTCCTTCCCTCAGTAGCAGCCTCCTCTGGTGTGTACCCATGAGTGTTCCAGTCAAATGTGGTCGTAGCCTGAGAAGCTTTGTCACATCTAGTAATTCTATGGCAGTAATAACCCACCTTCTGGCCCGTCCACTCTGTCTCCCAGTAAAAGAGGCTTCCAGCCAGCGGCTCCCTGCACAGTATCGGTCTCCAGTAGATGAAACGGTCGGGGTGCTCCGGCTGGTTCTGCTTCTCTGCCTTCAGAGTGGCTTTACGGTCCTTATCAGCCAGTTCAGGTGGCAGTAAGCAGTGTTGGGGTCAAATGTCAGATTAAAGCGAACTACATGGCAAAAGACAGGAAATATTGGTGATGCTATTGTCATCCTTTGTAGTCCACACTCACTTTTTTGTTCAAGCGTCCAATTGTCTGAAGACGCTTCAATGCTGCTTATGACTACATTTCTATAACTCTTTAAAAGGGTGAGATGCAGTGAAAGGGCTACTCACATGAGCATTTCTTTTCTGGTTTTCAGCTCTGGGTTTGCCAAACCAACAGTGATCACCTGGTTCACTAAAAGTTGTGAGAGAAAATAAACAATTCTTATTTGGATTATAATGCCAACTTTGGAACTACACTGAAGAAACCTAAGACCGCTGTTCATATATTTACCTTGAGGTCCAGTTGTAGGTAATGGAGGTTGAGGTAGAAAGTTTGTTGATGTCACCTCATTCACTAAAGAAAAGCAATAGAGGTGAGAAAATAAGAAAGCTGTTTTTACAGCTAGTCACCGCGCAAATCAATCGTAAATCGTGGAGTTGAGTTTAATCAGCTAGGTAGAGGTGAAGGGTTTGATGTTATTTCACATACTAAAATGCAATAGGGGAAGGTTCTTTAGTCTGTTAAAGGTTGATGTACTTGATCATCTCATACAAATACTGAATTAAACATTTACCTGTGTTCAGTTGAGGGTTTGATTGCACTTCGGATGCTACAGAGATTAATGAGAAAAAAAGATTAACATTCTGATAGAAAATGGCAGCTGCAACTTAGTTTTTTCATTTAACATGTCTTGTAGATGCTTACCTGCATTTTGTGAAGCCACCTGATTGTTGTCAGTAGATGCTCCGTTCCCTGCAGCTTGACCATTGAACAATTGAGACGGACTAAGACTGGCATCATTCACTAAAAGCAAGAAAATAGTCTCAGTAATATTAATAACCATATATACTACTTAACCATTGAGCATTCTCAACAGAACCAGCAAAATCAGAAGGGAAAATAGTAAAACAGGTCCTAATCTCCCTGTATACATTTTAGGACATTGAAAATGCCCATGGACTCACCAGTTCTGAAGATCTTGGCCATGCTGGATTTACACAGATCCTGTAGTCCATCTCTTAGCGCTCCCATCACAGTTTGAATCTCAGACACAAGGGCCTCCTCATCCAGCACTAACCCCTCTCTGCCCCCATTATGTGTGAGGAGCTCCAGGGTGAAGATATTCTGTAGAAGTTGATAGATGAAGACAATAACGCCTAGTGGTGAGGATGGTCATCTCAATCCCATTATCTTTTTTCCTTGTACCTTTAAGAAGCAGATGTGGTCCTGCATGCTGGCCAGTCGGCTGAGTTCCTGGTCTTTCCTGCGGAGCTGGGCCAGCTCCTGCTCCAGCTTGTGGATGTGGCCCTCAGTCCGGCTGCCCATGGTGGCCTGATGGGCACAAAGAACTCCCCAACCTGGGTTCCCATCAGCTTCACACTTCACCAGCTCAGAGAAGAGCTCCACACCCTCCTTCTGTAGGGCCTGGACTGAGCTCTGAGAAGAGAGAGGACACAGACACAGAGAGAAGCAAAGCAAAAATGGAGGGATGGATAGAGGTGGAGAGACAAGGAGGAAGTGAAAGAGGGGGCAGAGTGTTATGAAACAGTGACTAACTACTAGGCTCTTGTGATGGAAATTTTACTTTGTGCATCTTGTCTTTGGTGTCACAAACAATCCTTTGTTCCTGCCTATGCCTGGTAAAGATATGATGGAGGGCCGTCATGACCTCCTTCTTTAGACTAGTTGTCAGAACACGCAGAATCTGTTCTATTAGTTAAGATACGGTTGGTTCCGGCATGTGTCTGGCACCGTCTCCTATGAACTATGCCTATGTAACATGTCTGTAACCCGAATATATTTGGGAACTAAACGGGACTGCCCCGATAGAGCTCCTCATCGACATGTGTACTTGGTGCATTGAGTTTGTTGGAACCCCTCTGACAATAAACAATGATTAATTTAAGATTGACTTCGGGTGTCCCTGTGTAAGAATTTCCACAACACACTGAAAACAAATTACGTAACCACAACATATTTTACATTTATGAGGGGTTTCCTTACTTTGTGGAGCTGGGGCAGTTAGTGGGAACTCCTTGAGCTCCTTCTACATCTCTTGGATCCTCCTCGGTGTCTCGGCCTGCACTGGAACTAGCTCCCTCTGTACAAAAGGGACACAGTATACAGAAACACAGGATTCTCTCAAGCACCCAATATTTTAATAAATTCAAATAAAGTTGCTATATTCAAATAAAATAGTTGAGGCAACAGACAAAACAACAATCTCTCCTTCCACTCCCCTTATGGCTTAACCACACGGTGGCCCTTGTGTCCATCACGACAACACTGGTCACACAAACACTCCTTATCATCATGGCAGTAGAGATCTAGGGGCCGCTGGTGTTGAGGGCAAAGCCTGGGGCTGATGACGGGCAGTTGGGGGAACATCCCCCCCCTTGGCGAAGGCCTGTGTTTGCACACACCTCCAGATAGATAGACATGGATGGTGGGGCAGACGAGCTTCTCCATGGCCTCCACTAGCACTGTGCTCTTGGTCAGAGAGGGTCGTGGGATGAAGACCTGCCTACACAGGGGGCAGCTAAACTGACCCTTGGCCTCATTCTGGTCCCAGTGCCTCTGGATGCAGGACAGGCAGTAGGTGTGACCACAGGGCAGCGTGGCGGGGTCACATAGCGTCTACAGACAGACAGAGCACACAAAATCCTCCTCAGGCCATGCGGCAGCGGCCATGGAGCTGGGAAACGTAGGTCCTGGAGATTGTGGTCAACTTTGTAAGTAAGACTGACAATGCTTCCGAAATGTCATAGCATGCTGGTTAAAACCTAAATGGGCTGGCCTTGGGCGAGGCAGGAAAAACAGGTAAGACCAGTGAGGAGTTTCCAAAACATTCTGACTGATGTCACAGTCACATGGATGAGGCAGAAGCACTGTAGTTGCAGGCTGTCAGTGGTCTAGATTTTTAAATCATCTCAAAGTGGTAGACCGACAGGTTTTTCACCTTCTCCAAGAAGGAACCACGTATTCACCTTTCGTGGCTATAAATAGCCTAGTTAATGTTAAATATACACACTTACACTGTGTGTCCACAATAATAAAGCTCTACCTCACAATGTTTAACAATACAATGGCTATACTGTGTAAACTGATGGTCCATGTAAAAGGACACATGACCCCCAACATGTGAAGTTAATAGGAGCATGCTAAATTTAGTGTAAAATGAAAACCAAGTGTCTATATTCTATAACCCCCTCCCCATTTTTGGGTCCTTTTACATGGAAATGACCAGCAGCTTACACACCATTTCTGCCATATCCATTGTATTGTTTATCATTGTCGATACAACCACATTTTTCACCTTCTCTGTGGATATAAAAAGCATAATTATTGTACAAATTTTAAAATAAAAAAACACTGTCCACAGTAATGTGGTTGTGTCAACAATACAATGAATACAGAAATGGCTATACTGTGTAAGCTGCTGGTCATTTCCATGTAAAAAGGACTCATGAGCACCAAATGTCAAATTTGGTGTCAAATGAAAGGTAAGAGTCCATCTTCTTGAGAAATTAAGGCATATATACACATTACACTCCAGCAGCTACAATTTCTCCATCCACAATTCAACTGTGGGAACATGGCGGCTGTCACCAGGCAACAGAGATCTGGCCACTACTATATAAGAGATTGTTTGTGAGGAGATCACCTCTGCCCTTGACTTACAATTAAAACACCCACTTTTCAAGATGGTTGTCAAGCATGTATTTTTTTCTGATCAGTGTTTGTAGCTGAAAAGCTTTTCATCTGGCTGTGAACACATTGGACAATAGTGCAATATTAAGGAGACAAAAACAGGTCTGCTGAAACATGAGGCCTACCTGGGCACCCTATTCTGCACTAGGGCATTATCTGAGCAGACACCTGCCTACTGCTGCTTTTATCCTTCCACTTGACATGCTTGTCCACTTGGATGCTTCTGGACTACTGCGAAACTTGAACTCCACTTGGTTTAGCCTACTTTTTTTTTTACTCTCCCGCGGCCACCGTGTAGCGCTTGCCTCCCTCCCAGCTTCCAATGGTAACTACAGCCCCTCCGAGGTGCTTCTCTCCTGGCTATCATACTGGAAACACGGCCTCCGTTACATTGCTGTTTTGATGGGCCACAGCATTTAATCACATTGAGTCACCGCTCTCTCCTTGCTGTTGTTATGATGGCGAGTTTTGTGCCTTGATTGTGTTTATTGTGGGTCCTAGTGCTGGCTGTTTTCTAGTCAGTGGTTGGGTTCTGGTATGCTTCCTATAACTGTGGTGATCCTATAAACTCTGATTCAAATCTAACTGACCATCACACTGTGTGGATTGACTTTTAATGGATTCCTCGCCAACCTACAGTATACACACACAAAAGTATGTAGACACCACTTCAAATTAGTGGATTTGGGTATTTCAGACACACCAGTTGCTGACAGGTTTATAAAATCGAGCACACAACCATGCAATTTCCATAGACAAACATTGGCACTACAATGGCCTTACTGAAGAGCTCAACAACTTTCAATGGAACACCTTCATAGGATGCCACCAAGTCAGTTCGTCATATTTCTGCCTGCTAGAGCTGCCCCGGTCAACTGGAAGTGCTGTTAAGTGGAAACAGCCGTGAAGTGGTAGGCCACACAAGCTCACAGGACAGGGACCGCCAAGTGCTGAAGTGCGTAAAGTATCAAATTCCTCTGTCCTTGGTTACAACACTCACTACCAAGTTCCAAAATGCCTCGAAGCAACGTCAGCAAAATAACTGTCGGAAGCTTCATGAAAAGGGTTTCCATGGCCAAGCAGCCGCACACAAGCCTAAGAACACCATGCGCAATGTCAAGCATCGGCTGGAATGGTGTAAAGCTCGCCACCATTGGACTCTGGCGCAGTGGAAACACGTTCTCTGGAATGATGAATCACGCTTCAAAACCTGGAAGTCGGGAGGAAAAATATGGGTTTGGCGGATGTCAGGAGAACGCTACCTGCCCGAATGCATACAGCCATCTAAAGTTTGGGGCTGTTTTTCATGGTTTGGTCAAGGCCCCTTAGTTCCAGTGAAAGGAAATCTTAACGCTACAGCATACGATAACATTCTAGATGATTCTGTGCTTCCAACTTTGTGGCAACAGTTTGGGGAAGGCCCTTTCCTGTTTCAGAATGACAATGCCCCCGTGCCTAATGTGAGGTCGATACAAAAATGGTTCGTAGAGTTCAGTACGGAAGAACTTGACTGGTCTGCACAGAGCCCTGACCTCAAGCCCATCGAACACCTTTGGGATTAATTTGGAATGCAAACTGAGAGCCAGGCCTAATTGTCCAACATCAGTGCCCGACCTCACTAACGCTCATGGCTGAATGGAAGCAAGTCCCCGCAGCAATGTTCCAACATCTAGTGGAAAACCTTCCTAGAAGAGTGGAGGCTGTTATACAGTGGGGCAAAAAAGTATTTAGTCAGCCACCTATTGTGCAAGTTCTCCCACTTAAAAAGATGAGGCCTGTAATTGTCAGCATAGGTACACTTCAACTATGACAGACAAAATAAGAAAAAAAAATCCAGAAAATCACATTGTAGGATTTTTTATGAATTTATTTGCAAATTATTGTGGAAAATAAGTATTTGGTCACCTACAAACAAGCAAGATTTCTGGCTCTCACAGACCTGTAACTTCTTCTTTAAGAGGCTCCTCTGTCCTCCACTCGTTACCTGTATTAATGGCACCTGTTTGAACTTGTTATCAGTATAAAAAAGACACCTGTCCACAACCTCAAACAGTCACACTCCAAACTCCACTATGGCCAAGACCAAAGAGCTGTCAAAGGACACCAGAAACAAAATTGTAGACCTGCACCAGGCTGGGAAGACTGAATCTGCAATAGGTAAGCAGCTTGGTATGAAGAAATCAACTGTGGGAGCAATTATTAGGAAATGGAAGACATACAAGACCACTGATAATCTCCCTCGATCTGGGGCTCCACGCAAGATCTCACCCCGTGGGGTCAAAATGATCACAAGAACGGTGAGCAAAAATCCCAGAACCACACGGGGGACCTAGTGAATGACCTGCAGAGAGCTGGGACCAAAGTAACAAAGCCTACCATCAGTAACACACTACGCCGCCAGGGACTCAAATCCTGCAGTGCCAGACGTGTCCCCCTGCTTAAGCCAGTACATGTCCAGGCCCGTCTGAAGTCTGCTAGAGAGCATTTGGATGATCCAGAAGAAGATTGTTAGAATGTCATATGGTCTGATGAAACCAAAATATAACTTTTTGGTAAAAACTCAACTCGTCGTGTTTGGAGGACAAAGAATGCCATACCTACTGTGAAGCATGGGGGTGGAAACATCATGCTTTGGGGCTGTTTTTCTGCAAAGGGACCAGGACGACTGATCCGTGTAAAGGAAAGAATGAATGGGGCCATGTATCGTGAGATTTTGAGTGAAAACCTCCTTCCATCAGCAAGGGCATTGAAGATGAAACGGGGCTGGGTCTTTTAGCATGACAGTGATCCCAAACACACTGCCCGGGCAACGAAGGAGTGGCTTCGTAAGAAGCATTTCAAGGTCCTGGACTGGCCTAGCCAGTCTCCAGATCTCAACCCCAAAGACAATCTTTGGAGGGACCAGCAACAGTGTGTGAAAACCTTGAAGACTTACAGAAAACGTTTGACCTCTGTCATTGCCAACAAAGGGTATATAACAAAGTATTGAGAAAAACTTTTGTTATTGACCAAATACTTATTTTCCACCATAATTTGCAAATAAATTCATTAAAAATCCTACAATGTGATTTTCTGGATTTTTCCCCCTCATTGTGTCTGTCATAGTTGAAGTGTACCTATGATGAAAATTACAGGCCTCTCATTTTTTTAAGTGGGAGAACTTGCACAATTGGTGACTGACTAAATACTTTTTTGCCCCACTGTAGCAGCAAAGGAGGGACCAACTCCCTATTAATACCCATGATTTTGTAATGAGATGTTCGACGAGCAGCTGTCCACATACTTTTGGTCACGTAGTGTCGATTTTAACAGACTATTTCCAGGTTGATGGCTACGAACTCAGAGACTATTTCATCCCATGTAGGAGTTGCACCTATTTTCCACAGTTCCAGGATAATATTGACCAGCTAAATTTCTAATGTGGAAACTGCCACCTTATTGAGGAATACATGTCTGAGCTGGACATCCAGAGTAAGCTAATTATCCTGGAAAGGTCCCACTCTAAGACCTTTTCTTTTTCTACTCAGCCTGGTCGTTGTCACTGCCTCGCCACTGTGTCGCCACTCTCCGACTGACTGGCCAGGGCTGCCCTGCACGTCACACACCGTAAGCCCAGCGCAAGGCAGTGGTTTATGGTGAATGGGGCTGAAATGGCTTTAGGGGATCCCATCCTGCTGACCAGCAATTTCACCCACCTGCTTCCAGAGATTCCTGCTTCTTCATCCTTTACCTGTCTCCGGAGGGTCCACTGTCCTCTGGAGACATTCTGGACTCTGATATTAATATTGAGGGTTATAATGTGTTCAGAGCTGACAGGATAGAGGTGGGGGAGTGGCTATTCTTATTAAACATAATTTCTAGGTCTATATGTTTCTACTGCCGTCTTCCCCTAAGACATTAGTGACCATTGCCCAGTTGTTTGTGTTAGAGATATGAGAATAGCAACAATGGCGCCGACAGAGATGGTCGCCTCGCCGGGAGTCCTTAGAAAACTATGCAGTATTTAAAAAAATACAATTTATGTATAAATTCTTACATTGTTACCCCAGGAAATCTTAAGTCTTATTACATATATCCAATAGTCGACGTCAACTTACCAACAATACGACCAGGAATGCGACTTTCATGAAGCGGATCCTTTGTTTGGACCACCGCCCAGGACAATGGATCTAATCCCAGAATCTGACCCAAAACGTTGTTGCAGCAGAAGAGGCAGACAGAGTGGCCTCCTGGTCAGGCTTCATAGACGTGCACATCACCCACTGCTCCCGAGTATATTACTCTCCAATGTCCAGTCTCTTGACAACAAGGTAAACAAAATAAGAGCAAGGGTTACCTTCCAGAGAGACATCAGAGATTGTAACATTCTCTGTTTTACGGAAACATGGCTCTCTCGGGATAGGCTGTCGGAATCGGTTCAGCCACCGGGCTTCTTCATGCATCACGCCAACAGAGATAAACACCTCTCTGGGAAGAAGGGCAGGGGTGTATGCTTCATGATTAACGACTCGTGGTGTATGCTTCATGATTAACGACTCGTGGTGTAATCATAACAACATACAGGTACTCAAGTCCTTCTGCTCACCCAACCTAGAATTCCTTCCAATCAAATTAAATGTTATTTGTCACACACATGATTAGCAGATGTTAATGCAAGTGTAGCGTAATGCTTGTGCTTCTAGTTCCGACCATGCAGTAATATCTAACAAGTAATCTTACCTAACAATTTCACAACAACTACCTTACACACGTGTTAAGGAATGAATAAGAATATGTACATAAAAATATATGAATGATCGATAGCCGAATGGCATAGGAAAGATGCAGATGGTATAGAGTACAGTATATACATATGAGATGAGTAATGTAGGATATGTAAACATTATATAAAGTGGCATTGTTTAAAGTGGCTAGTGATACATTTATTACATCATTTTTCCATTATTAAAGTCGCTGGAGTTGAGTCAGTATGTTGGCAGCAGCCACTCAATGTTAGTGATGGCTGTTTAACAGTCTGATGGCCTTGAGATAGAAGCTGTTTTTCAGTCTCTTGGTCCCCGCTTTGACCGGTACTGACCTCGCCTTCTGGATGATAGCGAGGTGAACAGGCAGTGGCTCGGGTGGTTGTTGTCCTCGTTGATCTTTATGGCCTTCCTGTGACATCGGGTGGTGTAGATGTCATGGAGGGCAGGTAGTTGTCCCCGGTGATGCTTGTGCAGACCTCACTACCCTATGGAGAGCCTTACGGTTGTGGGCGGAGCAGTTGCCATACCAGGCGGTGATACAGCACGACAGGACGCTCTCGATTGTGCATCTGTGAAAGTTTGAGTGTTTTTGGTGACAAGCCTAATTTCTTCAGCCTGCTGAGGTTGAAGAGGCGCTGCGGTGCCTTCTTCACCACACTGTCTGTGTGGGTGGAACATTTCAGTTTGTCCGTGATGTGTACGCCGAGGAACTTAAAACCTTCTACCTTCTCCACTACTGTCCCGTCGATGTGGATAGGGGATAGAGGGCTGCTCCCTCTGCTGTTTCCTGAAGTCTACAATCATCTCCTTTGTTTTGTTGACATTGAGTGAGGTTATTTTCCTGACACCACACTCTTGAGGACCCTCACCCCCTCCCTGTAGGCAGTCTCGTCATTGTTGGTAATCAAGCCTACCACTGTAGTGTCGTCTGCAAACTTGATGATTGAGTTGGAGGCGTGCATGGCCACGCAGTCATGGGTGAACAGGGAGTACAGGAGAGGGCTGAGAATGCACCCTTGTGGGGCCCCAGTGTTGAGGATCAGCGGGGTGGAGATGTTACCTACCCACACCACCTGTGGGATGCCCATCAGGAAGTCCAGGACCCAGTTGCACAGGGCAACCTGACGAGTTTGCAGGGTACTATGGTGTTAAATGCTGAGCTGTAGTCGATGAACAGCATTCTTACATAGGTATTCCTCTTGTCCAGATGGGTTAGGGCAGTGTGCAGTGTGATTGCAGTTGCGTCGTCTGTGGACCTATTGGGGTGGTAAGCAAATTGGAGTGGGTCTAGGGTGTCAGGTAGGGTGGAGGTGATATGGTTCTTGACTAGTCCCTCAATGCACTTCATGATGACGGAATTGAGTGCTACAGGGCGATAGACATTTATCTCAGTTACCTTCGCTTTCTTGGGAACAGGAACAATGGTGGCCCTCTGGAAGCATGTGGGAACAGCAGACTGAGATAAGACCAGCCAGCTGGTCTGCGCATGCTCTGAGGACACGGCTGGGGATGCCGTCTGGGCATGCCGTGTGGGCCGGCAGCCTTGCGAGGGTTAACACGTTTTACTCACGCTGGCTGCAGTGAAGGAGAGCCCGCAGGTTTTGGCAGCGGGCCGTGTCAGTGGAACTGTGTTGTCCTCAAAGCGAGCAAATAAGTTGTTTAATTTGTCTGGGAGCAAGACATCGTGGTCCTTGACAGGGCGGGTTTTCCCTGCCACATACCTCCCGTGTCTGAGCCGTTGAATTACGACTCTACATTGTCTCTATACTGACGCTTAGCTTGTTTGATTGCCTTGCGGAGGGAATAGCTACACTGTGTATTCAGTCGCGTATTTGATATGTGCCTTGTTTTCAGTTTAGCCTTGTTACAATCCCCAGCTACAATACATGCAGCCTTAGGATATATGGTTTTCGGTTTACATGGAGTCCAATGAGGTTCTTCCAGGGACGTTGATGTGTCTGCTTGGTGGGAGGATACACACGACAGATTATGATGGAAGAGTTCTCTTGGTAGGTAATGCGGTCGGCATTTTATTGTAAGGAATTCTAGGTCAGGTGAACAAAAGGACTTGAGTTCCTGTATGTTGTTATGATCACACCACGTCTCGTTACTGTATGTTGTTATGATCACACCACGTCTCGTTAATCATAAGGCATACACCCCCGCCCTTCTTCTTACCAGAAAGATGTTTGTTTCTGTCGGCGCGATGCGTGACGAAGCCAGGTGGCTGTACCGACTGACGTGTCCCGAGTGAGCCATGTTTCCGTGAAACAAAGAACATTACAATCTCTGATGTCTCTCTAGAAGGCAACCTTTGCTCGGATTTCGTCTACCTTGTTGTCAAGAGACTGGACATCGACGAGTAGTATGCTCGGGAGCGGTGCACAATGTGCCCATTTACGGAGCCTGAACGGAAGACCGCTCCGTCTGCCCATTCTGCTGCGCTGTTGTTTTGGGTCGCCAGCTGGGATCTGATCCATTGTCCTGGGTGGTGGACCAAACAGAGGATCCGCTTCGGGAAAGTCGTAATGTTGGTGAGTTGACGTTGCTCTTATATCCAATAGTTCCTCCCGACTGTATGTAATAAAACCTAAGATTTCCTGGGGTAACAATGTAAGAAATAACACATAAAAAAACTAAATACTGCATAGTTTCCTAGGAACGCGAAGCAAGGCGGCCATCTGTCGGCGCCGGAAGTACATGCCGGCCATATTACCTCCCAAGAGAATTCTCGTCAGTTATCGTCACAGCTGTGTATACACCCCCTCAAGCAGACACCACGACGGCCCTCAAGGAACTTCACTGGACTCTAATGTAAACCATATATCCTGAGGCAGCATTTATTGTAGCTGGGGATTTTATCAAAGCAAATTTGAGAACCATGCTACCTAAATTCTATCAGCATATATTGATTGCAGTACTCGCACTGGTAAAACTCGATTACTGCTACTCTAACTTCTGCGACGCATACAAGGCACACCCTCGCCCTCCCTTCTGCAATTCCGACCACGACGCCATCTTGCTCCTACCGTCTTATAGGCAGAAACTCAAACAAGATGTTCCCATGACTAGAACCATTCAACGCTGTTCTGACCAATCAGAATCCACGTTTCAAGATTGTTTTGATCACGTGGACTGGGATATGTTCCGGTCAGCCTCATGAGAACAACATCGATCTATACACCGACTCGGTGAGTGAGTTTATAAGGAAGTGCATTGGAGAGGTTCTAACCACCATGACTATTAAAACCTACCCTAACCAGAAACTGTGGCTGGATGGCGGCATTCGCGCAAAACTGAAAGCGCGAACCACCGCATTTAACCATGGAAAGAGGTCTGGGAATATGGTTGAATATAAACAGTGTAGTTATTCCATCCGCAAAGCAATCAAACGAGCGGAATATCGGTATAGGGACAAAGTGGAGTCGCAATTCAACGGCTCAGACACGAGGCGTATGTGGCAGAGTCTACAGGAAATCACGGACTACAAAAAGAAAACCAGCCACGTCACGGACACCAACGTCATGCTTCCAGACAAACTGAACACCTTCGCCCGCTTTGAGGATAATACAGTGCCACCGTCACTGCCTTCTAACAAGGACTGATCTCCCCACCCCCCCTTCCCTCTCCTCTCCCGTGGCTGACGTGAGTAAGACAATTAAATGTGTTAACCCTCGCAAGGCTGCTGGCCCAGACGGCATCCCTAGCCGCGTCCTCAGAGGATGCGCAGACCAGCTGGCTGGTGTGTTTACGGACATATTCAATCGCTCCCTATCCCAGTCAGCTGTCCTCACATGCTACAAGATGGTCACCATTATTCCTGCACCCAGGAAGGCAAAGATAACTGAACTAAATGACTACCGCCCCGTAGAACTCACCGTCACCATGAAGTGCTTTGAGAGACAAGTCAAGGATCATATCACCTCCAGCTTACCGGCCACCCTAGACCCACTTCAATTTGCATACCACCCCAACAAGTCCACAGTCAATGCAACCACATTCACACTGACCTATCCCATCTGGACAAGAGGAATACCCATGTAAGAATGCTGCTCATTGACTTCAGCTCAGCAGTCAACACCACTGTACCCTCCAAGCTGGAAGCCCTGGGTCTCAACCCTGCCCTGTGCAATTGGGTCATGGACTTTGACAGGCCACATTCTGACAGGCCGCCCCCAAGTGGTAAAGGTAGGAAAAAACATCTCCACGTCGCTGACCCTCAACACTAGGGTCCACAAGGGTGCGTGCTCAGCCCCCTCCTGTACTCCCCGTTCCCTCATGACTGTGTGGCCATGCACGCCTCTAACTTCATCAAGTTTGCAGACGACACAACAGTAGTGGGCTCAACTACCAACAACGACGAGACAGCCTACAGGGAGGAGGCGAGGGTGGTGTCAGCAAAACTACCTCTCACTCAATGTCAACAAAACAAAGGAGATGATCGTGGGCTTCAGGAAATGGCAGAGGGAGCACCCCCCTATCCACATCAGAGGGACAGCAGTGGAGAAGGTGGAAAGTTAAGTTCCTCTGCATACACATCACAGACGGTGTGAAATGGTCCACCCACACAGATGGTGTGGTGAAGAAGGCACAACAGCACCTCTTCAACCTCAGGAGGCTAAAGAAATTTGGCTTGTCATCTAAAACCTTGACAAACTTTCACATATGCACAATTGAGAGCATCCTGTTGGGCTGCATCACAACCTGGTACGGCAACTGCACCGCCCTCAACCGCAATGCTCTCCAGAGGGTGGTGCAGTCTGCACAACGCATCACCGGGGGAAAACTACCTCCCCTCCATGACACCTAGAGCACCTGATGTCACAGGAAGGCCGAGAAGTTCATCAAGGACAACAACCACCCGAGCCACTGCCTTTTCACCCCGCTACCATCCAGAAGGCGAGGCCAGTACAGGTGCATCAAAACAGCTATCTCAAGGCCATCAGACTGCTGAACAGCAATCACTAACTCAGAGGCTGCTGCCTAGATTGAGTCCCAAATCACTGGCCACTTGAATAAAATGGATCACTAGTCACTTTAAACAATGGCACTTTAAATAATGTTTACATAACTTACATTACTCATTATGTATAGACTATTTTACACCATCCATTGCACCTTGCCTATGCCGCTCGGCAAATCGCTCATCCATATATTTATATGTACATATTCACCCCTTTAGATTTGTGTGTATTAGGTAGTTGTTGGGGAATCGGTCGATTACTTGTTAGATATTACTGCATTGTCGGAACTAGAAGCACAAGCATTTTGCTACACTCGCATTAACATCTGCTAACCACGTGTATGTGACCAATACATTTGGATTTGAATACAAAAAGCTAAGCCTCATGTCATCACAAAGAGGAACTTTAAAAACTGCAGCTTACAAGCTTTTAATTGTTTTACTTGTTCTTCATTTTATCAAATCAAACTTTGTCACATGCGCTGAATACAAGTGTAGACCTTACTGGGAAATGCTTACTTACAAGCCCTTAACCAACAGTGCAGTTCAAGAAGAGTTAAGAAAGTAGACTAAAGTAAAAAATAATAACAAAAAGTAACACAATAAGATACTGAGCCAGTGTGCGGGGGTACAGGTTAGTTGAGGTAATTTGTACATGTAGGTAGGGGTGACGTGACAATACATAGATAATAAACAGCAAGTAGCAGCAGTGTACAAAAGGAAGGGGGTGATGCAACCGGTCAGGATACTCTCTTTGGTGCAGCTGTAGAACCTTTTGAGGATCTGGGGACCCATGCCAAATCTTTTCGGTCTCCTGAGGGGGAAAAGGGTTTGTCGTGCCTTCTTTACGACTGTCTTAGTATGTTTGGACCACGATAGTTCTTTGGTGATGTGGACACCAAGGAACTTGAAGCTCTCAACCTGCTCCACTACAGCCCCGTCGATGTTAATGGGGGCCTGTTCGGCCTGCCTTTTCTTGTAATCCACGATCAGCTCCTTTGTCTTGCTCATAGAGGGAGAGGTTGTTGTCCTGGCACCAGAGTGGGTTGATTCACTGTTGTGGTCATCCTGTCTGGGTTGGCGCACCCCCTTGGGTTGTGCCATGGCGGAGACCTTTGTGGGCTATACTCGGCCTTGTCTCAGGATGGTAAGTTGGTGGTTGAAGATATCCCTCTAGTGGTGTGGGGGCTGTGCTTTGGCAGAGTGGGTGGGGTTATATCCTTCCTGTTTGGCCCTGTCCGGGGGTGTCCTCGGATGGGGCCACAGTGTCTCCTGACCCCTCCTGTCTCAGCCTCCAGTATTTATGCTGCAGTAGTTTGTGTCGGGGGGCTAGGGTCAGTTTGTTATATCTGGAGTACCTCTCCTGTCCTATTCGGTGTCCTGTGTGAATCTAAGTGTGCGTTCTCTAATTCTCTCTCTCCCTCTCTCTCTCTCTCTCTCTCTCTCTCTCTCTCTCTCGGAGGACCTGAGCCCTAGGACCATGCCCCAGGACTACCTGACATGATGACTCCTTGCTGTCCCCAGTCCACCTGACCGTGCTGCTGCTCCAGTTTCAACTGTTCTGCCTTATAATAATAATAATAATAATAAATAATAAATAATTATTATTATTATACAACCATGCTGGTCATTTATGAACATTTGAACATCTTGGCCATGTTCTGTTATAATCTCCACCCGGCACAGCCAGAAGAGGACTGGCCACCCCACATAGCCTGGTTCCTCTCTAGGTTTCGGCCTTTCTAGGGAGTTTTTCCTAGCCACCGTACTTCTACACCTGCATTGCTTGCTGTTTGGGGTTTTAGGATGGGTTTCTGTACAGCACTTTGAGATATCAGCTGATGTACGAAGGGCTATATAAATAAATTTGATTTGATTTTGATTTGATACTGCCAGTTCTCAGACCTCCTCCCCATAGGTCGTCTCATCGTTGTCGGTGATCAGGCCTACCACTGTGGTGTCGTCAGAAGACTCCAACATCCATCATTAAGTTGTGTTTGGCCACTCAGTTGTGGGTGAACAGGGAGTACAGGAGGGGACTAAGTACACATGCTGAGGGGCCCCAGTGTTAAAACTTCTTAGGGCTAGGCACCTTTTTCTCAATTTCCACCTGAATGACGTGCCCAAAGTAAACTGCCTGTAGCTCATGGCCCTGAAGCCAAGTTTTGCATATAATTGGTACCATTGAAAAGAAAACTTTGAAGTTTGTAGAAATGTTAAAATAATGTAGGACAATATAACAATAGATATGATATGAGAAAATCCAAAAGAAAAACCAACCAGGATGGTTTTTTTGAGAGAGAGATCATCCTCTTAGAATTGCAAGAGAAAGGTCATATTGTAAATTAGCCATAAGAATGGCATCCTTCCACAGGGTGTCAGCAGTCTATGTTAAAGTTTTCAGGCTTGTAACTTCAAAAACGAATAAGAAATAACCGTTTTTGTAGGACACAGTACTGGAAGTCCGTGTTTACGTGCGCCATGAAGAAATGCTAAAAAGAAATGTTTAAAATAAAATAAATTTAAAAAAATAAAATTTAAAATAAAATCGGTTTCCTATTGAACATACTTCTTTCCGAAATAAAAAGTATAGTTCGATTACATTTTAGGGTATCTGAGGAGTAAATAGAAACGTATTGACTTGTTGAAACAAAGTTTAGGGGTAGATTTTCGGATTCCTTTCTCTGCAAGTTGAACAAGTGGATTCCTCAAATCGATGCGCCAACAAACTTTTTCGGATATAAAGAAGGATTTTATCTAACAAAACGACACTACATGTTATAGCTGGTACCCTTTGGATGACAGGAAGATTTTCAAAAACTAAGTGAATATTTAATCTTTATATGTGAATGTATGAAACCTGTGCCAGAGGAAAAATATTTTGATCTGGGGCGCCGTCCTCAAACAATTGCATGGCATGTTTTCGCTGTAATAGCTACTGTAAATCAGACAATGAAGTTAGATTTAAGAATTTAAGCTTTCAGCCGATATAAGACATTTATATGCACCTAAATGTTTCAAATCCATAATATTTATGATTATTTATTTTAATTATTAATTATGATTCAATTGTAATCCTGTATTGACGCGTTGCTTGTTTGATGGTTCGTCTGAGGGCATAGCAGAATTTCTTATCAAGCGTCCGGATTAGTCTCCCGCTCCTTGAAAGAGGCCTTTAGCTCAATGCGGATGTTGCCTGTAATCCATGACTTCTGGTTGGGATATGTACGTACAGTCACTGTGGTGGGGACGTCGTCAATGCACTTATTGATGAAGCCGATGACTGAGGTGGTGTACTCCTCAATGCCATTGGATGAATCCCAGAACATATTCCAGTCTGTGCTAGCAAAACAGTCCTGTAGTGTAGCATCCGTGTTGTCTGACCACTTCCGTGTTGAGCGAGTCACTGGTACTTCCTGCTTTAGTTTTTGCTTGTAAACAGGAATCAGGAGGATAGAAAATGGTCAGATTTGCCAAATGGAGGGCAGGGGAGAGCTTTGTATGCATCTCTGTGTGTGGAATAAAGGTGGTCTAGGATTTCTCTCCCCTCTGGTTGTACATGTTACATGCTGATAAGTGCCGCTTCTGGTTGAGCATTTTCTTCTTTGCGTATTGCCTTATAGAGTTGGTTGAGAGCGGTCTTAGTGCCAGCTTCGTTCTATGGTGGTAAATAGACAGCTACGAATAATATAGATGAGAACTCTCATTAGATAGCATGGTCTACAGCTTATCATATGGTACTCTACCTCAGGCGAGCAATACCTCAAGACTTCTTTAATGTTAGACATAGCGCACCAGCAGTTATTGACAAATAGACATACCCCCATCCCTTGTTTTACCAGATGGTGCATGGAAAATCCCACTAACTCTATATTGTACATATCGTCATTCAGCCACGTCTCGGTGAAACATAAGATTACAGTTAATGTCCCGTTGGTAGGATAATCTTAATCGTTGGTCATCAATTTTATGTTACAATGATTGCACATTAGCAAGAAGAACAGATGGCAGTGGGAGTTTACTTGCTTGCCTACGGATTCTCAGAAGGCTGCCCGATCTGCGGCCCCTTTCCCTGCCATTTTCTTCAAGCAAAAGGCGGAGATCTGGGCCTGTTCCAGTGAAAACAGAATATCCTTCTCGTCGGACTCGTTAAAGGAAAAAGTTTCTTCCAGTCCGTGGTGAGTAATCGCTGTTCTGATGTCCAGAAGTTATTTTTGGTCATAAGAGATGGTAGCAGCAACATTATGTAAACAATAAGTTAAATAAGTTACACAAAACGCAAACAAACTAACAAAGTAGCACAATTTAGTGACCTTGATTGCATTTCAGCTATCCCTGAACCTGATTTAGCTTTGAGCTTTTTTGCAGATGTCTTCAATACGATTGTGGATTATTATGTAACCGCTCTTTCGGATTGTAATGGGAACCCAGCTAAATTCTGGAAAACTGTCAAATCCCTGAAGGGTTCTACTTTCACCTCTCGGCCACAACCAATTAATTCAGACACTGGCCTCATTACGGAAAACAATTCCATCTTTGATACATTTAATCGAGTTCACACGACTGGTGATGCAAAGCACTTCCGCATTGTCTCCGTACTGTTTGTTGCTACTTGGCTACCTGACAAACCTTTTTAGTTTTTTACTCTTAACTATTTAATCAAACTCTGTATCTAACAAGTTTACCAACGTCTTAGTTTTGTCCTCAATTTATTTGTCTTACATTTTTTCTACCCTGGACATAACATTATGCCTTCTCATTGCAGTCGCTCTACAGAAGAACTATCGCCTTATGGTGAGGATAGCTGAGTTGCATGTTCGGCTTCAGACGCAATCGTTCAGATGCAAGGCAAGGACAATTTAAGTGAAGGAAAGGATACAGCGTCTGTGCCGCCAGTAAATACAGGTTGTGTTAGTCCCCCTGCACAGTCCCTTGAGCCGTACAATTTTCTCAATGCTTCTGGAAAGAAAGCCTGTTGGCATGCTCAACCAGTGTTGCTCTTTCAACTGGTTTTCCCCACTAAGCAACAAGTCGGAGTCAGAGCCCAAGCCTTCTCAGGTTTCTCCACCCATTATGGCGTCTGAGCCGCCAAAGCCTCCCCCCATTAACTCTGATAAATTTAAAATCCTAGTCATTGGCGACTCCATTACCCGCAATATTAGACTTAAGCAATTAGGCACGAGGCAGTGTGGTATATTGGCAGTGTGGTATATGGCCAATATACCACAAACCCAGAGGTGCCTTATTGCTATTATTAACTGGTTACCAACGTAATTAGAGCAGTAAAAATAAATGTGTTTTCATAGTCGTGGTGTGTGATATACCACAGCTGTCAACCAATCAGCATTCAGGGCTCGAACCAACCAGTTTATAATGAAAAAGAATCATCCAGCTATCATACATTATTTACCAGTGGGCAGGGCTACCGACGTAAAGGCTAATCTGAAATTGGTGCTAGCTGAGGCTAAAACTGGCGAGTGTAGCTGGTGCAGGGGTATTGTTATCCACATCTGCACCAACGATGTTAGAATGGAACTGTCAGAGGCCACCAAGCACAACATAACTTGAGTGTAACTTAGATAAGAAAGATGTGTTGGTATCGAGTAATTGTCTCTGCCCCCCTCCCAGTTTGGTGGGGGGTGGGGGGGTGATGAGCTCTACAGCAGACTTGCACAACTCAATCGCTGGTTGAAAACAAAACAGTTTTCTGCCCCTCCCAAAAGATAGATAACTGTCCCTCTCTTGGATCCCCACACAAACAGGACCAAGCCTGGCCTGCTGAGGAGTGACGGACTCCATCCAAGCTGGAGGGGTGCTCTCATCATAAACTTATCAACAAACTTAACCTAGCGTGATACCCTAGATGCAGTCGCTCCTCTAAAAACAAAACAAAATCATTGTGTCACAAGAAATGAGCTTCCTGGTAGACAGAAAATACCCGAGCCCTGAAGCAATCTTCCAGAAAATTGGAACGGAAATGGCGTTCCAACAAACGATGTATTCCGACTAGCTTGGAAAGACCACAGACAGAACAGTGAGAGATATTTTACCAGATGTATAAATGTAAAGCATCGGCTTGGCGTTTCTACTCAATACCAAAATTATGGTATTGAGAGGAAGCCCAGTTGCCAGCAGTGGGAGAAGATGGAATGAGATGGATTGTGACTGACATTCTGCACATTCTCTCATCGACAAAACTTGGGATCTCAGGACTATTTTCTGTTCCCAAAATTAGAATATATGTTATGAACAGAGTGGACTAAGTTTTGTAAACTTTACTCTTTGCCAAAGTTTCAAAAATTGCGTTGTTTAGAAGGAGTGCAAAGGCAACTTGAGTTATTGCACACGCGCACTTCACAGAGTAGGTGTTCCCTAATGGAAAAATGTGCATGCGTGATAGAACGCACCAAAAGGATCTTGCTAGCTCATGCTTAGCTCTGCCCACCTCCATGCTTGTTTTGCCCATTATAACTCATTTGTTCCCATTTGAAACAACAGGCTGTGGTCTATCTTGGTTTAGTTATAAAAATATTTGACAGTACCGTGAAATATCGAAGCGCCCTTACTGGTGCTCGATTAGCCTACTTCTCCAAGCTGGTTGAGGAGAATAAAAACAATCCAATTTATTTTTAATATGGTTACACAGCTAACTAAAAAAGCAGCATTCCCCATGTGAGGATCGCCTTCACGTCAGCAGTGACTCACTCCTTTTTGAATATGCTTATTTCTTCAAAACTGCACAGAACTGCCAGGACCTAGGATCATTGGAGACACTCAAGTTTTTTTATCCTGTATTTCGACACATTCACGAAAATAGTCATGGCCTTCAAACCTTCCAGCTGCCTACTGGACCCTATTCCAACTAAACTACTGAAAGAGCTACTTCTTGTGCTTGGCCCTCCTATACTGAATGTAATAAATGGCTCCCTATCCTCTGAATGTGTCCCAAACTCACTAAGTGGCAGTAATAAAGCCTCTCCTGAAAAAGCCAAACCTTGACCCAGATTTTTAGATTTTTTAACTAATCAGCCTATTTCAAATTTCCTCCCATTCAAATTTTTTTTAAAGCAGCAACTCACTGTCTTCCTGAAGACAAATAATGTATGCGAAACACGCTAGTCTCGTTTTAGACCACATCATAGTACTGAGACCGCACTCGTGAAGGTGGTAAATTGCCTTTTAATGGTGTCAGACCAAGGCTCTGCATCGGTCCTCGTGCTCCTAGACCTTAGTGTCGCTTTTGACACCATCGGTCACCACATCCTTTTGTGGAGATTAGACCTTTTATGGTTTCCACAAGGACAAGTTCTTGCCTGGTTTAGATCTCATCTGTCAGAAAGATAGTTTGTCTCGGTGGATGGTTTGTCCTCTGACAAAGCAATGATGTTGGTGTTCCTCAAGGTTCCGTTTTAGGACCACTATTGTTACCCTATATATATTCTACATCTTGGTGATGTCATTGGGAAAAACATTGCCAACTTTCACTGCTATGCGGACGACACACAGCTGTACATTTCAATGGTGAAGCCCCAAAATTGACTAACCCGGAAGCCTGTGTTTCAGACATAAGTGGATAGTGGCAAATGTTTTACTTTTAAACTCGGACTAAACAAAGATACTAGAGTTCTCGGTCCCAAAGAACAAAGACATCTGCTGTTTGATCTGACAATTAATTTTATGGTTGTACAGCTGTCTCAAATAAAACTGAAGGATCTCTGCATTACTCTGGACCCTGATCTCTCTTTTGACAAACATATCAAGAAAGGGCAGCTTTTTTCCATCTTTAACATTGCAAAAATCTAACTTTTTG
This sequence comes from Oncorhynchus tshawytscha, assembly GCF_018296145.1. NCBI lineage: Eukaryota > Metazoa > Chordata > Actinopteri > Salmoniformes > Salmonidae > Oncorhynchus > Oncorhynchus tshawytscha. Next base: position 25,810,501 of record NC_056442.1, read on the forward strand.
TCCAAAAATTATGCAGAAAAGCTCATCCATGCTTTTGTTACTTCTAGATTAGACTACTACAATGTTCTACTCTCCAGCTTCCCAGATAAACACTTAATAAAACTTTAGTTTACGCTAAATACGGCTGCAGGAATCTTGAAAAATTTCCCCCCAAAATGGATATTATTACTCCAGTGCTAATCTTCACATTGGCTTCCTGTTAAGGCTAGGGCTGATTTCAAGGTTTTGCTGCTAACCTACAAAGCATTACATGGACTTGTGCGTACCCATCATGCCTCGGACCACCTGGCCGGACGACTCCTGGCTGTCCTCGTCCCCAGTCCACCTGTTCATGCTGCTACTCCAGTTTAAACTGTTCTCCCTGCGGCTATGGAACCCTGATCTGTTCACCAGACGTGCCATTCTTTCCTGGACCTGCTGTTTTCAACCCGCTCTCTTGCTCCCTCTCCATCCCTCTCGCACCTGCTGTCCAGACCTCGGAATGCTTGGCTTTGAAAAGCCAGTTGACATTTACTCCTGAGGTGCTGACCTGTTGCACCCTTTACAACCACTGTGATTATTATTTGACCCTGCTGGTCATCTATGAACTTTTGAACATCTTAAAGATGCCTTAATGGCCACGTACTCCTATAATCTCCACCCAGCACAGCCAGAAGAGCACTGGCCACCCCTCAGAGCCTGGTTCCTCTAGGTTTCTTCCTAGGTTTTTTTCCCCCTAGCCACTGTATTTCTACATCTGCATTGCTTGCCCTTTGGGGTTTTAGGATGGGTTACTGTATAAGCACTTTGACATCTGATGTAAAAAGAAAAATGGCTTTATAAATACATTTGATTGAATCACCATTTTATTTCAGCGGGTCATCTCTTTGAAAGAACTTCCAAGCCTATTCACAATGATTTTGGTCTGGATGCTGATAGGGAAACTTGCTGAATGATCAAATAAATTATGAATGTCATTGTATGCTGTAGTGTTAAGATTTCCCTTCACAGGAACTATGGGGCCTAGATTGAACCATGAAAAACAGCCCCAGACCATTTATTCCTCCTCCACCAAACTTTACAGTTGGCACTATGCACTGGGCAGGTAGGGTTCTCCTGGCGAATACAGTTATTTATTTTTATTTCACCTTTATTTAACCAGGTAGGCAAGTTGAGAACAAGTTCTCATTTACAATTGCGACCTGGCCAAGATAAACAAAGCAGTTCGACACATACTCCATGTGTAACTCTGTCGTTGTAAAACAAACATACAGTCAATAATACAGTAGAAACAAGTCTATATACGATGTGAGCAAATGAGGTGAGATAAGGGAGGTAAAGGCAAAAAAAGGCCATGGTGGCAAAGTAAATACAATATAGCAAGTAAAACACTGGAATGGTAGATTTGCAATGGAAGAATGTGCAAAGTAGAAATAAAAATAATGGGGTGCAAAGGAGCAAAATAAATAAATAAAGTAGGGAAAGAGGTAGTTGTTTGGGCTAAATTATAGATGGGCTGTGTTATAATTATAGTTATTGTGCTTATGTTGCTTGTAGAGGCAGTTTAACTCTGTAGTGAGTGTTTAAACAGAGGACAGGCGGTCCCGTTCTGTGAGCTTGTGTGGCCTACCACTTCGCTGCTGAGCCATTAATGCTCCTAGAGGTTTCCACTTCACAATAACAGCACTTACAGTTGACCGGGGCAGCTCTAGCAGGGCAAAATCTGACAAACTGACTTGGAAAAGTGTCATCCTATGACATTGAAAGTCACTGAGCTCTTCAGTAAGGCCATTCTACTGCCAATGTTTGTCTATGGAGATTGCATAGCTGTATGCTCAATTGTATACACCTGTCAGCAAAGGGTGTGACTGAAATAGCCAAATCCACTAACTTTTGTGTTTACACACACATAAAAATAATATGAATTACGTGATCGGATTATGCTATACTAATGACATAAGATTTGCATAGTGGAAAGTCTGGGAAAAGTTGGGAACAAATGAGTTAATAGTTTTTGTAAAACGTGGCCACAAATGTAAAAAACTGAGGGAGAGTTTACAGAAATTCTGTTACCAAACTGCATCTGCCCAGTTCTTCCAGTAAATGTTGTTTTGTAAAATATTCAGTGTAAAATTGTTAAAAGTTGTCATTGTGATTAGAGCTGTGTGATTTGTTAAACATAACAATCTATGGTTTTTGTTTGGTATACATTTTTTGTGAAAAATCTAAGTCTCATAGAAATTGTCACCGTGGAATTGCCCTGCTTCAAATAAGAAATGAGTAAACTCCTAGATATTTTCTTTTGTAAATAATAACTTCACATAAATGTATAATACTTCATGGTTTGACAGGCCTTATATTTGTGGTATGGCATCTCTAAATGGTTGATATCGTTTCACCTCGTGAGGGCAAGTGATGACATGAAGCTTTTTCAGGGACATATTTGGTACTGGCGCAGTAGCTAGCTACTATAGATGTCCAAGGGGAGGCGTCTACCGCTATGCAATATTTATATTGTTGTTTAGAGAGGTTGTTGGAAGAAGAACCGGGGGATTCATTAACCTCCGTTTCTTACTGGACCTGGAATAAGATTGGGATCCTTTTGAGATGTGACTAACTTTATTTTTTCGTACTAGTTGCATGATAAAATAAAATAACTTGATAGCGTTTGCTAACCGGCTAGCAAAATGTGTTTGACAGCTAGGGAACATTGCCTAACCAGCTAGCTATATCTAGCTAGCCACCAATGACGAGAATCGGATTTGTTTGACAACTTCGGTAATAGCTAATGTTAACTTCAAACCATTTTTTAAGTAGCTGAATTCTAAGAAAGGTAACGTTGAATAGTGTTGGTTGTAAAACTAGCTAGCCATTTGCCAGATTATGCATTGGGCTAGCAGCTAACGTTAGCTTGCTTGCTTGCTGACAGCAACTTGAATTTGCAGCGTTGTTGCACAATGTTAGCTACAGATTACAGAATGTGCAATCAGGAAAATGACCCATGTCACATATATATATATATATATATATATATATATATATATATAAACAAATGCAGTAGTTTAAAATAGTTATTCTCAAACCTCACCTCGGGGACCGTGTCAAAATTGTGTTGTTCTGAAGTAACGTTAGCACACGTGATTCACTTAAATTAATTAAGGGCTTGATTAATTGGCAAGTTTAATCAGGTGTACTAGCTTTGGAAATGCATGGAACTGCGGGAGGTCCCAGAGGAGCGGTTTGAGAATCACTGCTGCAGGGAAGAGTGAGGACAACCTATTTATTTGTACTGCACTCATGTCAAAATAGGCTTACTTTTTTTTTATTGACATAAGTTAACCATTGAGCCTTGTTTAGTGGAGCAAAGGAAATTATTAATTTGTCTCATCTCTATTTTCAAGAATGTTCAGGAGTCCACAAATTCTGGCCTTGACATGCCCTGTCAGAACCCTGCTGCTGCTGTCTGTCAGAGACCCCCACGTGCCTGCCCTACCTGAACATGCTTGTCAGAGGGGGAATGGACCCAAAGCAGGGAGAAGTCTCTGTCAGGGGGATGGAGGGAATGGTGGAGGGGAGGAGGCAGCCATCTCTTCACACCTTGTTAGCAGAAGCACCTCTGGTTGTGAAAGCTGTCTCCTTAACACCGCACCTCAACACCCCTTACAAAAAGCCACCCCTCCCAACCGACCTCAATTGTCTCAGGACTCTAGCTTTGTCTCTTTGAAACATACACCACGACTGCCGGTGATAGTAGCATGTGACCCTTGGAAAACCACTTCATTGGAACATTTGGACAATTCCAAAGCCACCGAATGTTCTAGCGACCGTAAGTGCCTTCTACAAAGGAGGCAAACTGACAATGGTAGCCAATGTTTGTCTGCTGAGGTGAAGGTCAACATCACATTTGGTGTTAAAAGTAATAGTTACAGTCCTGTTCAAAGTGGCAAGATTCACAAGGACATTTTTCACAGACTGCTTGTGTCCACACCCAAACAGTGGACTGTGGATCCCCAGCGACTCCTTTCTCTCCAGAGCCAAGGCCTGCACCAGTCTGCTGCCTCCGGCCCTGAAGGTGCGCTGAGGGAGTGCCTCTCGCTGGTGAACGAGGCGCGCTGCCGGCAGAGCCTGGAGCCTAATGTGGCTCTGTATGAGAAAGACGTCCGGGGGGAAAGGGGGCCCAGTGAGGCCCAGTGGAAGTGGGCGTCTGTGCTGGTCTCTCTTTGCTCTGTGGAGGGAGAGCCCGCCTTCCTGTTCACCCTCAGATCCACAGCACTGAAGGGCAGACACAAGGGCGACGTCAGGTAACCACAGACTCCTGCACCATTCCCACTGCTTTTGGGCTATTTAATGTTTGACATATGATGTCATGACATAACTTAACAACTCTGAAAATGACAACTTTGTTAGTGTGTTTTGAGAAAAACATTGTCTTATAAATGAATGTATGAAGTTGTATAGAAGGCTAGAAATTGACAAAGTGCTGTGTGAATTTCCAGTTTTGCAGGAGGCAAGCGTGACCCCTCGGACAAGGACGTTGTGGACACCGCCCTGAGAGAAGCTTGTGAGGAACTGGGCATCACTGTGGCAACAAACCAAGTGTGGGGCGTGCTGAAACCAATCCGGGATATGGTGAGGACCTTAACCCTACCCATAATCCTTCATGATCCCCATTCATCTCTATGTGACGCACTGACACACAGCTAGTAGCTCCCCTCTGCGCTAGAACAGTTGAGATGCTGTAGTATTCTTTCAGTGAAACATTTCTTCATATGAGTATGTCTTCATTATGTAAATTGTTGATCTGCCGCTTTTCCTAATCATTGCACATTTTCTCTCAGTCTGGAATGATGATAGCCCCTGTACTGGCCAACCTCGGCCCCCTGGAGGCGCTGTCGTTCAAGCCAAATCCTGCCGAGGTACAGTTACAAGAACTCTGTTTGCCTTTGGGCTGAACTAACACGAATGCCAACTAACATGGAGTTAAAATGACATTCCTCATTCTCTCTCAGGTAGAAGAGATTTTCACCCTGTCACTCTCCCACGTATGCAGTCCCCAGAATCAGGGATACACCCACTTCCGTACCGGTGAGCGCTACGGATACACCCTGCCCGTGTTCCGCAACGGGAAGCACCGCGTGTGGGGCCTCACTGCCGTGGCCCTCGAACACACGCTCAAACTCATCACGCCGCCATAACAACCAATCATTGCAGCCATCACTACTGTTTTTTTGTAAAGTATAGTGTAAGTATGATTACGGAATAATTTAATTATTTGTTTCATATGTGAAATTGATCATTGGGGCTTATGTATAAATTGAGGACTTCTTATAATCAATGTATCCCATATACTGTAAGCATACATGTCAGAAGTGATATATTGAATAAATGAGATATCAGGTAGGGTCATGTAAGGAACAATCAACTTCCATGTCAAAACCACTTTGGATTGTAATGTCACTGTATTTTGTCATACTGACATAATCTAAGGTTTTCCCTGGAAAGGTCAAATCTTTACAGTTCATTCATTCACTAACCGTATGAAGGTAAGGCACCATGTGTCGGTGTGTCAGAAAATGCAATAAAAATGGTTTACGATTCTATCCTTTTTTGAAATGTTATTTCCTTAGGTTTCTGGACAGGATCAATCATTATTTTAAATGACATGAAAACAGAAATAAATATAGTGCAAAAAAAAAGCATTTGATGTAGAACATACAGGTATTGTCTCGGTCAAATTCATTACACAAAAAATGTATGGTTCAATCACACACATTTGCAAAACATCAAGCTACAGTATGTCAAAATCAGCATTGTTTTTTATTAAGATGTACATTTATTTTCTATTCCCATGTTAACTCCAACCTGTTCTGTTCCATACATCTGTATTATGCTGTACAAGGCTAGAACCATATAGAGTCTGCAGAAGTGCAACATTGTGATTCTTTTTGCATGTAAAGGTCCTTAGATGATGATGATGTTCAGTGTCCAAGCGAGACTGCAAGACTCGTTGAAAAGATTGGAGCATTGATGGTATTCTTAAGAGTTCTTATAGTCCTGTGTTGGATTCATCTCATAACTATGGTTGTACTGTAGCAAATGAATGGGGCAGGTGCTATACTTCAAGGGCTGGAGCACTCCATAGGGTCTTGGGAGTCAGGTAGCAGGTGGCAGTTGAAGGGCCAGCTGAAGGTGAAGACATCCAGGGCCTGACTACACTGCTGCGCTGCCCAGGAGCACACTGACCGGCAGGGCTGCAGCACCCCACCCTGAGGGCTGCAGTGGGGCATGAACATCCCACACACCAGCCTGCGCAGGGGCTGGAAACACGCCAGCTCCATCAGCACCTGGTAATAACCACAAACCACAGGGGAGAGAGTTATAGAGCGGCTGTACAGTATCTACCTCCATCAGAATCAAACACTTAAAGGAGGTCTGCACATCCCTTTTATGGTCTTTTTCAGTGTGTAGTTGGTTTATCGTGGATGAAACAACATATTGCTATGCACCAGTGGAGGCTGCTGACGGGAGGGCGGCTCATAATAATGTCTGGAATGGCTTGAATGGAATGGTATCAAACACATGAACACCATGTGTTTGATTCCATTCTGGCCATTATTATGAGTCATCCTCCCCTCAGCAGCCTCCACTGCTATGCACCTATATTATGTTACAAATAATGTTCAAGTTAACTAAAAACACATTAAAGAAAAATGTATATTGTTCTGTGTGGTTGTGTGTTGACAGGCCAGGTGTGCGTTCTCACCATGTACTGACGGAGCAGCGTGGCTGCCTCTCTCTGGTCAGCGATGGACAGCCAAATGTTGGGGAAGGAGGTGTGGTTGTAGCTCAGGCCCTGACACATCTCCACCTCGATGGGCTCACAGGACAAGCCTGGGGGAGAGGTATGATACAAATACAGAAAACATTACTAATCTGTCATAATGGAGTAATTCTACTTGAAAGCGTAGCAGTTGTGTTATTGCTGTAGGAATCAAACCAATATGATGGGTGTCTTGTGTATTGTTGGCTCACTGAAAGTGGGATAGGTCGAGTTGTCACAGTTGTGCTCATCTGTCCCGTCTGCACAGTCAGTCCAGCCATCACACAGCCACTCCTGGTGCAGGCACTCTCCACTGCTGCAGGCAAACTGAGTAGGACTGCATGTTCCTGTCCCAAACAAGTAAACAGGTGATACACTTCTCGTATTTCCAGTGTAATTCCTTTAACTAAACCACTTTTAGATGTTTTAATAAATTGGCTTATTTTCTACGTTTACAAGAGCATAACAGACTAGATACAGGGAGACCGATCTGGGTCATGTTCAGTAAGGAGGAAACGTTTTGAAACAGAGTGAAACAAGGATGGTCCTGTTGCTAAACTTTTTGCTACGGTCTGTCCTACTGAACACCACCGGTGTGTGTGTGTGTGTGTGGGGGGGGTCTCACTCTCAGAGAGGGAGATGGCCTGGTAGGACGCGTTGAAGCCACTGTCTGCCACACCCTCGTCAGCCACAAATACCACAGTTATCTGAGGCCCAGAGGAGGTCAGCTCAGGAGGCAGGCTGGTGCCACAGTACCTGGGACAGGATAGAGAAGGAACACTAGAGCTGGCTGTGGTACATTAACAGTAGTACTGTGTTACAGGCTGTTGTACAGTAGGGTACAATTGGCCTGGTCCCAGATCTGTTTGTGACCATGTTCTGTTTCGCAACCGTAGGAGTTCCCACCACAGGCTAGCCTACTACAGGATACACTGTCTTATCAAGGAAGAGTGCTGTTACTGTTGTGAATGTTTTATGGTACACATACAGTACCAGTCAAAAGATAGCCACACCTACACATTTAAGGGTTTTCTTTATTTTTTACTATTTTCTGCATTATAGAATAATAATCAAAAATACATCAAAACTATGAAATAACACATATGTCATGTAGTAGCCAACAAAGTGTTAAACAAATCAAAATATTAGGTTCTGTTGAAAAACAAATGATAGTCCTTATAAGCGCAAACCAGATGGGATTGCGTATCACTGCAGAATGCTGTGGTAGCCATGCTGGTTAAGCGTGCCTTGAATTCTAAATAAATCACTGACAGTGTCACCAGAAAAGCCCCCCCACTCCATCACACCTCTTCCTCCATGCTTCATGGTGGGAACCACACATGCAGAGATCATCCGTTCACCTACTCTGCATCTCACAAATACACGGTTGTTAGAACCATAAATCTCAAATTTGGACTCATGAGAGCAAGTTTCATCATAAGGCTTGATGGTTTTTGCGACTTCACTTGAAGACACTTTCAAAGTTCTTGAAATTTTCCATATTGACTGACCTTCATCTCTTAAAGTAATGATGGACTGTCATTTCTCTTTGCTTATTTGAGCTGTTCTTGCCATAATATGGACTTGGTCTTTTACCAAATAGGGCTATCTTCTGTATACCACCTCTACCTTGTCACAACACAACTGATTAGCTCAAACAAAATTCCACAAATTAACTGTTAACAAGGCACACATGTTAGTTGAAATCCATTCCAGGTGACTACCTCATGAAGCTGGTTGAGAGAATGCCAAGAGCGTGCAAAGCTGTCATCAAGGCAAAGAGTGGCTACTTTGAAGAATCTCAAATATAAAGTATATTTTGATTGGTTTAATACTTTTTTGGTTAATACATGATTCTGCATGTTATTTCATAGTTTTGATGACTTAGAAAACAGTAAAAAAAAAAAAAAAGTAAAAATAAAGAAAACCCCTTGAATGACTTTTGACTGGTTCTGTATTCATGTCACATACTGTCTGTCATACAACACCTACGCTTGATTTTAGAACATTTCATTTGCCTGGATGTACTTGCTTTGAGCATTCCTTTTTTCAACCCTTCTGAACTAATTCATTGGTAGTGTATGAAATAAAAACATTGGGAAGCTATTATAATAGGTCTTACCGTCCGAGTACTCTGCCGGCCCCGGTATCAGCACGGTCACGCACCTCTACATAGTCAAACTCACACACGTCCTGAGTCTCCAGACTGAAGTTATGGAAACTCAGCCTGATCACATGACCCTCCTCCACAGAGATCTGCCATGTGCACAACTGACAGAGAAATAAGAGTAGATTAAACATACTTTACCATGGTAGGATTTCATGAAGTCTATTCTGGGTATATGGCTGGGTATGTCAATTAGATACGATGCATGTTGGTGATGGTTTACTAGATCAGGTGTAGATAGGTACCTGTTGTTGAGGGTAAGGCTTTGGGTGGTTTGGACTCGCCAGGTAGCCGTAGAGTCCAGTCTTTTTGCCCCCACACTCTGTTCAACAACATAGCAAAAAACGGTGATGTTTAGTTTCGCATAGATAAGCAAACGATTGCCCTTTTACTAGAATTGATTACCAGGCTTCCTCACGACTTTGTGATGAGCGAGACTTAGGAGACTACCATTTTGCATTATTTTGCTATGAGCTGCTGTATTTATGCAGATGACTCACTATGATGCTGAGTGTGTACTGTGCTGTACACCCTGTTCTTACCTTTGTGCTTGTGGCTGCAGTTGGCCTCATCAGAGAGGTCATGACAGTTGGGCTGACCGTCACACACTGACACAGGCAGGATGCAGCGCCCGTGGTCACACATAAACTCCTCCCCGGAGCAGCTCTCTGAGACCAGACACACACATTGCTGATGGTATATGTTACTGTACTGTGAAAATACATGTTTCCTGAAGCAAAGATCTGTTGATTCTACCTCTGACCCAGTACTCACTCTGTTCAGGTGTGATGGCGTGGTACTGGGCGATGAAGCCACTGCCTCCGATGCTTCCGTCAGAGCGGAAGGTCACCCACACAGTGCTGCTGTTGGTGTTCACAGTAGGGGGTGCCACGTTGCCGCAGAACCTAGAGTGGAGATAACGTTCAGTTTTAAAATGTCAGCCACAAAAGGCAATCATAATTCATCTTTATTCTTCACCTAAAAACCCTCAACAGCAGAACCGCAAAATATTCAGGGCCAGAAAGTAGGCAGAGTTGCCATCTATACAGAACTTGTATGCCACCTAGTTGCCACAGTGTGTCATGAAGAGTATGATTTTTCAAGAGGCTGTCATGCATTAGGTTCAGAAGTGTGTAAAACATGCCCATAGTCACTTATGTTAATCTGATCCTGGATCTGTGATTAGAGGCATCTTCCACCTTGAACAAGTTTAGATACAGTATGTTTGACCCACCTGGTGACAACAGAAGGCTGCTCCGTCTCCTCCTGAACCTCCAGCCAGTCAAAGAGGCAGGGGGATGGTCCTTCTATGGTCAGAGAGGACACATGGATCTGGACCAGAGATGGAGGGCGCGCCCGTATCACCCAGACACACAGCGAGTCCGGGGGATACGATCCAGGGTGGTTGGGGGAGCTAAAGCTGCCCTCTGAGGCTGTCAATACACCCCCACATCCTGAGACAGACAAACAGTGAGAAAAGTACAGGGTAGTGTATTACTGTATTATTATTGTATTGTATGTATCTGTAGGTAAGTACATATCTGTAAGGTACAATCATTGGAATATAACTACTTATTCTATTTTTATGGATACAATTGTAGTAGAAAAATACTCACTAGTTTCAGGGGTAGGGTATCTGGCTGGCTGTGGGGCCACTGTAATGTCCCTCTGACTGTGGTTGGTGGAGGTTGTGGGTAGATCACGAGGCAGTCCATCTCCAGTCAACAAGTCCAGGGGATTGGTCGACACCACTTCCCCATCCACACTCTGCCCCTTTAGCTCTGTGGGGTGAAGAACCCAGTGGGAGATAGAGTAAGAGGACATTAGTGAATGACACAAGCTTGTGATGTGCACAAGTACTGCACTGCCATTCCATGCTCAAGGGACCATATAGTGTATGAATTGGCAATGCTAGTTTAAATAAGGATATTGTGTCCATAATTATGTAGGCGTCTATGAGATTGAGATTTTTTTCATTAGGGTCCTTCCAGCTTTTTTGAGAGATGAGTGAAATGTATGTACACCATGCTCAGTGAACACTTCCTGTTGAGGATCAGAGGTCCCACTGTTCCACCCATAAAATGACATGGATTTATAGTATCTGTGTGGTCCCCCCCGCACTCACGTGTGAAGATGAGCACCAGTGCCAGGCCCAGGGCTGCTACCAGGAGCACAGCTGCAACAGAGACCACCACGGCCCCCAGCTACACCACGGACCCCGCAGACGCATCACACACACACTGAACACACCTCGGACTGGGATACGTACACATGCACACACACACTCAAACCAACACACACACACACAACACACACACACACACACACACACACACACACACACACACACACAGGGAGGAAAGACATGGGTGATTGAGGAAACTTTAAGTTGTACCGCAAAAATGGAAGAGGCAAGTGGAAGGGGGAAAAAGTAAGGAACTTGTCTGTCGGCCCTGCATTAAAGACCTAAATTGGTTAAAGAAAATTATGATAAATAAAAAAAGATACCAGTTTCATTTAAGGACCAAAAAATGGACAGCTGTGCCATATATATTGCATCATTCTTAAATGGCCAAACTGAGCAATGGTGGGAGAAGGGCTTTGGTCAGGCAGGTGACCAATAACATGATGGTCACTCTGACAGAGCTTTATAGTCCTCTTTGGAGATGGGAGAACTTTCCAGAAGGACAACCATCTCTGCAGCACTCCACCAATCAGGCATTTATGGTAGAGTGGCCAGATGGAAGCCACTCCTCAGTAAAAGACACATGGCAGCCCGCTTGGAGTTTGTCAAAAAGCACCTAAAGACTCTCAGACCATGAGAAACACAATTCTCTGGTCTGATGAAACCAAGATTGAACTCTTTGGCCTGAATGCCAAGCGGAATGTCTGGAGGAAGCCTAGCACCATCCCTACGGTGAAGCATGGTGGTGGCAGCATCATGCTGTGGGGATGACCCTAAGCACACAGCCAAGACAACTTAGGAGTGGCTTCGGGACAAGTCTCTGAATGAACTTGACTGGCCCAGCCAGAGCCCGGACTTGAACACGATCGAACATCTCTGGAGAGACCTGAAAATAGCTGTGAAGCAATGCTCCCCATCCAACCTGACAGAGCTTGAGAGGATCTGCAAAGAAGAATGGGAGAAACTCCCCAAATACAGGTATGCCAAGCTTGTAGAATCATACCCAAGAAGACTCAAGGCTGTAATCGCTGCCAAAGGTGCTTCAGCAAAGTACTGGGTAAAGGGTCTGAATACTGTGTGATATTTCAGTTTTTTTTATTTTTAATATATTAGCAAAAATGTCAAAAACCTGTTTTTGCTTTGTCATTATAGGGTATTGTGTTTACATTGATGAGGGAAAAAAATGATTTAATTAATTTTAGAATAAGGCTGTGACCTAAGAAATGTGGGAAAAAATCAGGGGGTCTGAATACTTTCGGAAGGCACTGTATATACAGTACCAGTCAAACATTTGGACACACCTACTCATTCCAGGGTTTTATTTATTTTTACTATTTTCTACATTGTAGAATAATAGTGAAGACATCAAAAATATGAAATAACACATATGGTAAAAAGTGTTAAACAAATCAAATCATATTTTAGATGTTAGATTCTTCAAAGTAGCCACCCTTTGCCTTGATGACAGCTTTGCACACTCTTGGCATTCTCTCAGCCAGCTTCATGAGATAGTCACCTGGAATGCATTTCAATTAACAGGTGTGCCTTGTTAAAAGTTATTTTGTGGAATAAAAAAAATGTCTTAATTCGTTTGAGCCAATCAGTTGTGTTGTGACAAGGTAGGATTGGTATACAGAAGATAGCCCTATTTGGTAAAATACCAACTCTATATTATGGCAAGAACAGCTCAAATAAGCAAATAGGAACAGCATTCCATCATTAATTTAAGACATGAAGGTCAGTCAATACAGGACATTTCAAGAACTTTGAAAGTTTCTTTAATTGCAGTCGCAAAAACCATCAAGCAATATCATGAAACTGGATCTCATGAGGACCGCCACAGGAAAGGAAGACCCAGAGTTACTTCTGCTGCAGAGGATAAATTCATTAGAGTTACCAGCCTCAGAAATTGCAGCCCAAATAAATGCTTCACAGAGTTCAAGTAACAGACACATCTCAACATCAACAGTTCAGAGGAGACTGTGTGAATCAGACCTTCATGGTCAAATTGCTGCAAAGAAACCACTACTAAAGGACACCAATAAGAAGAAGGGACTTGCTTAGGCCAAGAACACGAGCAATGGACATTAGACAGGTGGAAATCTGTCCTTTGGTCTGATGAGCCCAAATTTGAGATTTTTGGTACCAACCGCCGTGTCTTTGTGAGACATAGAGTAGGTGAACGGATGATCTCCGCATGTGTGGTTCCCACCGTGAAGCATGGAGGAGGAGGTGTTATAGTGTGGGGGTGCTTTGCTGGTTACACTGTCAGTGATTTATTTAGAATTCAAGGCACACATAACCAGCATGGCTACCACAGATTTCTGCAGCGATACACCATCCCATCTGGTTTGCGCTTAATGAGACTATCATTTGTTTTTCAACAGGACAATGACCCAAAACACCACCAGCCTGTGTAACAGCTATTTGACCAAGAAGGAGAGTGATGGAGTGCTGCATCAGATGACCTGGCCTCCACCATCACTCGACCTCAACCTTATTGAGATGTTTTGGGATGAGTTGGACCGCAGAGTGAAGGAAAAGCAGCCAACAAGTGCTCAGCATATGTGGGAACTCCTTCAAGACTGTTGGAAAACCATTCCAGGTGAAGCTGGTTGAGAGAATGCCAAGAGTGTGCAAAGCTGTCATCAAAGCAAATATAAATAGATTTTGATTTGTTTAACACTTTTTTGGTTACTACATGTGTTATTTCATAGTTTTGATGTTTTCACTATTATTCTACAATGTAGAAAGTAGTTTTAAAAAAATAATGAAAACCCTTGAATGAGTAGGTGTGTCTAAACATTTGACTGGTACTGTATATATTTACAAAAATGTTGATCTACCCCCTAAATGTTTTATTTTTATTTTTTAACTTTCAGTTAGAACCTTCCTGTCCCTCCTAGAATCTTTGTTTCCACTTTCCAATGGTGTAATACAACAGCTAGATCAAATTGAATAGGTCTTGGCATCTGAATCAACCAATCTTGTTGCGTATCCAACTCCGGTGTGATGTTATGGAACAGGGAAACTAGGTTGTCAGACTCACTGATTGCAGCTGGGCTCTTTACTGGCTCTAGGGCCATGGCAGTACTGGCAGAACTGAATCCTTCCACTTTCTCCTCACGCTCACCATCAAGCTCAAACGCGGGGTTGCAGAAAACATTCTGTGAAAAGCAAAGACATCTGGTATAACATGGAACGCCAAGTAACTTTCCACCATGAATACAAAGTTGCTATCAAAAATTGGAACCAGAATTCCAGGCCCACACAAGCTATCGCTGTCCTCACCTTGTAAATGTCCGAGGATTCTGAGTAAACAGATACTTCGGTGAGGTCTGTCATCTTTGGTTCAAGTTCCGTTTCAGTCTTCCAGGGAAACATTGAGCACCCACATCCTAAGACCTACTCCAGTGTAGTCAAGTGTTGTTGTTAAGAGCACATCAACAACATGCTTGTTGGAATGTGAAAGAAGAAAAGGTCACTTTGAAACGTTTCAGCAGGAAAGCTCAATGTGACAGATTTTTAAAAAAAAGCCTGTATCACCCCACAGTGATTGAGTCATCATTTTGTTACGAATACCAAAAATATATGTCTATATACATCCCACAATGTAAAAGAATCCCACAAGAACAAAATATTTAGTCCACCAATTTGAGGTTTAAAATCCAGTGAAAATCCCCCCGGTGTTTATAGTCCGGTTCTCCTTTCATCACTTTATTAAGTCATGGCGTGTCTGTGTGTGTGAGGTAGGCAGATGTGCAGTCTGTTCTTGTTTTGTTGAGGGTGAGTAATTTGTTATAAAAGACGCATAGAACTCCCTTCCCAGTGTTCCACAAAGCCGAGTCAGCTGAGAGGACTGAGCTCTGGGGCAGGGGGGGGTTGGGTGGAGTGAGGTGTAGGGGCCACTCAGAGAAAATTCTCTATGATACACATAATGACCATCTAATCTCCTAAAATGTTTCTCACACACTAACACACACACAAACATTGGCAAGCACAAACGGAGTAATTTGCAAATCATACAGTGTATTGTCAGCATGGCCCTAACTTGGGGTGAAGTTGGGACCGTGTAGTGGAACTGCGTTAAAAGGATTTGCAGTCAGATTTAAGTTTTTGTTTTACAACCCACATTTCTCCTTTACATTCATAGTCGTCCCCTTCATTACTGACTCGGTAGACGATGCAGCGATTTCTAAATATCAGAGGCTATTTGAGTATCGAAGTAAAATATTACAGTTAAAATAAAGATACCAACACATGAATAATAATGTTATAAATGTGAAATAAATGTAAATGTAAAGTGAACTCACCCAGTTCTGAGAAAACATTACTCAATCCATGCTTTTGTGTTCGCTGGGGTTTGTTAATGGATGATCACTCAACAAATAAGATAACTACTTAGTAGCATGTAGACATATATTTTTAGTCAGACACCATCAGAGACTGACAGGAATAAACAGATACTTGTCATGCATGCTGTCACTCTGTTGTTGTGTGCGGCCTTCTCCTTCATCTCTGTCAAAGAAGGTGAGTACTGAGATGGTAAGGGAGATACAGGAGTCAGAAGTTACTGTTACAAACAACACCATACATGATCTCTCAGTAATGTTTTTGTATCTCAGTAAAATGTTGCATTTCCTTCAGACATACAGTACCAGTCAAAAATTTGGACACAGCTACTCATTCAAGGGCTTTTCTTAATTTTTTGCTATTTTCTACATTGAAGAATAATAGTGAAGACATCAAAAATATGAAATAACACATACGGAATCATGTAGTAACCAAAACAGTGTTAAACAAATCAAAATATATTTTCAATTCTTCAAAGTAGCCACCCTTTGCCTCGATGACAGCTTTGCACACTCTTGGCATTCTCTCAACCAGCTTCACCTGGAGATCCCACATATGCTGAGCACTTGCTGGCTGCTTTTCCTTCACTCTGCGGTCCAACTCATCTCAAACCATCTCAATTGGGTTGAGGTCGGGTGATTGTGGAGGCCAGGTCATCTGATGTAGCACTCCATCACTCTCCTTCTTGGTCAAACAGCCCTTACACAACCTGGAGGTGTGTTGGGTCATTGCCCTGTTGAAAAACAAATGACAGTCCCACTAAGCGCAAACCAGATGGGATAACGTATCGCTGCAGAATGCTGTGGTAGCCATGCTGTTTAAGTGTGCCTTGAATTCGAAATAAATCATTGACAAGTGCACCAGCAAAACACCCCCACACCTCCTCCTCTATGCCTCACGGTGGGAACCACACATGCGGAGATCATCTGTTCACCAACTCTGCATCTCACAAAGACACGGCTGTTGGAACCAAAAATATCATATTTGGACTCATCAGACCAAAGGACAGATTTCCACCAGTCTAATATCCATTGCTCATGCTTCTTGGCCCAAATAAGTCTCTTCTTATTGGTGTCCTTTAGTAGTGGTTTCTTTGCAGCAATTCAACCATGAAGGCCTGATTCACACAGTCTCCTCTGAACAGTTCATGTTGAGATGTGTCTGTTACTTTAACTCTGTGAAGCATTTATTTGGGCTGCAATCTGAGGTACTGGTAACTCTAATGAACTTATCCTCTGCAGCAGAGGTAACTCTGGGTCTTCCTTTCCTGTGGCGGTCCTCATGAGAGCCAGTTTCATCATATCCGCTTTATGTTTTTTTGTGACTGTACTTTAAGAAATGTTCAAAGTTCTTGAAATGTTACGTATTGAATGACCTTCATGTTTTAAAGTAATGAAGGACTGTCGATTCTCTTTGCTTGTATGAGCTGTTCTTGCCATAATGTTAGCTTGGTCTTTTACCAAATAGGGCTATTTTCTGTATACCACCACTACCAGTCTGCCAGTCACATTCTGTTAAAGGTCCCATAAAGCACACATCCCTGGGTTGCTCCTCTTTTCAGTTCGCTGCAGCTAGCGACTGGAACGACCTGCAACAAACACTGAAACTGGACAGTTTTATCTCAATCTCTTCATTCAAAGACTCAGTCGTGGACACTCTTACTGACATTTGTGACTGCTTTGCGTGATGTATTGTTGTCTCTACCTTCTTGCCCTTTGTGCTGTTGGCTGTGCCCAATAATGTTTGTACCATGTTTTGTGCTGCTACCATGTTGTGTTGCTACCATATTGTTGTCATTTTGTGTTGCTACCATGCTGTGTTGTCATGTGTTGCTGCCTTGCTATGTTGTTGTCGTCTTAGGTCTCTCTTTATGAAGTGTTGTGTTGTCTCTCTTGTCGTGATGTGTGTTTTGTACTATATTTATATATACAGTTGAAGTTGGAAGTTTACAAACACTTGGGTTGGAGTCATTAAACTTGTTTTTCAACCACTCCACAAATGTCTTGTTAACAAACTATAGTTTTGGCAAGTCGGTTAGGACATCTACTTCGTGCATGACACAAGTCATTTTTCCAACAATAGCTTACAGACAGATTATTTCACTTATAATTCACTGTATCACAATTCCAGTGGGTCAAAATTGTACATACACTAAGTTTAAACGGCCTTTAAACGGATTGGAAAATTCCAGAAAATCATGCCATGGCTTTAGAAGCTTCTGATAGGCTACTTGACATAATTTGAGTCAATTGGAGGTGTACCTGTGGATGTATTTCAAGGCCTACCTTCAAACTCAGTGCCTCTTTGCTTGACATCATGGGAAAATCAAAATAAATCAGCCAAGACCTCAGAAAAAGAATTGTAGACCTCCAAAAGTATGGTTCATCCTTGGGAGCAATATCCAAACGCCTGGAGGTACCACGTTCATCTGTACAAACAATAGTACGCAAGTATAAACACCATGGGACCACACAGCTGTCATATCGCACAGGAAGGAGGCGCATTTTGTCTCCTAGAAATGAACGTACTTTGGTGCAAAAAGTGCAAATCAATCCCAGAACAAAGGCAAAGGACCTTGTGAAGATGCTGGAGGAAACAGGTACAAAAGTATCTATATCCACAGTAAAAATGAGTCCTATATCGACATAACCTGAAAGGCCGCTCAGCAAGGAAGAAGCCACTGCTCTAAAACCGCCTTAAAAAAGCCAGACTACGGTTTGCAACTGCACATGGGGACAAGATTGTACTTTTTGGAGAAATGTCCTCTGGTCTGATGAAACAAAAATATAACTGTTTGGCCATAATGACCATCATTATGTTTGGAGGAAAAAGGGGGAGGCTTGCAAACCGACGAACACCATCCCAACCGTGAAGCACGGGGGTGGCAGAATCATGTTGTGGGGGTGCTTTGCTGCAGGAGGGACTGGTGAACTTCACAAAATAGATGGCATCATGAGTGAGGAAAAGTACGTGGATATATTGAAGCAACATCTCAAGACATCAGTCAGGATGTTGAAGCTTGGTCGCAAATGGGTCTTCCAAATGGACAATGATCCCAAGCATACTTCCAAAGTTGTGGCAAAATGGCTCAAGGACAACAAAGTCAAGGTATTGGAGTGGCCATCACAAAGCCCTGACCTCAATCCTATAGAAAATTTGTGGGCAGAATTGAAAAAGCGTGTGCGGGCAAGGAGGCCTACAAACCTGACTCAGTTACACCAGCTCTGTCAGGAGTGGGCCAAAATTCACCCAACCTATTGTGGGAAGCTTGTGAAAGGCTACCCAAAACGTAGTGGTGATCCTAACTGACCTAAGATAGGGAATTTTTACTAGGATTAAATGTCAGGAATTGTGAAAAACTGAGTTTAAATGTATTTGGCTAAAGTGAATGTAAACTTCCGACTTCAACTGTATATATTTATTTATTTTATCCCAGCCCCCATACCCGCAGGAGGCCTTTTGGTCGGCCATCATTGTAAATAAGAATTTGTTCTTAACTGACTTGCCTAGTTAAATAAAGGTGAAGTAAAATAAAATACCTTGTCACAACACAACTGATTGGCTCAAACGCATTAAGAAGGAAAACAATTCCACAAATGAACTTATAACAAGGCACACCTGTTAATTGTAATGCATTCCAGGTGATTACCTCATGAAGCTGGTTGAGAGAATTCCAAGAGTGTGCAAAGCTGTCATCAAGGCAAAGGGTGGCTACTTTAAAGAATATCAAATATAAAATATATTATGATTTGTTTAACACTTTTTTGGTTAATACATGATTCCATATGTGTTATTTCATATTTTTGATGTCTTCACTATTATTCTACAATGTAGTGTGATTGTTTGAGGTTGTGGACAGATGTCTTTTATACTGATAACAAGTTCAAACAGGTGCCATTAATACAGGTAACGAGTGGAGGACAGAGGAGCCTCTTAAAGAAGAAGTTACAGGTCTGTGAGAGCCAGAAATCTTGCTTGTTTGTAGGTGACCAAATACTTATTTTCCACCATAATTTGCAAATAAATTCATAAAAAAATCCTACAATGTGATTTTCTGGATTTTTTTCTCATTTTGTCTGTCATAGTTGAAGTGTACCTATGATGAAAATTACAGGCCTCTCTCATCTTTTTAAGTGGGAGAACCTGCACAATTGGTGGCTGACTAAATACTTTTTTGCCCCACTGTATTTCAGTCACGTGTCTGTATTTCAGTAATGTGTGTGGGTCATTCCATCGACTCGGTGCCTTTGAAGAAGTGTAACTTGGTCAAAAAACTGTTTGATTTCACCTATTTTTTTAAAAACATTTTGTCATAAAGATCACATGTTCAACTTCATAAAAAACAAGGTCTCCCATCTGAAGATGTCAAATGAGAAAATGTCAAAGTAAGGACCTGTTAAAAGTGGCAAATAAAGTAACAGTGTTGACCGTAACAGAGTTGACCGTAATAGGGTGGATGATTTAATCTTAAATCAGTCATAAATCCCCTTGTGACCGGGGGAAAGGGAGCTTGTTGTGAGCAGCAGGGAGTGGCAATTTAACGATTTCTAGCATGTTTAGTCTATGGATAACAGGGTAGACCTGTTATGCTCAATCCACTCAGTTTTCTGACACTAAACACCAGAAAATGTCCAAAAAGAGCAGAACCAGCTCACCTGCTTTTACATGATTTGACTATTAGATGTTCAATGTTTCTTTTGAAAAAAATTAAGAAAAACCCTTGAATGAATAGGTGTGTCCAAACTTTTACCTAGTACTGTATGTCTGTATTTCAGTCATATGTACGTTGGTATTTCAGTAATGTGTGTGAGTCGTTCCACCAACTAGGTGCCTTTAGAGAAGTGTAACTTGGTAAAAAAAAACTTTTGATTTCACCTATTTTATACATTTTGTCATAAAAAGCACATGTTCAACTTCATAAAAACAAGTTTTCCCATCTGAAGATGTCAAATGAGAAAATGTCAAAGTAAGGACCTGTTAAAGGTGCCAAATAAAGTAACAGGGTTGACCGTAACAGGGTTGACCGTAACAGGGTGGATGATTTAATCTTAAATCAGTCTTGAATCCCCTTGTGACAGGGGGAAAGGGAGCTTGTTGTGAGCAGCAGGGAGTGGCAATTTAACGATTTCTAGCATGTCTGTCTATGGATAACAGGGTAGACCTGTTATGCTCAATCCACTCAGTTTTCTGACACTAAACACCAGAAAATGTCCAAAAAGAGCAGAACCAGCTCACCTGCTCACCTGATTTGACTATTAGATGTGCAATGTTTCTTTTGAAAAAAAAAAAAAAATTTTAAAGGAAGCTTTCACCATATAAAAACAAGAGTTCCGTTCACGTCACAGGGTTGACCTTAAAATGAGGGACAGACGTAAATGATTCATGAGGGACAGAATTTTGGCACATTAGCAAATCTTTATTTATTTAAAAAAATGGATTTATTGAATTTCCGATGTGGTCTATATTAAAGAGCACTTTATTTAATATAACAGGCCTTTAAAATGCAATATTGGTGCACAAGTTCTACTTAAAATATCAACGTGACTGTATTTAAGTAATGTGACTGTATTTAAGTAATGTGTCTGTATTTCAGTGATATTCTTGTATTTCAGTGACAAGTGCACTTTATCATAAAAAAATACATATGTTTTAAAGTCTTTTATGTGGTATATTTAGCAATAGAATGGCTAAACCAAGTAGAATGAAGTCAAAAATGTAATAGTGATGACACAAAGTGTGACCACGTGTTTGGATCCACCAAGAAAGCCTATACCAGGCCGTGGCACGTGAACGTCACCACTGTAAGCCTTATTGATCATAACATGGAAGACTGTACACAATAAACACTATCAAATACATACCTAAGTACAGTACCAACGAATCTACAGTCAAATGAAATCCTCCATTTAACCCTATTCTCTCAGGTTCAGACTGGCGCTAAGTCTGAGACCTGACAAGGCTCCATCGTGACCCAGAACTGGATCCTGAACGCAGCACACTGCTTTTCTGCCATCAGATTTGAGGGGAAAGTGGACCAAGAGAACATGACTGTGAAGCATGGTCAGTACCCTACCTAATTGCACATTGGTCTCTGCATTGACCTCAAAATGTTTATGGGTCATTTGGCAATGTGTCTGCCCAATTAGAAATACCAATCTAGAACACAGGTTATAGATAAGAGACGACTGATTATTTAGATAAGACTACTGATTATTCAGATTATTAAAAAGGTGATGTCTATTCTACCTTTCATCCCTAAGTAATGCTTACTAGTAAGTATCATACTCATGCCAATGTCCCCAAGGTTATGAAGGAAAGGTGTTAGCGAAGGTGTTGTCTGTAACCCCGCACCCGCAGTACAACATTGATGGACTCAGTGACAAGAACGTGAAAGACTTCTATGACTACGACATTGCTCTTGTTAAGGTTGAAACGATCAAGCTGTCATGGACAGCAAGGTGGGATGAGCAGCAACACTAGCTCATGACATAATTCCCTTATGAATTGCTCTCATTCCAAACCACCACAATTCCATCTACTTGGCCAAATCATTCACCAGCAATGACATTGTTACCCACTGTTACAATATTAGCATGAGTACTTTATTGCACTCTATTCTTGTCTAACTATATGACTTCTTGTACCTGCCTGTGTTTATCTGGTATGTGTTCTCTACAGGCCCATCTTCTTGACGTGTACCAAGCCCGCCAACCGAGCCATGAAGATGAGTCCCAACTCTGTGAACAACACGGTAAGATGACTGCTCCTCCTCCTCAACAAGTAGATGGAGTGTAATAACTTTTTTTTAGCTTGACAAGCCAGACTCAACTAGTTATCCAAGTTGAACTCGTTCCTGATAGAGCGAAAACAATCAGAGTACTGCTGGACATGACAGGTGTCATCCACCCATGAATCATTTCATGTCTAGGCTTGACTCAAATTCTATGTCTAGTATATACACCCACCACCCCCGTTCATGAAAATGGATTGCTCAGACAGTGAGTGACATGGCCGTTGCTTGCTATATAAAGCAGGCAGACTGGCATTGAGGCATTCAGTTACTGTTCGATTGAATGTTAGAATGGGCATAGTGACCTAAGCGACTTTGAGCGCGGGGTGATCTTTCCAGTACCAAACCAAAAACATCCAGTCAGCGGCAGTCCTGTGGGACGAAACAGCTCATTGATGTGAGTGGTTGAATAAATAAACTGCCGAGTGTATGATAACTGGTTAATGTGTGTGTCTGCAGAGAGAACCCTGCTATGCCTGGAGGAAACCAGAGCCTACTTCATCAACAATGGGTCTACAGTCAAGGATGCGAAACGCAAGCAAACACATTCATACAGGGAGTAAGGTTAGCGGTGCTCTACAACCAAACACACATTCACAAAGGTCATAGGTCAAATCTAACAGGCATTCTACATTGTAATCTCTAGTGTTGGCTCTACCTTTACCACTATTTGTATATGAAGAGTGAACAGTGGTACAAATGTACAGTGTGAATAAGTTTTGTTTGTCTTCATGTACTGTATACCTGTAAATTATGTCTAATTGATGTGCATGTGCATGTTTGTGAAGGGTGGAGAGTTAATTAGCAGCACCATTGTTTGATGTTCCTATTTGCAGAGGAGGCCTGACTGTGTTAAACAGGCTGTGAACACACTTCTAAGTCCTCAAAATGCAACTTTGAATGAATACGTGCCAGACAGGTTTCTCTGTTCGGGCGGATCTGCCAATCATATAGATGCTGTATCGTGCAAAGGTAAGTTTGTAGGAATACACAGCATGGGAAGTCACATTACACAACTCGGAACACATACATTCATTAATAAACAAATAATATGATAAACCTTTATGTTATTCTCATGTGTGATATGATCCAACTTTTCCCAACAGGTGACTCTGAAGGCGCACTGTTCCTTCTTAACAGACTGCGGTATTTTCAAGTGAGGAACTCCCTCCTTCCACTAAATCTTCTCCATGATAAGCATACAGAACAATAACAATCTACCGGTATCTGGTGTTTTGTTCCATTACGCAAAGCTAAGTCTACTTTTTGTACGGTTCTATTCGATCTTTCCTGCAGGCTGGAGTAGTGAGCTGTGACACCAAGAATGTATGCGAAGCCCAAGACAGAAGTCAGAGATTTCCACATTAGTGCCATGGGTAAAACAGCACCTGGGGAAGGAGTTGGAGTTTCTACCCATGTGGACGGCTGAGTTTCAACTAGGATTGTCATGAAAATATTGCTTTACGGTGGCATACTAGCAGAAAAACATGCATTCAGTTTCCCTACTTTACAGAATAGGATCCATTGTAAAAATAAAAAAAATTAATAACAATTTATTAAAATATACAATTAATAAAACATTGCTCATGTTTTTTTTTTTTTTTTTTTTTTTTTACTTTTTAGGCTTTCTGGAAACAAGTACTGTTATATCTGACCAGAAAACATGATACGAAAATATGAAACTCAAGCCAATCAAACAAAAATACTGATGTGTGCTGTCTGCTGTGGTTACATTTAGTTAAAACATCTGCACCTTCAAAATGTATGTAGCGTAATAGCAATGATTTGTTGATTAGCAGCAGGTAACTAAATAGTTTGTCTACATACAGCCACAGCATAGAAAAATGTTGGACTGGTACGACTGCCAGATTATTTTCCAATAACAATCTGATGAATCTTAGGTTGGAATACCAGCCACCCAATCAGCCTTCAGAGAACTGCCTGAAGAGGGCCTCTGATTGGCTGTCTGTAAAGGTTGGGACAAAATGAATTTGCAGGATTTCTGAAAAGCCTTCCGAGAGACTGGGCGCCACAAACTTCTTCCTGTGTGGAGAGAAAGTCTGTTCAGAGTGGGCAAATACATTCAGACATGCATTTATTTTACACGACATACATATATGCTGCGTTTATACAGGCAACCCAATTCTGGCCAAAATACCAATTAGTGGAAAAAGATCAATCAGATCAGATCTTTTGCCAAAAGATCAGAATTAGTCTGGCTCTGTAAACACAGCCATAAAGACATATGTTATATTAGTGCGCTCTGATCTTTTCAACCCATTGTAGAGGCCAGTGAATCCCTACGTTGAGAATGTGATGCTGTGAAGTCCATTGATATAATATCCAATGTCACTTACTTGTAACTGTGGAAGATCATGTCATTGACTTTGAGGTGCTTGGTGGTGGAGGGGGCCATCTCACGGAACTGTACAGCACAAGAAGAGCCCAATAATGAACACTATGCATCAGGGCAGTACCTCAGAGCCTATATTGAACTGGGTGTATCCCATGGCCTGTACATTATAAGGTTTAAGAAGTGGACATTGAACCAGATGGTTGTCATTTAAGTCCCAGGTTGGGCTATTCTGTGTGTACGATCAGGTCGCAAGTTCATGTCACCCTCTACTCTGAACTGCTGAAGAATTAATCATGTGTAGTCTGGTATATACAGTTCAGTAGAGGGAGAGAGGAGACCTACTCTGTTGTTGTGCTTGGCCTGCTCCAGAGAGGCAGAGAAGTTGAAGCACCGACAGGACACGCCCAAACTCTGGCTGACGTCAACATACCTGGAGGGGGACAACGTATAGAAGGTACATGTTATTCCCTACAAACACACTCAATCAAATATCTCTGGTTTGGTTCATGCATGTAGCAGATTTACCACTCTCTGATATGTAAGTGGTTTAGGTTGTTCATGAACTGCAAACCAAAAGTGCTCCACACACTAGTAGGAGCACAGAGACGGGTACCGTTTGCGAGACTCAAGGTCTGGGTTGGTGTTATCCACCGCCACGCTGCGCCCCTCCTTCAGTGCCCGCTCACAGGCCGAAACACAGCTCTGCCAAGAGCCCAGGGTATCCTGACAAACACAGGTCAGGTCAGTGTGTATATATGTGTGTGTGTGTGTGTGTGTGTGTGTGTGGATGTTAAGAGAGCCAACAGCACACTGATCCACTCACCCGGTTCACGTACACGTAACCTTTGGGGACGATGTGTGTGTGGAAAAAGGTTGATTTCCCGGCTGGATAGAAAAAAGAAAGAAGGGAGAGGGTCGTCAGTAAAGAGAGAGGGAGGATGGCAGAAAAATAAGGAATGCACGTCCACTTACAAGCAGGGAAACCCACGGCAATGATTACTTCCTGCTTGGTGGAGGTGAGGCAGGCACTGGGCGGGTCATATAGACGGGCGTTAGAGTCACATTTCCTCTGGAGAGACACACACACACACACACAGTCAGATGTGCAAGTGCACACACATACATACAGAGGCTTCAAAAGCTTCACATACGTATTCTGTGCAGACAGAATACCACAGATATCCACCCGGTTACTCACAGGGTCAAATGGAGGAAGACTGAAGGGGGCGGTCTTCCAGCCCAGGAAGAATTCCTCTGGAGTGTGGAACTGCAGTCCAAGGTTCAGAGCAAACTAGTCGAGAGGGAGAGAGAAAATCAGTGTCAGGCATTATTAAGATATGCAATGCCTGCAGGTACAACACCTGGTCATAAACTGTATCTACACCATAGCAAGAATGAACCTTTCACACAGTCAGTAGACACAGAACATTCTTCTCTGCTGATTTGTCTCTACTGAGTTTTATCATATTGAAATTCCTCGTTTCAGCCCACTATTTGGGACACTTTGTTGTTTGTGTATGAAGATGAGCTAGAACTAGAGGTCAGGACAGACTGGTCGACAAGTGAACAGACTGGTCGAGAGGTTAGTGCAGGTGCTCTCACCAGTCGGTCACTGCAGGAGAAGTCCTTCTTCTTCTTGCCAGGAGCCCAGTTAACAGGCCGTCCCGCTGCATCTGTGGCAGAGGAGAGAGAAAGGTCTCAGGCTCTCAGCTGCTGGAGGGCGAGTACACGTTCATCAAACGTGACCATAAGCAGCACATCACTTACAAGAGTCAGGATAAGAATAGGCTAAGTAAGAGGAAGACGTTATGTTGCTATGGGTTGTTCTGTTGTTGTTGACTCACCTCCCACATAGAGACTCTGGCTTTTGTCTACAGCCACGCCGCCATTATCCTGAGAGAAGAAAAACATGTTGAACCATGTTTGTTGTTTCAGGGGGTTGGGAGCATGGAAAAATACATTTTTAGATGGACAAATTTCTATTCCCATTCTATTTATTTCCCGCACCATGCCCTTGTTGAAGTATGAAAATATAAACACTCACTACAGTAAGTTGCTCTGGATAAGAGTGTCTGCTAAATGACTAAAATGTCATGTAAATGTTGAAGCAGTGACTGGTCTATGTCATGACTCACCAGGGTAATGTGGTCCAAGTGGATGACAAACAACTAGACAATGCTAAATGGAGCTGGCTTTGTGAACCTTTTGCGACACACCTGTGTTGAGGTGGTTTGTAGGACACAATCGTCGTCTACATGTAATCCCTATTCACAATTCACAATGTCTGATATGATGCGTGCCTTATGGTCTCACCTTCTCACACAGGTGCTCCCACATCCCCATCACTGGCTTCCTGTAGATCCCAGGACCAGACGCCACAAAGACCTGAGACACACACACAGTTAAAGGTGTCCACATCTGAATTACACACAATAAAACACAGACAAACACATAGATACAATAGTGAATCTGCTTTCAAGCATTTTTGTGTTTAAATGTTTCTTGACTAACCTGTACGGGGAGCTGTAATGTCTTCAGAATGGTCTCCACTTTAGACTTGAAATCCTCAGGCTTCAGTTTCCCCCTAGATATACCCATCTGATTGGTGAAAAACACAACCTGGGAGGGGCAACAGAGATATGGTTAGCTATTCATCTAGCCACATATTACCATTAAAAGGATGGATAAGAAATATTTCTCGTAGAGCAGCTTTGCCGTGTCCATGCTTGACAATACATTTATATGTTTGCTTCTACCTTGTAGCCTTTCTTTAATAAGCTGGCCAGTTTGGGTTGGATCTCGGGAAAGAGAATCCTGTAAAGGAGATAAGAGAACAAATAAAGGCAAGGAAATGACTCAAGTCAAGAGTTGAGGAAGAGGGATGAGGAGAGAGCAAGCAAAGCGAGAGGAGGCCAGACGCAGAGACGCAACATGACAGAACAGCAGACTGACTGACCTCCAGTCATCTGGGCTGGTGGGAAACACTTTGCCAGAATTGGTGGTGATGATACACCCGTCAATGTCGAATCCAGCAATCTGGGCCAGAAAGAAAGATGGGTCGGCCTTAAAGTGATGTTACTAAAAGTAATTGTGTTTGTACTGCTTGGTTAAAAGCGAACTTCGAGACAATTAGATTGTTGGTGGAAACAATATGTCCAAAGAGCTCAAATGTAGGCCTAAAATGTTTTCATCCTTGGATGGCCAAAGTAAAATTATATTCAGCATCTCATTCAAACAACACACAGACTCATTGGCTTAAATCAAATATTGAGTTTTACAGAATTCCCTAGTTAAACTCTTACCTTGGTGCTTCCAGTGACGCCAACAGCAGTGTAGAGCATGAGGTTTCCAATCTGCTGCCAGTGGCTTCGAGAACAGGCTGAGACTGATGCCTGCTGCTGGACACAGTCTCTGCTAGCCCCTGAAGCACTCTCTGACATCTCCTGGAGCTGTCGGAGCTTCTCCTCAGCAAGCTTCTCAGCCTCGTCCTCGCCCCCACTGTCGGAGCCTGTAGTCCTCCTACGCTTCTCCTGCGGGGGCTCCTCAGAACTGTGTGGCCTCTTGGATGCCTGAGTGAAAAAC
Organism: Oncorhynchus tshawytscha; assembly: GCF_018296145.1. Lineage (NCBI taxonomy): Eukaryota > Metazoa > Chordata > Actinopteri > Salmoniformes > Salmonidae > Oncorhynchus > Oncorhynchus tshawytscha. The sequence continues at coordinate 25,838,733 of NC_056442.1, forward strand.
AAAAATGCAACCATGGTCAAACTAAACTTCACTTAAATTGGAGGTTGGCATTGAGAAAACATGGTGTATTTTGAACAGTTGAAGTGATACGTTAGGTCCTTTCGGTTACTCTAAATATTGCTAAACAAATGAAAATGCATGCCATTTTCTCAGTTAAGATGAACGTGTTCTCATACCTTCTTGGGAGAGGAAGCAAAAAAGTCTTGGATGCTGCGTTTGGGAACTGTGCTTTGAACCTCCCTCCCTCTGTCGTTCTTTCCTCCTTTTGTCTTATCCAATGCTTTCAACCTTTCTACAACCTTCCCCTTCTGGGCAGAGGATGAGGAGGTTTCGTTGGAAGCAGAGAACTGCACTCTGAAGGGGTGGCTCTGGTTAACCAGGTAGAGGGTGCGGTCATGGGTCAGTCGGCCAGACTGGCCTCTACCAAGACTCTCACTGCCCAAGGATGAGGGGTTGGGGCCAAGCTGAAAAGGAAAACTATACTTTGACAGCAGTTACAGACAGGTTAAGCAATAGTGTTGAGTGTAAAACTAAGATAAGAGAGCGTTGGCCTCAACAACAGGCACAACGTAATAATTTCATACCTGTGTTACAAGTACCTCCTTGTCTGCATAACAGGCCACCAGCTTCACTAGAAGGAATATGACACATTTTAGATAGTTGTGCAGTTTAGATAGCTGGCTGGAGTAATCCCACCGGACACCGCAATTAAAAAGCAGCATCCCAATAATCTCTCCTTTCTCCCGAAGCTTACTCTTCACACATTTAAACGCATTGAACTGGTGTACGCGTTTCCATATACCATTAATTTCTTTTTAAATCCATGAAGGGAAGTGAACAAGTGCACACTTTGGGAGGTAAGATAAATAATTAGAGCATGGCCATTGGTACGTATCTAACGTTAGCTAGCTAGTCCTCTTACCCTGGTGTCGGGAGCACTTCTTGTCAATAACTCCAGTCTCTGGACCACGACCTAGGATCACGGCTCGGCCATCGGCTAGTGGGACACGAGCGCCGGATGCACTGACTAATGTGCACTGCTGCATCTGCAAAGACAAGAGACAGTAGGATGCAGGGGAAAAACAAATAACGTAAGGTGTCCATAACATATCGGTTTACAATGGGTGTAACATTAATTAGGCATGTCAAGTGTTTCTTAAGTCAAGAACCGAGCAGCAATTCTAAACGTAACTTTACGAAGTGTTGAACGATTATAGCTAGCTTTATAAGTTAAAAAGCTAGCTACTGGCTAGCCATGTATGAGTAAGAGGATTATTCTCTTCTAAATAATCGATGGTTAAAAGCCAAGGCCAAGCTTTGCATGGTGAACATATCAACATCAGTCATTCAAAAGTGTACTCAACGTTTTCAGTTCAAAATCACAACCAGACAAGAGGAGGAATGGAATATTGGCGAGAAATAGGCGGAACACTTTAAAGGTAGCACGTTCCAACTTTCATTGGTCCGTCACAAAAACACTTTCGTTTAGAAACATCCATCTCATATTTGATTCCGACCCTAGTCTGGGCTTGTCTTTCCGCGTGTTTTGTCATCTTACCCTACATTTAACTATTCGTTTTCCTCAATAGGACTGTTCACACTGGTGGAGTCCGTCTCAGAAGGGCTATTAGAATACCCTGCCTGTCGAATAAACGGTTTGTCAAAACAGACATCTGACTCGCCGAGGTTTACCTCATTCATAGACGCTAACTGCATATTGACATATAATCTTCTGGTCGGGAATGCTTTAGCACATATTGACGTAGTATCTTCTAGGCGGGGGTGTTTTGTTAAGATCCCCGACGCTCGTTCTGAATGTTAAAATGCATCGGTTTTGGAACATAAGGAAGTTATCTTTCACATCAGCAATAAATTATATTTAAAAAAAACAAAAGGTTAAATTACTACACTCCTTAATAGTGTTAGTGTTCCCACAAGGCCATATCTCTATGTTTCATACTTTTAACATTTTCGGTTTTGTGTTACAGAAAGACACCATTACTATTTCTCTAGGCACTAACTCTGCCATGGTCTGGAGAAAATGAAATGCCATTTTTTAGGGGTTTTGTATAAACTCCTAAAATACATTCTGTGGGAAACACAGGCTTAGATTGTATCCGTTTTGTTCTATGAGATAATCATCAGCTAATGTCACTTTTTGTGAATTTTCAAGAATGTATGTTGTAAAAATAAAATAAAAAGCACAAAGGCTCATAATTCATTAAGGTCATGTTAATTGACTGCTATTATCTCATAGGACAAAACTTACAAGATCTCCTAAACCTGTGTTAGCCTCAGACCTTATTTTCAGCATTTATTCAAAAACGCTATTCTTTCCCCATTCAATTTCCCCATAGGGATTGCTGAACGAACCTGAGGTAATTTATTCCGGGTTTAGGACTAAAGGACAATTCAATTCAACCCGCATTGCAGTATTTACACAGTAGCTCTTTTTCCAATGGTCAAATTAACTCACAGATTGGGTCTTGGTTTGGGAAACAAACACAACTATTTCTTGTTAAAATGGATGTAGCTACGACTATAGACGTATAATCCTCATCCTCCTTGACATAGTAGAGCATATTTATAGGATATGTTTCTTCATTTGTAAAATTGTGTGATTTCAGTGGTAGCACCACAGGTCCAAGATGTGTTGGGGGATAGGCTAACCCAGTGGTTCTCAAACCTCTCGTTGTGGACCCCCAGCCAGTTCATGTATTTGATCTATTAAATTTGTCAACTAACCCTTGATTAGGTGGATCAGGTGAACTAGTTCAGGGCTAGAACAAAATTATTAAATGTCTGAAGGCCCTGAGGAGAACCAATGGGCTAACCTAACTAGGTAAAACTAGTTGGAGGGTATGACATAGTAATACATCAGCTGTAAAACTGTTTTATATAGGCTGTGATGGGACCATATTTTTTCTAATCAGGTCATTTTTATTTAATTTAAATAGACAACAACTGATTGGACAATAGAACTAACAGGGCTGAGTTTTCTTTATGCAGTGTTGCATCTTGTAGGCCGGTGCATCTGTAATTAAAAAGTTACTCACACAGTATGTCATCACTATTGTGATGATTGATTAATTACAGTCAATAATTTTGGATTGATAAGGTCTAGGTAGCCTAGCCACCCAAAGTTTGATCACATTCACATTCTCTTAAAACAAATACAGGCCTATTTTAGGCTATAAATACATGACTTTACTGCTTTGTTTCCCCTGGCCAGAAGGGATCAGAGCGCATAGGCTTCTCTAGGCTACCTGCAGCTGAAGCACAGATTAATTGTGCAAGGGTTGGCACATCATGTGGCAAATCACTATTTTAGGCAACCCTTCTGGGGGGTGGGACAGAATGGCGGAGTGAGTGGTGCCATTAAAATCAAATAAAATGTTATTTGTTACATGCACCGAATACAACAGGTGAAAGGCATACTTACAAGCCCTTTACCAACAATGTAGTTTTAAGAAAAATACCTAAAAAAATAAAAGTTACAAATAATTACAGAGCAGCAGTAAAATAACAATAGCGAGGCTATATACAGGGGGTACCGGTACAGAGTCAATGTGGGGCGGCACCAGTTAGTCAAGGTGATTGAGGTAATATATACATGTAGGTAGGGTTATTAAAGTGAATTATGCATAGAATAATAATGGAGTAGCAGCAGTGTAAAAGGGGGGGGCAATGCAAATAGTCTGGGTAGCCATTTGATTAGATGTTCAGTAGTCTTATGGCTTGGGGTTAGAAGCTGTTTAGAAGCCTCTTGGACCTAGACTTGGTGCTCCGGTACCGCTTGCCGTGCGGTAGCAGAGAGAACAGTCTATGACTAAGGTGGCTGGGGTCTTTGACAATTTTTAGGTCCTTCCTCTGACACTGCCTGGTATCGAGGTCCTGGATGGCAGGAAGCTTGGCCCCAGTGATGTACTGGCCTGTACCCTCTGTTCCCTCTGTAGCGCCTTGCGGTCAGAGGCCGAGCAGTTGCCATTACAGACAGTAATGCAGCCAGTCAGGATGCTCTCGATGGTGCAGCTGTAGAACCTTTTGAGGATCTGAGGACCCATGGCAAATTTTTTCAGTCTCCTGAGGGGGAATAGGTTTTGTTGTGCCCTTTTCACGACTGTTGCTGTGCTTGGACCATGTTAGTTTTCTGGTGATGTGGACACCAAAGAACTTGAAGCTCTCAACCTGCACCACTAAAGCCCCGTCGATGAGAATGGGGGCGTGCTCAGTCCTTCTTTTCCCGTAGTCCACCCTTACCACCTGGGGTGGCACAGGATCCAGTTGCAGAGGGAGGTGTTTAGTCCCAGGGTTCTTAGGTTAGTTATGAGCTTTGAGGGCACTATGGTGTTGAACGCTGAGCTGTAGTCAATGAATCGCATTCTCACATACAGTAGGTGTTCCTTTTGTCCAGGTGGGAAAGGGCAGTGTGGAGTGCAATAGAGACTGCGTCATCTGTGGATCTGTTGGGCAGGTATGCAAATTGGAGTGGGTCTAGGTTTTCTGGGATAATGGTGTTGATGTGACCCATATACTGAACTCTTGAACTTTAAATCAAGCCCTAATTTGAGTTTGACGACCATCACAGTTAAAGTTACGTTTCTTACTGTATTTTTTTCCCCCTATTTCAATTAGTTTGGTGGTTTACCGAACATCAAGAAATCAGTGTTAGCTAGCTAGTAACGTTAGCTGGAAGCTAGCAAAATGTAGAGGGAGCTGTCGTAACCCAGGTGGATACTGTCAACTATATGAACGATTTTGACACTCCCCCAGAAGTAACGGTACCAACGTCGGAGTAAATTCGTTTTCGGTACAGGTGCCCAATAACCCCTTCGAAACCCCCCAACCTGAAGAGATTACGAGAAAGTGACGCCGGGCAGACTAAACCACCCCAGCCTATCACCAATGAAGGCAATCCAGGGTTTAATTAAACAAGAAATTTGACGAACAAGCTATTCGGTTGAATGGCTTTAATGAGATGATTCATAAAAATACCCTCTAGATTGCAGACGTTTCCAAAACGACAGATTTGAATGTAGCAGGCATTAAGGGTATCACCACTGTTGAAAAATTACATTTATGCCCTGACCAAAGAAAACGAGGTGCTTGCGCACAAGCCAGTGCTGAACAGGACCAATACAAGCGCCGATGGGGGCTGCGACTGAACAGGTTACCTGAAACTGATGGTGAGAATATCAGAGGGTTTGTGCTTGTCATTATTGGGAAGTTTGTTCCATATCACTCTGCTACCCTGAACATCGCGGTAAGATGTTGTACAGTCTCGGAGACAAGAGAAAGGAGAAGAACAGACAGACAGGTCATCATTATGTTTGCGTTCAGCGGTTGAAGAACGTGAGAGACGAGGTTTGGAGAGCTGCGAAGCTGGCGCCGATCTGCAGGGAGAAAGCCATTCGCTTTGCAGAAGAATTGAGCAAGCGCGACAGGGATGCCGGTGCGCAGCTGTGGCCACAAGTCGAGGCAAGACGCAGGTGGTAAAAAGCATTCTTTCGCCAGGGGTTTGCTGTCATTGACCGCCGCAGGGTGGAGGAACGTGACTGACTGATTCACGCTTTACGAGTTGAAGCCATATACTTTTTCAACTGGTGAGTTTATTCATGCAGTCGTTTATCTGAACACGGCATATAGGTGATATTGCATAGGGCGGTAATGTTTGTAGTGGCGAGTTTTGGATGTGAGCATTAACCAACGTAAGCATACTAAATGTGTTTTTTGTTCATTTTGTTTCAAGATCGATATTATGTAAGTACATCTCCATTTATTTTTAATATGGCTTGATTATCCTTCAGATATGTATTTATTTTAAGTTTGAGAGTTCAATTGAAGATGTAAACTATTAATATAAGATGTGTTATCACACGATCTATCCATTTATTTTCCTTTCTATGGTCGTTACTGTTCGTCAAGTTCATTTTGATGGGGCCAATGCTACTTTTATATTATTCAGGGTCCCTGTTTATTTTTAGACAACTCTTTTTCTAGGATACTCTTCAATATGTATCTTTCCTTTTTATCCTTAAACACCAAGGGTTTACGTAACAATATAAGACGCAAGGTTATTTTTAGTTTTTGTAAAGATTCATTAAATGCCAATTGTTTTTTTTATTTCTAGAGACACATTCCTCAGATGCCGACTTAAAAAATGTGGTGACAAGATCATGTTTAGCCATGGCTCATCTCATTCTGCTGGTGTGGTAGTACTTTTCAGACGTTTTCCAGGTACCGTTTTAGAAAGCAGGTGTGATGATGAGGGTCACTGGATAGATATTGTTTTTTAAGATAAAGGGTCACGTTACATATTGGTAAATATGTATGGTTATAACATAAAGTAAAAAATAAAAAAATCTTCTAACATCTAGTAAAGTCTTAACTGAGTTAAAACAAATATTGAACAGATATCATTATTGTTGGAGGTGATACTGTTGCTCCTGATGACTGGATGGATAGGTAAGAGAGAATAAAGTAGACGGCATGGGTCAAAATTTTGATTTATGACCCTGTGTCCATGATGACGTATACATGTCCAAATATGGGCCTCCGGCCAGGCCATCCTATTCCTGTGGTCACGTGTTAGAGAGTGTGTTATTTTATATCTATATTGCATCCTTTGAAGTTGTCATGCTGATTGATGTCTAGGGACCTGGTTGAACTGAGGGGGGTTCAGTGTTTGAACTTTTGAAAGTGTATGGCCCCCCACCCCCAGTTTTATTGTCCTTATGGTTGCTATCTATGAAGCAGGAATATGTGTGTGTGTGTGTGTGTGTGTGTGTGTTAGAAACAAGGTCCCTTGGCATTGTGTCCATTTCAAGCTTTCAACAACAATTAAACAGCCATCTAAATAATGTTTCCTAGCCTAGTTTCCTATTTAGTTCTCTTTATATGTACATGCACAGAGCTTCCAGATGGCTCCAGCCTAAGGATTTTCAGTGCATGTACACCTGGGGAGATTAGAACCCCAAAGAAAAGATCCTAAAGGTAATTTCAGATTCAGGTTTATCATGACAGCCTCTTTATGAAAGGCCTTTACTTATGGCTAAACAGCTTCTACACAGCTTATTAATTAATGCTGTGGGATAAAATTAGGTTTTTCTAGGAGGGCTTAAACAAATCTACAGTGAAACAAACATGTACACTTTACACACATATTTATTGATTTTTAAAAAGACCACAGTAACATGACAGAACTTTGTGCAAATGCGACGAATTCTGCTAGTGGATATTAAATGTACAACAGTAGTATTCTGTAACAAGCAATACGTGTTAAATATGTGGCACAGGCAATCATGACAGCCTCTTTATGAAAGGCCTTTACTTATGGCTAAACAGTTTTCTACACATCTTATTAATTAATGATGTGGGCATACCCAGGATATAAATATTCGGGCCTGTGGGTTTGCGCTAAAGCTGTGGTAACATAGTGTTAAAGTATATGCTCCACATTCTGTCCCTAACTAGCGAAAGTACGGAATGAGTTTACAGGGCCGTGGTGGCATTTTTTCGGGAGATATCATGTGTGCAACACCCTGTATATTTGGTTTAGAGAACAAAGGCAGTGAATTCAAACAACAGGAGGGGATGTCGAGACATTCTGTCTACAACCGGGGTGGGGGGCACCGGGCGCTGATTAGAGATATCAATGTTTAACCCCGGGGGGTCGGCAGATATCTGGACATGCCGTATGCATGATAGTGCAAACATTGGTTTCAAACAATTCTCTACAGATAGAATGGGGCTACATGGTTGGGCCCTGTTGAACACAAACACACACACACACACGCCCCTTTTTGTTTTTGAAACCCACACACACTCCTGCTGCTCCGTCACACGCGCTTACACTCACGCACGCACCCTGATTTTCCGTGTCTTTTTCCTTCGTGACAGACCGGGGTGATGTATGGAAAGGACATTTTCCCATCGTTAAAGGGTGAGATACTGTTTTAAAACCATTGATTAATTCCAAAATATATAGTACAACCTTTTTTAAGACATGTTAGAATTAATTACCAAATTCGACTAATATTTAAACATGCATCACGAGTGTTTTATGTAAAAACCTTGGAGGCCTGCAGTTGTAAATTATTACAAACTTTATAACATACCATTGTAGGAAAGACTATAATAATACATGTTTTTTTCAGACATTACATTTCTTCGTGACAGACCGTGGTGATGGATGGAAAGGACATTTTCCTGCCATTAAAGGGTGAGATATTGTGTATTCTATAATAATTTAAGGTCCATAAATATTTGATGCAAAATAATGAAAGCTTAATGTAGTTCAGATAGAGCACGATCAGCAGGGCGGGCGATAGAGTACACAACTGTATCAACGGCTTGGATTTCTGACAAAATAATATTATCAATGTATACAATATATTTCTTTATTAGACCTACCAACATATAACAATATTGAGATACTAAAAAATGTATATGCAACATTTTCTCAACTGTCATCCTCGTGCTTTTTGCTTTATAGATATGCTCTGCTAGTCCTAAATTCCGACATAATCCACACATATGTGATTGTTATAACTGTTCTACGTTGTGTGGGGAACACACATATGTTTTCCTGGAAGGGTGAGCTTTCATAAATGGGGGTCAAAATAAAATATGCTGTCATAGTTGAAGTGTACCTATGATGAAAATTACAGGCCTCTCATGTTTTTAAGTGGGAGAACTTGCACAATTGGTGTCTGACTAAATACTTTTTTGTCCCACTGTATGTTTCGTGAGTCCACCAGATAAGAGGCTGCAGGGATGACCAGGGATGTTCTTTTGATAAGTGTGTGAATTAAACATTTTATTGTCCTGCTAAGCATTCAAAATGTACTTTTGGTTGTCAGGGAAAATGTATGAAAAAAAAGTACATAATTTTCTTTGGGAATGTAGTGAAGTAAAAGTTGTCAAAAATATAAAGAGTAAAGTACAGACACCCCTCGCAAAGCAACTGCTCTCTACAGTACGTATCCCCTCTTGATCTCGCATTATTCTCTCTTACATAGCAGGCTTAAAAGAATCAGACCAGACAAGTAACCACGCAATCGATTATTGTCATTGTAGTTAATAATCACGTTTTCTGCACTATGTAGAACATTGGCCTTTTGGAAACTACAACTCCCTATTACATTGCACAGTTCGGGCATCTATTTCTGCACAAACTGTAGCGCAATGTGCGCATTGAGCTCACAGAAAGGGACGAAATTAAATTCAAATCATTTAACTGACGTCAGTCAATTAGTTATTTAAAAACGTAAAAAAATAACCAACATTTAGTTTACTCCTTCAGCACAATGAGTTGGTTTAGGGGAAGAGTTTGCTAAAGGGTTACATTTAGGGGAAGGGTTTGCTAACATGCTATGAAGTTGTTCGCCCATCCTCCTTTTGTTATTGCCTAAAGCAACCTATTTTATGGAACCATACCAAACGTAACCTACACTAATAGAGTGTACCGGATTCACGTTTACTATGTTACGTCTAGTCTATGCGACCATTTGTGAGATGAGGTTGAAATCACGATTTCAATGGTAGAGTTGAACAGCTAGGGGCAAGATGTGCTAGATTTACTACTATAATAAATATCACCTTTGCAAGAACTGTCAAAAAGACCAGAATTGATGTGTTTGACTATAACTAAGCCTAAAACATCGGGTATTTTTTTCTCCATTAAATGTAGTCTTGAAAGGGTGGGTATAATTTGTGGAACGTTCCAACAGGAATGTTCCAAAAACGTTGTAAAGTACAAGGTTGCTAACAAACAACGCATACAAAGTAGCATGGTCAATTCACCTTGCTAACTAGCTGCCGAATAGGCATCAACCCACCACGTAGCTTATTCTTAATGTTTGTCCATAGGCTCCAGAGTGAAGACATACATTTTTCGAAATAAAAGTGGTGAGTGACAAACTTAATGAAATAGCCCACTCCCCAGCTTTGTATGCGTTGTTTGTTGGCAATCTTGTTATTTACGAAGTTTATGGAACAGATTCCTGATGGAACGTTCCACAAATTATACCCACCCCTCTTGAAACGTTTGAAATCAATGTTTTTTTGTTTGGCCTACATTTTAGGGAGTCATGCGTATGTCCACTACAGTGGAATTGCCCAGGTACATTAACATGGATAGTCAGATGTCTGTTTTGATAAACCAATTTTTCTGGCAGGCAGGGTATTCTAATAGTCCATCTGGTAGTCCCTTTTATACCCCGAGAGTGGAAGACACATCCACTCATCTCTAACATGTAGGCGCAACGTTTCCAAACAGTCCCCCATTAGTCAGGATGTTGAATAAACTTTATGTGGATTTACTCTACCTGGTTTCCGCTGATTTTGTCCGTATGTCGGAGGTCATCTGAGCCAAACTATCCACAGGGAAATGTTATTAACTTGACTTTCAGTAACTGGTCTGTATGGTTCTGTAGATTTGTTGTCAGCTATTATGTTTCAATTAGTTACTGATGCATTTCTGACCCGATGTAAACACTTGTACAATTTGTAAACCATGGCTGAGTCTAACCGAGCCACAGACCGAAAGTTGCCGACTTTTCATTTATAGTAAATTGCAACCACTTCCACTTACAAGGAAACGTGCTCCGGTCGACGACAATGTTCGTTTACATTCGGCTATTGTTTACATAATGTGCAATGAAAATACTGAAAATACATACCGGAAATACAAGCAGACAGCCAGACCAGTGCCCCAAAAAGTCTGGTTAATAATTATTTCCTGCGGACATTTTATCTCCACTCCCTTTCGTCAAAAGGACATACAGCACAAACAACTGGTAAGCTAAGTATAAATATAATTGTATTCAACATTCTCGCTTGTAGGGCGACTTTTTTTTAGGCAACCCTTCTGGGGGGGTGGGACAGAATGGTGGAGTGAGTGGTGCCATTAAAATCAAATAAAATGTTATTTGTTACATGCACCGAATACAACAGGTGAAAGGCATACTTACAAGCCCTTTACCAACAATGTAGTTTTAAGAAAAATACCTAAAAAAAAAGTTACAAATAATTACAGTGCAGCAGTAAAATAACAATAGCGAGGCTATATACAGGGGGTACCGGTACAGAGTCAATGTGCGGCGGCACCAGTTGGTCAAGGTAATTGAGGTAATATATACATGTAGGTAGGGTTATTAAAGTAATTATGCATAGATAATAATAGAGTAGCAGCAGTGTAAAAGGGGGGGGGGGCAATGCAAATAGTCTGGGTAGCCATTTGATTAGATGTTCAGTGCTCCGGTACCGCTTGCCGTGCGGTAGCAGAGAGAACAGTCTATGACTAAGGTGGCTGGAGTCTTTGACAATTTTTAGGTCCTTCCTCTGACACTGCCTGGTATCGAGGTCCTGGATGGCAGGAAGCTTGGCCCCAGTGATGTACTGGGCTGTACCCTCTGTTCCCTCTGTAGCGCCTTGCGGTCAGAGGCTGAGCAGTTGCCATACCAGACAGTAATGCAGCCAGCCATGCTCTCGATGGTGCAGCTGTAGAACCTTTTGAGGATCTGAGGACCCATGCCAAATCTTTTCAGTCTCCTGAGGGGGAATAGGTTTTGTCGTGCCCTTTTCACGACTGTCTTGCTGTGCTTGGACCTTGTTAGTTTTTTGGTGATGTGGACACCAAAGAACTTGAAGCTCTCAACCTGCACCACTACAGCCCCGTCGATGAGAATGGGGGCGTGCTCAGTCCTTCTTTTCCCGTAGTCCACCCTTACCACCTGGGGTGGCACAGGATCCAGTTGCAGAGGGAGGTGTTTAGTCCCAGGGTTCTTAGCTTAGTTATGAGCTTTGAGGGCACTATGATGTTGAACGCTGAGCTGTAGTCAATGAATCGCATTCTCACATACAGTAGGTGTTCCTTTTGTCCAGGTGGGAAAGGGCAGTGTGGAGTGCAATAGAGACTGCGTCATCTGTGGATCTGTTGGGCAGGTATGCAAATTGGAGTGGGTCTAGGTTTTCTGGGATAATGGTGTTGATGTGAGCCATATACTGAACTCTTGAACTTTACATTGAATTCAAGCCCTAATTTGAGTTTGACGACCATCACAGTTAAAGTTACGTTTCTTACTGTATTTTTTTCCCCCTATTTCAATTAGTTTGGTGGTTTACCGAACATCAAGAAATCAGTGTTAGCTAGCTAGTAACATTAGCTGGAAGCTAGCAAAATGTAGAGGGAGCTGTCGTAACCCAGGTGGATACTGTCAACTATATGAACGATTTTGACACTCCCCCAGAAGTAACGGTACCAACGTCGGAGTAAATTAGTTTTCGGTACAGGTGCCCGATAACCCATTCGAAACCCCCCAACCTGAAGAGATTACGAGAAAGAGACGCAGGGCAGACTAAACCACCCCAGCCTATCACCAATGAAGGCAATCCAGGGTTTAATTAAACAAGAAATTTGACGAACAAGCTATTCGGTTGAATGGCTTTAATGAGATGATTCATAAAAATACCCTCTAGATTGCAGACGTTTCCAAAACGACAGATTTGAATGTAGCAGGCATTAAGGGTATCACCACTGTTGAAAAATTACATTTATGCCCTGACCAAAGAAAACGAGGTGCTTGCGCACAAGCCAGTGCTGAACAGGACCAATACAAGCGCCCGATGGGGGCTGCGACTGAACAGGTTACCTGAAACTGATGGTGAGAATATCAGAGGGTTTGTGCTTGTCATTATTGGGAAGTTTGTTCCATATCACTCTGCTACCCTGAACATCGCGGTAAGATGTTGTACACAATCTCCGAGACAAGAGAAAGGAGAAGAACAGACAGACAGGTCATCATTATGTTTGCGTTGAGCGGTTGAAGAACGTGAGAGACGAGGTTTGGAGAGCTGCGAAGCTGGCGCTTTTTTAATATAAAGGGTCACGTTACATATTGGTAAATATTTATGGTTATAACATACAGTAAAAAAAAACAATCTTCTAACATCTAGTAAAGTCTTAACTGAGTTGAAAAACAAATATTGAACAGATAACAATATTGTTGGAGGTGATACTGTTGCTCCTGATGACTGGATGGATAGGTATCCCACCAGGCATTCAGCCCAGTGTTGTAGTAACTTAACTCTTAATTTCTGCTCCATCTTTCAACTTTCCAATATTTGGCATTCTCTGAAACCAACTTTTCTTGGTTTAACTCTACAACTAGGGACAGACAATTCAAATCTACAATTGATTATTGGTTGGTATCTTCCAGTCTTATGCATCTTGTCAGTGAATGTAGTAGTTCCTCAGCTCCTCTGACAGACCATTTTCCATTATTCGTTCCTTTTGTTTTGATAATGACAAGAGATTGCATACTCTAAAGCATACTGGAAATGTAACTCTTCTTTTAAAGAATGGTTCATTTTGTTTACAGTCTAAAACTCTTATCAGAGAGTCCTGTCTCAATTCTGCTCTTTCTTCTACTAACAAATGGGACATTATTCCATTCAGAATTCGATGTCTTGCCATCACTACTGGTAAAATGCTAGCTCGGAAAAGATTCTCCAAGCAGATATTATTATTGTTGATATTAACAGGCCGAGCAATAAACTAGATTTAAATGAAGAAGAAAAAGCCAAGCTTGCTAAATGCCAATGTGAACTGGACGACGTATACAACGATAAGGCACAAGGTGCCTTCATCTGTTCAAAGGCCAAATGGATTGAGAAAGGTGGAAAAAACACAGGCTAGTAATAGTATTTCATCCATTTATGTAAATGACACTATCTGATGATCTTGAGGATTAATAAGGAAATACACTCTTTCTACAGTACGCTGTATCAATCTCATCTTTCGGAAGGTGATTTCGATTCCTTTTTTTGGTTTCAGTTAAGAACTCTGTTAAGCCTATAGAAGAAAGGTTTAAGAAACTCTGTGATTCTGATATAGATATGACTGAGTTGGACCAAGCCATTAAACAAATGCCAATAGGTAAATCTCCTGCACCAGGTGGCCTGACTCCTGAATTCTATTGACATTTCTGGCTTGATATTAGATAGTTATTGCTTTCGGTATATAAAGAGGGTATTGCTAATGCTATCTTACCACCTTCTTTGAGACAGGGACTAATAGTTCTTATTCCCAAACCAAAGAAGGACTCTCTTGACCTGGACACCAATTATGTTGTTGGCAACTGGCTCTAAGTTACTAGCCCATGTCTATGCCAAACGTTTTAGATAGAGAATCTTTAAACAGCGATAATAGGATTAATTCCATAAGAGTTTCATTAAGTCAGTGGCTGCATCACGATATCTCAATTTTGGGTTGCATTATTTTGTCCAAGACTGATTGTTTATCTAGAATCATATTCCCAAGTCAGTCCCTTCTTCTTTCTTCTAATAACATTTTTTTTTTTAATGTCAATTCTGTAATATTTAGATTTGTTTGGAGGAATACAAGATATTATATTTGGAAATCTCAATTAGTGAAAGACTTAAGATCGTGGAGGTTTACAGGCTATTGATTTTTAGTCGTTAGTGGGTACTTCTAGAATGAAATGGTTGAATTTATGTCTGTCTAATCCTATTTCTATGTGGTATCATATCCCAAACAGTCAGTTTAATAAACTTGGTGGACTTGAATTCCTAATGAAATGTGACTTTGACCCTCCAGAATTACCTGTGACATTGTCAAAGTTTCACCAGCAAATTGTATTTTCCTGGAAAATGATTTCACTAACAATTTTTACTTCCATAAAACATTGATTTGGAATAATAGAGTAATTTAACATTAATAAGAAATCCATTTTCAAAGGCCTTTGGTTTGACAAGGGTAATTACTTTTGTACGTGATTTGTTAGACAACACGGGGGAGTTTCTGCCATTTGATGAGTTCATTGGTAAATTTCAGGTTAATACTACTCAGAGAGAATATATTTAAGGTTTGCAAAGTAATTCCACTTCCTTTACTTGGACTTATTAAGAACACTTTGTTATATTATGAGGTTGTTCCCTCTTTTCTAAGTTTACAAATGAATGACTTGAACCTTTTGGATAAAATATTCAACAATAAGTGGATACGATTGGGAGTTAATGAAGTCATTTTTGGTGATTATAATTCAATATATTGCTATGGAAGTGACCAACCCTTGCTATGGTTAAAAACGACTCCCTTTTACCTTACTTTTCCAGTTATCCCAAAAGTTAAAGAAACCCATTTTTGAATATTTTCTTACATATACCCTGTTAATGATTTCTTGCACAAAATATTACATTTTGACAAAATGCCTTGTGTTTTTTTGTCCCTCTGATTCAGAATCTATAGAGCATACATTGTTTTCATGCCGCCATTCTTGTAAACGATGGAATGAAATTCATTAATGGTTGTGTATATAGTCTCCAGAATTCCCTAAGTTTACTTTTGATGATGTTAAATGGCATTATGCTTATTCTTGTAATTCCGATCATAACTATTTTATTAACATTATGTTTGTTATTCTTGCAATAAATAAAACAAATAAAAAAGAAGCATTACGCAACCCTTCTGGTATCTGACGGACTCCACCCATGTGAGTAGACTGTAAGCTATTCATACAGACTCACTGTTGACAGATGCCTCCCTTTCCCCTGCCCCGCCTTGTCTGCTCAGGTCACAGTTGCCAGTCATTGGCCACACTCACACACACACCCCTCCCTTTCCTTTCGCTTGGTTTGCTGATATGATGATCTCTTTCTTCCCTTCATTCAGACTGTTCCAAGTATGCTACGTGGAATGTAACACAGCTTGCTGCTCTGCTTGCTCTGAGCTCCATTTTCCTCTTGATTCTGATCTTCAGCGGTTGGTTTTCCTTTGTATCTAGGTAGGTTTTACAGATGCCTTTGTTTGTTCTGAATTATGTATGATACTTTTGTTGTAGAGATTACCGCAACGTAAAATTCAGAAACTAGTTTTTGTCATAGCAACAGTTTAAAGAGTTAAATGCATGTACATGGACTGTCAGCCTCCAGTACTTATACTGTTTAATACATATCTGTCTTTTAAAATACTTTTTTTTCTCCTCCACCACCTACAGGATCGTCAGCCTACTGACTAAGCCATGACCCAAACCAGCATGTCCCGTGAGGAGGCCTACTCTGCCCTGATGAGGGGGGTAAAGGAGCTGGACCTCAAAGGGCCAAACATACCCAGCAACTTAGTACTGATTGGCGACCAAGCCTTCCCACTGGCCATGAACGCTTGTGGCCAGGTCCTAATGGCTGCCTCATTCTACGGCCGAGGCCGGGTGGTGGTGCTGGGCCACGAGGGCTACCTCACCGCCTTTCCTACCCTAGTGGAGAATGCCCTAACCTGGCTGACAGGCTCCTCCTGTGACAGCACTACCGTCGGCGTCCACCAGAGCTGTAAGGCCGTAGCCGACAACCTCAGCCACTCCAGCCTCCAACCCAAGGTGGGGGGCTTCTGCGAGGGCCTGGGAGTGTATGTGACAGATGCGTACTGCGTGGGTCCAGAGGTGAAGGAGCTGGTGGGGTTCCTGAAGGTGGGGGGCGGGCTGCTGATTGCTGGTCAGGCGTGTAGCTGGGCGGAGGAACACCCCAAACAGAACACCCTGCAGGGTTTCCCTGGGAACAAGGTGTCCAGCGTGGCTGGCATCTACTTCTCGGAGCACCTTGGGGAGCTGGGTACTCTCCCTGTGCCTCCACAGATCCCTTCCAACTGGCTGTCTGTGGCGTAAGTATTGGGCACTTCATAGAGAGAAGAGAAGGTGGCATATTAATATAGAGATACTGTAGTAAAACGGAAATGTGTACATGGTGGTATTTTGTGCCTCATCACCTCCTAGAACCAGGTGTGAAGAAAACAAAGAAGGGGTTTTATTTAACTCCAGAAATCACCTGGTTAAATAAATGTAAAAAAATTGTTTAGTTGAGCTATTTTTATGTGTCTAACTTCTCTTGTCAAATCATACCTACCCTTTCACTCTCTTCTTTCCCTAGGATAGGCAAGGACTTCAAGGATGACCTGGAGTTCCTGCTGGAGGGCGTGACAGAGTTTGATATCCAGGGCGGGGCTATTTTCTCAGAGGTGCTGGTACACGGCCCTCTCGCATTCCCCATCGGCACCACAAAGGACGGCAGGGCCTTTTTGGCTGGGGCATACTACGGCCAGGGCAGAGTCATCGTGATCACCCACGAGGGATACTTGGGCCGAGAGCAGATGTCCCCCTTCATGCTCAATGCCGTGCGCTGGTTAGACGAGGGCCGTAACGGCTTGGTAGGTGTCCTGCCCCAGCTCGGCTCCGCCCACACCCTGCTGAGCAAGTCGGGCCTGCCCTGTGAGAAGAGCGGCTTCAGGAAGGAGCTTAGCGTCTACGTCTGCACCTCCTACAGCGACGCCCAGGCCGATGAAATCCAGGACTTTGTAGCCGAGGGTGGGGGTCTGCTGATCGGGGGTCATGCATGGTACTGGGCCCAGACAAATCCGGGCCACAACACCATGACAGAGTACGCAGGCAACCACATCCTCAACAAGATGGGCCTCAGCCTGATGGGGAACACTCTGGACGCAGGCTGCTACAAGGCCCCAGTCCCGGGTCAGACCTGCTCCGAGGGCTTCCACTTCCGCCACCTGCTGCGCCGCTTTGCTGGCCACGTGACCCAGGGTGAGACGCTGACGGAGCATGAGGAGGCGGGTTTGAAGAAGCTTGGCAGTGACTGCGCCAATTACCTGCACATGCGGGCGCACGACTGTGCCTCGTACACTTCGGTGCTGGCCATGCTCACTGACGTGCTGAAGGAGACGGGCATCCCCCAGGTGTGCCACAGCTGCCCGGTGATAAGCGCCAAGGACCACCTGCTGCTCAGTGTAGGCGCGCAGGTGTACAAGGTGTGCCAGGACCCAGACGCCCTACTGCCTTACCTGATCAAGGACCAGCCCATGATGCCCGCCTTGTCCAATGCCAGGGTTAGGATCAACTGTAATACAGCAGGTCAGTTAGCTCTCATTTGCACTCTAAAACGGAGGATCATGGGTCTAATGGAGATGGTTTAGTCTTGGGAAGCAATATGAAACACCAGGAGTAATGGCTTAGATAAAATGGGCGCAAGAAAATATCTTTCGCCATAGCTACACTGCTTATGTGCAAGCTCATTGGTTAGTGTGGGAATACATGTTTCTAACCATACACTCACTATTATTCTATACAGTTGTGCTTGAGTATAACCACTGCTGAACATTGTCTTAGGAGGAGAGGAGTGGCTCAGCACTGGTCTGTTCCTTTCCCCTGGGATGAGGACGTACATGGCCATGCCACCACAACTCGTCAACCAGGGCTGGAAGGTATCCAATACTGTTTTTTGTTACGTCTTATCACTCTAAAGTCTTATGAATCAAATCATGTTTTATTTGTTTTGAGATCAAGCCCTTTACATGTTGATGCAAAAGCACTTTGTGAATTAATTGACTGACTGATGCCCCTGTTACCATCAGGTCCAGATAGGCTGTCAGACTGACAACATTGGGAATTCAAACGAGCTGAGGCGAGCGCCAGTGGTTCATGAGCGCTTCCCCATAGACTCAGAGATGATGCAGGTGTGGAACCTGTGGGGCGGCCTCCTCTATCTCATCGCCCCTCCTAAGACCCAGGTGGAGGGGGTGGAGGTCATCATTCAGGGGGCTGTGCCGGCCCCCTACTACAAGACTGGTAAGTGGGTGGGTGGGAGAGGGAGGGAGGTGTTGCTCGATGATGCATTTTACACTTTGGTCTTATAATGCATCCAAGTGATGTATTACAAGGGTGTTACAACTATGAGCTGTTATAACTCATGACGGCTCATAGCAAGTGTTATAATGCGCCAAGTGTGCCATTATTATATGTTGCTGCCTCATAGAAAGTGTTACAGAAAGGGTATTTCAATGAGATTAACCTGGATAAATACCAGGTGAATAAAAGATAACACAAAGTCCATTACTCCATCCAGCCCCCTCATTTACTCATTTACAATGTCTGTCTGGGCCCCCTTTGACTTCATCCAGGCAAAATATATCTTTTCACCTCTTTAAAAAAAAAAAAAATTCCCAGAGTTGTATTCATGTATTCTGATCTGCTATTCATGTATTCCTAATTCATAATTGAGTTGCTTCCTGCTCTCTGTTGCCATTTTGAATGTACAATGATGACGGCTGCCACAGATTAAAGAGGAAATGACAGAGCCGTTGTTCTGCGTGAAACATCTGTAGAATACAGAGATACACTAAGCTTAGAACAGCGATGCTCTCACATACTGTGCAATTGCAGCAGTGTTACTAAAACTGAACTCCCCGCTGTTATGAGAATTGATTTTCAATGTGCTACTCATCATTGTGGTAGGAAATCACACTGCACCAAATGTTTGTCTGGTAATAGTCATCTTGAAGGCCATTTAATGTATGTTGCTCACCTATGCTAGGCCGATGGATTTCATGATTGATTATGAAGAGGTACACAGCCTAGTCACAACACCTTGTGAAAGAAATAAATTCAGTGAAATGATCCAGGATTTTCCTCCAACCCTTGCCTCTCTCCTGTCTCTAGGGGTGACCACGCCTGCAGACTGGGCCGTTCTGCGGACCGCCCCTTCCCCCTGGGCAGAGATGGAGTTTGAGAACATCATCCTGACCGTCCACTCTGACGTGGTCCGAGGTCTGGATCGGCCTGACCTGGTGGCAGCTCTCTGGGATGACATCATGAGGGGGGTAGCTGACCTGGCCTCCGTCCCCGCCAAGTTCCCCCGCAAGGAGCGCTTTGTGGCCGACGTCCAGATCTCCCATGGTCAGCGTCTGTCCCTTTTATTTCTTAGCGTGGACAAACTGTCTTGACTGGAATTGACTATGGTAGGGGACCAGGGATTGTGTAATTGCTGGATATGAACAGGAAAAAGAGAGATTATCTGAAAAGACATTGACCCAAATATTTCAAAAATGTATTATGAGTCGGGTAGGACAGTCCCTTTACAGTTTCTAGGGGAGCAAGAGTGACCTACACTCTTAGAAAAAGAGCTTCTATTTAGAACCAAAAAGGGTTCTTCGGCTGTCTTCATACGAGAACCATTTTGGTTCCAGGTAGAACCATTTTTGCTTCAATATAGAACGCTAAAGGGTTCTACCTATCAGTACAGCCGTAGAACCCTTTTGGAACAATATTTTAAAGAGTGTATTGGAGTGGACTGCACAACCTCTGCCCTGTACGTATCCAGACATTGAGCTGACCCTCTCCCCCCTCACCCACAGGCTTCATGCATGCAGGCTACCCTATCATGATACAATCATCCTCCGCCCCAGACCTGATGAACCCTGTGGCAGCCCGCAGCTCGGGCCTGTGGGGGGCAATCCACGAGCTGGGCCACAACCAGCAGAGAGGAGTCTGGGAGTTCCCCTCACACACCACTGAGTGCACGTGTAACCTGTGGTCCGTGTACGTGCACGAGGAGGTGTTGGGGGTGAAACGGGATCAGGCCCACCCCAACATGGCGCTGGCCAACCGACAGAGCCGTGCCGAGGGGTACGCTAAAGGGGGCAGGAATCTGGCCAGCTGGGACATGTGGGTGGCACTGGAGACCTACATGCAGGTGACAGGAGATTCTAGTGATGTGTACTGTGTAGTATGCCCTGCTGCAGAGTATGTTGTGTACAAATCCTACAGTTAGTGCTTAGGAAAATATAGATGGTTAAAAAAAGTTACTTTATCTCGGGTTGAGTTTGTGTAAGCAGTTTCTCTTTGTCGTCCTCCTTCCCACCAGCTCCAGGACCAGTTTGGCTGGGACGCCTTCAAGAAGGTGTTTGCTGCCTACCACACCATGCAGAACGTGCCCAATGACAACCAGGGAAAGATGAACCTGTATGCTGAGACCTTCTCCCTGGCGGTCAATAGGAACCTGGCTCCCTTCTTCAAGGCCTGGGGCTGGCCCATTGAGCCCGCTACAGAGGAAAAGCTCTCTAACATGCCGGTGTGGAGCGACCACCCTATGGCCCAGTATGGCTGACCTATAGAGGAGGTCACCCCGTTATTTTGGGGGTCACAGGTCAGGGGTTGCTGGTGAAGGGTAGGTACCGTTTGGTGACGGGTTAAGGTAAAGGAGTGGTGACTAGGAGTTTGCTGGCCTGGTGTAGAAATGCTACTGCAAGAATCATGGTTGCTCTGTTGTGCAAATAAATAAATACTTGTAATGGTTTTTGAAGTCGTCACGAAGGGCTTATTCTGAAGCCTCATGTGTTTTTGATACTGTAGACAAAGCTAAAGAAATCTACCTCTTGTTATATACTTTATATTATTCTTGCTTATTCCTAGAAAGCACATATAAAGAATAATAAAAGATGTATCTCTCCAAACATAGTTCTTTATTTATCCACTGTAGTTCATGATGTCATTTTCACAGTAGGAAGCACTTGACTTGGCTGAAAGACTGAAACTTATGTGTGAACTGAAGTTTTAGCTCACATTGCCACTGTCACATAAGGATTAGAAACCCATGAGTGGGAGAAACTACTCCTCGGGCACTGCCTGGCAGTTGTTGTGAAACAACTCCCCTACTGGCGCGTTGGAGTACTGCTGCAGGAAACCGTTCAGCTCCAGCAGCGAGCGCTGGTCCACTCGGTTCTGCTCGGTGTTGAGGGCGGTGGCGCCACCGCTACGGACAGGCTCACCGTTGTTGTCCACACAGCAGTAGGCGTTCCAGATGTACTCGGGGATGTTGACGCGTCGGACGTTGTCCTTGACAATCCAGTTGTCTGTGGAGGGGTTTGCGCCCACCAGCACGTAGGCCTGGGTGCACTGGGCCTTGAACAGGTCGGTGAGCTGGGACTCGTGGCGGGCCCAGGCGTTCTGGTTGAGCTTGGGGTTCTGGGGCACCACGTTGGTCAGAGTGAAGGTGGCGTTACGACTGGGGACTTGGGGAGGAAAGGAAGGGGGGTGGAGGAGGGATATACTGTAGGTTTAATAATTTGTCATGAGATTAATTAGTAAATGTTACAGATTAGCAATGGCATGTTGAGGCCCACTTGGAGTCAACTTTGAGGCAACGTTGTGTGTTTGCTGGGTTGTGTATATAAACTTGGGTTTACCTTGTACTTAACTTTCAGCTCAATAGTCAACCATCACAGTAGTCCACACTGAACTAAGAAACAATTCTAAGAATCCTAACAACATTGGAATTGAAATGTTGTTGCATGAAATCTGTTCAAAGCAGAGCCGGTATTGTGGAGTAGACTACCTGCATGGTGTCCATTGGGGTTGAGATGGCCGCGGTCGAAGCCAGAGTGGGTGTAGTCCTCATTGAGTGCCTGTCTCTCGCCCAGGTAAACCCCAGGGTGATCTTTCCCCAGCCAGTACCCATCCTTCATCTCTGCACCCCACGTAAGGTTCACGAGCTGGGAGGGAAAGTAAACTGCTGTTACAACCCCAAGCTTCAGATCAATTCAAAACCTAAAATATCATTGATCTTTCGCAACTTTTTAGGCATCTAATAAAAAATGTTCCCCAATTTATTTTGGCAACAATCTGCCGTTTTTGAATTTGGGTCACCAACATAGAGTTATTGATGTGAGTTGTTGAGGAGACCGTCCTATGGCAGGCCTGTTTCTAGCCACAGACACATCTGCCCTGTTCTCATGACCCACCTGTGGCTCCACAAACCAACGCTTCTCCCTGCCTCCTCCGTTGCTGGGCTGGAAGCGGTAGGCTGAATACACAGCAATGCGGTGGTTGGTGTCGTACAGCGTGGCAAAGTGGTACCTGTTGTAGAAGCGCTGGCACAGGCGGGCAGCGCCGGGGGTGGCAGCACCCCAGCCCGGTACCTTCCCCTGGTAGAAATACTCAACACACTCCGGGATGTCCTCGAAGTTGGCCAGCACGTCCCCCTCAACGAGGGACAGGGTTCCAGCCAGGAGAACACACAGGGCTACCGGAACCGACATTATTGGATGGGGCGTTCCTACTTCCTAGCTGATTGCTTTCTCCTCGTGTTCTCTGGTCACGACTGTGTCTGTCCACTCACCTGTCCAGCACCAAGCTGTGCCTCTGAAGCAGAGCCCAATGGTTGAAACTGTGTAGCCCGTTTAACCAGCACTGCCCCTTTTAACCTGCTTTTCCACTTGTTACACTCTCATTTCCTCTATCTCTGCTCACTTGACACTTGAAGGTTACATGGGACTGGATAGATTCAAATGTACATGGTTCTCTCAGGTGGGGTGTATGTGACATAGACCAGCTGTTATGCGTTTGCTGTGTGTACTCTGTTTATCTGCAACTTCTGTAATGCTGTATTTCATTGGTGGTGAGGAGAATGTTGATGCGTGGAGAACTTGACTTGCTCTGTCAGGTCGTCTGTCTCTCCAGAGTGAGATACAGGGGATATAGTTGGTTTGATATAATGATCGTCCGATCTTCAATAGGAAGCCCAGTACTCAGCGTTTGGGCACTGAGATTTGTGTATACTGTTTTGTGATTGGAAGGTGTATACAGTACAGTGTGTGTTCATGTTAGTCATCAGTATGATGTCCGTGTGGTGTCATGCCTCCTATACAGGAAGCAGCTGTCTTAACACAAGCAGTCTGCCCTAGGAACAATAACAATCCATTCCTATAGCAACAAATCTAATTGTATTCATGACATGCGCCGAATACAACTGGTGTTGACTACACTGAAATGCTTGCTTACGAACCTTTCCCAACAATGCAGAATTTAAAAATAATAATATATTTTTTTAACTAACACAAGGTATAAAATCAAATACACAAGAACGGAGCTATATACAGGAAGTACCAGATCAATGTGCAGAGAACAGAGGTATTTGATATAAATAAGTACATGAAGGCAGGGTTAAGTGACTAGCCATTCGGGATAGATAATACCATAATAAGAATAAAATGAAGAGCAAGCTAGCAGCAGAAAGTGTGTGTGTGTGTGTGTGTGTGTGTGTGTGTGTGTGTGTGTGTGTGTGTGTGTGTGTGTGTGTGTGTGTGTGTGTGTGTGTGTGTGTGTGTGTGTGTGTGTGTGTGTGTGTGTGTGTGTGTGTGTGAGAGAATGTGTCAGGGTTTTATATGTGCATATGGTGTGTACATAAAGTATATTGAGCGTGTAGGGTCAGTGCAAGACGGTCCGTGCAGATAGTTTGGGTACCATTAATTGACTATTTAGCTGAGAAATGAACATCAGAAATTAGATCGCAGTGTACAGTACCGGTCAAACCTCTAAATGACACATTTCTCCTTTAGGTCTCAATCTTATGGTAGAGCTTTGATGAAGTAGTCAAAGTCGATGGCTAAGTCTTGGTTGTGTAACGCTAGTCTCATATGTTGGTTTCCCAGGCAAGGGTCAACCTGGCTAGATTCCTGGTCTGGTCCCACCCACTTGGCACAAGCGCTCGCCCACGAACCCTAAGAGGCACGAGGGGAAAATAGTGCAGATCAGATTAGAGAGATCAAAACCAGGGAGTTAACCAGGCATGGTTTTTTCCACAACCGTATGAGGACACTTAAATCATTTGACTATAAACTTGTTAATTCAGATTTACGGTATACGGTACAGTCTTAGATTTCTCATGTATAGTAAGTACTTTGCTTTGGCCGTGCCGTCTCAACATCTTTCATGTAAATCAATCACACCGTGTTACATTCAAAGCGGTAACTGGCTGTCATATATTGTGTCTGGTTGCTCCATTCACACAGACACAGTACTACAGTACATAGTAATGGGCGTTGGTGCTGCTCTTAAAGTCTGCCACTAGATGTCAGGTTTGTATCAGATGTTTGGGGGTGTAACGGGGAGGCCTGGCTATATGTCCCATGATCATCATGGTACAACATTCCAGAATGCAGGCAGTACCCGTACCAATTTCTACCCACATACTTATCCACCGGGCATTGTTGTAGAGTTGAAATGTGCTACATCTCAAAAGTGTAGATTTATTGTCTCGAGGATTCGAGGAAAGCAAGCGCACGGAACACACAGGCTGATGTTTGCCAGGCATTCATTTGCCGCTATAAAGCATAAGTGACAAGTGAACGCGATTAAAGCTTAATAATGACAACTGTTTCTAACTACCCAGTTGTTAATTTGTCAAGACTGCCTTTCTGGATGTGAGTAGGCTTTTCGTGACTCACAGGCCCACGTGCCTACATTGACATTGATCCTGGTCACTCAATTGATTGTCCCATTCCTTTTTAATTGCCTGTTGTCACTAATCACAAGGATTATGGATAAATAATGCTTATGGATCAGACAGGTTATTACTTTAGTAGTTGTCTGTGTGGACGCCAATGTTTTGTTCAGAAGTACTGCTATATCCTAGTAAGTTGCAAGCCATTGTTATGTATACTGTAGAATAAACTGTGTGTGTAGGACAGTACTGGCCACTGACTCTACTGTAACTGTGCTTAGTTTTTTACATTTTAGTCATTTAGCAGATGCTCTTATCCAGAGCAACTTACAGTAGTGACTGCATACATTTGAATACTTTTTTCATACTGGTCCCCCATGGGAATCAAACCCACAACCCTGGGGCTGCAAGCGCCATGCTCTACCAACTGAGCTGCTTGAGGGTTCCAAATCTTGAGCCCTTTCCACAAATTCCCATCTATCTACCTGTCTGCTAGGTTACTGCTGGACCTACAGTGGGCCATAGCCGGACTGAGTAAATCATTCAGAGCACTGTCTAAGTTCCTAATGTCCCAATGACTTGAGGAGACAAAAGGTGAGATGGCATTCCAGACTATTCTTTAAGCCTTATCAGCCTTAGACCAGACAGACAGAATAAAATAGGTAGCCTACATTTTAGGCACCCCCAATACCCCATTGCACCCCCTCATTTTCCTCTTCTTTCCTAACGTCAATTCATTTAAGATGTATTCATACATTTCCAATATATTTATGTATGAGCCCTCCCTCCCTCCCTCCCTCCCTCCCTCCCCCTCCCTCCCTCCCTCCCTCCCTCCCTCCCTCCCTCCCTCCCTCCCTCCCTCCCTCCCCACACCCCATTACTGTAATCCATCACTGTTCCATCATCCACCATGCAAACAGCCCCCGAGTTACCATGGCAACCACCCTGGGCCCAGCTATGCGCAGCTCTTCTCTGATTGGCTGGCACAGAGGCAGTCTGAGCCTGTCTGGTAGATGTGGTAATTGGCTGGGAGTCTCAACCCCCCCACCCCCTTTCACATACAGATACACACAAACACAAAACATGCATACAGTACTATAAACACACACACACACACACACAAAAGCTTCACAGACATCCTTAGAGATGGAAGAGGGAGACAAGGGGTCAGAATAACGTGGGTAGGAAGAGAGGGGAATAGGCTAGTGGTAGACTGTTGGATGGTTGCAGGGATTTACAGAATTTGGGATAAGGTGGAAGTGGGAATTTTGCCAAGGAACGGATGGAAGAATCAGTATCCAAGAATATATGTATTTTTATCTACACATTTCCCCCAAGGAAAAGAGTGTGCACTAGTGAAGATTCTGGTGGCCCTCTTTTTCTTGTGTGTTTTTTTATTTATTTGGCCTCTGGAAGGTGAAGAATGGAATTCAGGATTTGTTTCACTTGCCAGGTCTCCAGGACTACAGTATGATAGATGCCTATTCTCCAATATATCACATACAAACATTGTAGCTCAAAGAGAACCTGTTTACTTTCAAGCTGTAAGAGGTTCAAGTAATGCAATCATACTGTGGTAGATCATTATATTTTGGGGAGAAAAGTGCACACGTGGGTTTATGGATCCAAGCTCCAAACCATCTATTGTAAATAACATATTTATGACACTTAACACATAATGGGATGAATTTTCAGCTTCTCGCATTTTCCTCAGAAATACACAAACATTGCTGGATTGGTGGGTGTTCAGAGGCTCCACACAGACACACACCACAGCAGACGTTTTCAGGAATTACAACTTTTATTTATGATTGTTTGTAAATGAAAAAAGAAGTCAGGAGAGAAAAATGTGGAAAAATTGGGTGCCTCGAGAAAGACAGATGAATTTACAGTGAATGAATGACAGCTATGCAGTTGCAGTCAATATTTCAAAGCGTTCCCAGGTAGATAAGGAAAAAACAACCCACGTGTCCAGGAAGATTTGATCTCCATCAGGGTAAATACTAACAAATTCATTTTATCCAGTGTTTCTTTTTTTTCCAACAGACAGTTACAAGAAAGGAAAATGTGCACACACTCACACAGGAATTTATTATTTTGGTAATAAAAAGTGCAAGCAAGATCACAGCACGATAATTTACAAGAGGGCCAAAATCCTGCTTCGTTTGAGGACTGGCCAATAATCTTTCCTTTCTAATCCCACCCACAGTCTAAAGATGGGGAGGGAGTGAAGGATGCTGAGGCGGAACAGGATAGATCACTGGGTGACCCCCTATCTTTCAGCTCAGTCTCTGGGGGGGGGTCAAAGGTCATATCTGAGCTAGAGTCACCCCTCTTTCTGCAACTGCATCCTCTCAGAGAGTACAATCAAAGTAGTTTGACTCCACCACATCCTCTTAAGTGCCAGGAATAAATTCAGAAGTAAAGGCTTATTATCAGTGAGATCAGTTCACCTCACCCACACAGAATCACGTCATCCCCTGGCTATTACCTCAGTACCGGCTCTGAACACAACTATGATTGGATATTGGTGGGAAACTTAAATAAAAGGATGAAACCGTAATGTTGTGAAGGTTTTCACATTGTTCTTTCAATGGACAGACTCCTCAAAAGACAATCTATCATGACACATTCTGCCACTCTGGCCGATCCTAGATCTGTGTGCTGTCTTACCAACTCTAAGGGTCATTGTCATGCGACAGCACAAACAGATCTGGGATCAGGCTATTGTCACTCAGGGCCAACTACAGTAGCAAGGACTGAGGCCTCAGCAGTACCCATTCTAACACAGTACACTAGTGTTAACTGTAGTCTTGGATGTATCGGCATGCAGCTTGTGTCATGGAGAGGAAGTTTGAAAAATAATAACCGTCGACTGACTGTTTGTTTGTTTTTCTATGACCTCATTATTAGATTAAAGAGACAATGTGTGCACCCCAAATGGGACCCTATTCCCTATGTGGTGCACAATTTTTCTACCAGAGCCCTATGGCCACTGTTCAAAATAGTGCACTACAAAGAGGAAAGGGTGTAATTTGGAACAGAACCACTGACAGACAGCGCCTTTAAGTCTGCCTGTGTGTCTCCCCCCCCCCACCCTCCCTCTCTCTCTCTCTCTGTCACACACATAGACACACACACGTACACACACATGCCAAACAAACACACTGTGCAAAATGTTTGAAGTACAAAAACACCAACAAAAACAAATAAAAGAACAATTCTGAGAGAGAAGAGGTAAAAACATCCCTAGTTATTCGAGAGAAAAAGAAATAAAGTAAATATCAAAATATGAAATCAAGATCATTTCTGGTATCACATGGCTAAAATGATGGTACATACATTTTGGGTAGCGCAGGTAGTGACCTTTTCCCCAACATGGCTGTGTGTGTTGGATCATACCATAGTAGAATATAAACACATACATTTGAGGAGTAGAGACATTACAAATATGGAGGCAAAATAGACAGAAATTGTATTTTTGAGTTCATATTTCGATGTGCACTGAGAGACGGTGAATTATGAAATTGCAATTAGTCTTTTTGATAGATGGAGAGAGTGACAATCTATTTACAGCAAAATGCCTCCCAACTTAAAGCTCTAGGAAGAGGAATCATTGGACCAATCAAAGTTGCAGCGTGATGCAATAGTCCAGTCAGATAGGCCACTGGGGGAGGGGACTTTGGGTTGAAAAAAAGACTTGTCTCAGTGCAAGCTCACAAACACATGCTGGCGTCCCAGTTAGTAGAAGTCCTCTGCTTTTAGCTTACTCTTTGAAAGCACATTATATTACAAGGTCCTAGCACGCAAAGCAGTCTTGCAGATAGTAAAGCGCTCATTCTACTAGTTTTGATGACTTTTCACAAAAATGAGTTATCCTTCGAGAAAAAACAAGGGCTCGGAAGAGAGAAACGGCGCAAGCTGGCTTGAATTCGTTTGGTCCAACAGAAAACATAATACAGTAAGTCATGGTGGTGTTTCTAGGAATCAGAAGCCCCTCCCCTTCCTGCTCCCCGACCCTGCCATAGGTCCTGCCTAGCACCTGGTTGGCTACGGTTGGCTCTCACTTCCACACAGTTTTAGGAGGGCACATTTACCCTCACTCTCACACACACACACATACAGATGGACACACACACACACACACACACACTCAACTTTACCCAAATGGGTCAACAAACACATTATTGCGAATTAAGTGTGCTTTCTTAAATACATTTTATCCTTAAAATATCTTTAAAAACTATAATGTTAACACCATGCAAATAAAGTTTAAAAAAAAAGAAATTTGGGCCCTGTATTTTTGACAAGGCCAGACATTAAAATCTGCATTGTCCACACTTAAAACATACATACATTCTTGCTACACACACAGCCAAAATACACCAAGCTCCACCAAAGTCATAGCAGTCTCATGTTGGCTTTTTCAGTTTTTTTTAAGGAAATGAAGGTAACAAGAAGTTCATAGTTGGGGAAAACATTTGCTCTAATTCATTCTTTTTTTGGACACACAATTTGATCTAAGTGGCTGATGGCAGAGTGACAACCTCTCCACTCCCTCTCCTCTGCAAATGTCATCAAGCCACAATAGCTCCGGGCGATGGTATCAATCCCAGAGTACTTCACCGTCAAAGGCTTTGAGTGGAGGCGCCATGTGGGAGGAAGGGGGCGGGGCTGCAGCTGCTTTAAACCTAATGAGGAGTCTAGGCGTCACTACGGCCTGCCTCTCCCTCTCCGTGTGTACTCCACTGCCAGGGCCACAGCCGAGCTATGGGAGTATAGGGCCACAGTGGCAGCTGATGCTCATTAGGGCTCCTCTAAGGACCCTTCACAGGAGAGAAAGTGCCCTTGTGGGCTGTTGATAAACGGCTCTTCGGAGACAGAAGGTGAAGGGCCAGTTAGACTATTGATGATCAGATGCTCTCCCTGATGCTGCTGGGGTAAAAGGTGGTTCATCCTGGGCCAGAGGTGGAGGGGACTCCAGCGGCAGGTGGCTGGGACTCAGCAGGGGGAGACAGGGGGAGACCTGGATGGAGCATGGTGCACCCTGGGAAGTAGGTGCTTCCATTGACGTTAAAACAGCTGGGGCTGGGAGACCTGACGACAGGAGAGATGGACGGACGTCTGTTGTCGTTTCATAGAGGAGGAAAAACTGCAGGGGCTTGGGGGAGTCTTCTCACATTGTAGTAGGTCCGTTTGCCATGTTTGGGGGGTTGTTGGGGGGGAGTGCGGATGGGCGGTGTAGCGTGGTAGATTAGGTCAGGGTGATGTAGGCCGAGGCCTTCTCTTTAAGCTGCCGCAGACACAGATGGCAACTCCAGCTCCCTGGAAGATCAACAGTTCACAAGTTCACTGGTTACTGGAAAGCCCAAGGGTTAATCCTGGCTGTAAATTGAACACTGGCTGACTGTTGCGAGTGCAACCCCACGTACGGTGGTCAAACAGCGTGGGAGATTTGCAATCTCTTAGCCATGTCAAGTGGACATGCTGATGACACACGCATTCAGCACATGCACTTTCCCTTATAATTCACCAACTGTATAAGTGACATTATGAACCCAGCCATTGCATGGTCATCAATTACCGACAATATGCCGGCCTAGGTATCCTATACAGTATTCTATAGGACTACTGCCTATATCCTCCACATATCCTGTAGTGTACCTACCCTCTGGGGGCTCCGCCATAGGGGGGCTCAGGCAATACATATGGTAGCCTCTGTCACAGTCATCACAGAATAGTAACTGATCCTGGAACAAGGGAACGCACAAACACAAATAATGTTATGTCATTATCAATCAAATATAGGAGCAAATATGTATCTGTAATGTTTAACCAGATTAACACACTACACCTACCACACATAGGCCCAGATTTTCTGCGTGTTTGCGGCCATTTATTTTCAGTGTGGTAGTAACCTTCCCTTTACCCATTTGATCTGTCCCCAATATTGAATTCCCTGTTGTAAAAACAGGTGCCATTGGGTGTTACTCCTACTGGAGGAGGATAGTCCAGGCGAGCGTGTGTTGGGGTAAATGGAGAGTGGGATATACACTAAACAAAAATATAAAGTGTTGGTCCCATGTTTCATGAGCTGAAATAAAAGATTCTAGAAATGTTCCATACGCATAACAAGCTTATTTCTCCAAATTCTATGCACAAATTGGTTTACATCCCTGTCAGTGAGCATTTCTCCTTTGCCAAGATAATCCATCCACCTGACAGGTGTGACATATCAAGAAGCTGATTAAACAGCATGATCATTACACAGGTGCACCTTGTGCCGGGGACACAAAAAAAAAAGCTGCACTAAAATGTGCCGTTTTGTCCCAACACAATGCCACAGCAATTGGCATGTTGAATGTAGGAATGTTGACCAGAGCTGTTGCCGGAGAATAACATTTTCCTTTCTACCATAAGCCGCCTCCGACGTCGTTTTTTTGGGCAGTACATCCAGCCGGCCTCACATCCGCGGACCACGTGTATGGCGTTGTGTTGGTGAGCGGTTTGCTGATGTCAACGTTGTGAACAGAGTGCCCCATGGTGGCGGGGTTATGGTATGGGCAGGCATAAGCTACAAACAGAATTGCATTTTATCGATGGCAATTTGAATGCACAGAGTTACCGTGACAAGATCCTGAGGCCCATTATCGTGCCACTCATCCGCCGCCATCACCTCATGTTTCAGCATGATAATGCACGGCACCATGTCGCAAGGATCTGTACACAATTCCTGGAAAATGTCCCAGTACTTCCATGGCCTGCATACTCACCAGACTTGTCACCCAACAAGCATGTTTGGGATGCTCTGGAGCGTTGTGGACAACAGCGTGTTCCAGTTCCACCAACATCCAGCAACTTCACACAGCCATTGAAGAGGAGTGGGACAACATTCCACAGGCCACAATCAACAGCCTGATCAACTCTATGCGAAGGAGATGTGTTGCGCTGCATGAGACAAATGGTGATTTTCTGATCCACGCCCCTACCTTTTTTATGGTATCTGTGACCAACAGATGCATATCTTCATTCCCAGTCCTATGAAATCCATAGATTGGGGCCTAATGAATTTATTTCAATTGACTGATTTCCTTATACGAACTGTAACTCAGTAAAGTCTTGGAAATTGTTGCATGTTGCATTTATATTTTTGTTCAGTATAGATGTTTTGGGAGTATGAAGGGGCGTGGGTGTGTGTGCGTGTGGCGCTCACGTCATTCTCAGAGGTGCCACACAAGCTGCAGGACTTGCACTCGATACACTGCCAGCGGTAGGTCCGTACGGCTGCCGTCATGTTGACTGTGAACTGCAGGCAGGACGGATGGCCTGGGGACACAGAGAACGACACACACACACACACACACACACACACACACACTCTTCATGTTGCTCCTTATCATCATCATCATGTTATGCTTATTTCCATAACTCTAAAACATAATAACGGCTGTGTAATAATTACACATATAAAACCAACTAAAACTGGAGTCCATAGGAGTGTATGTCTGTCCGCACCTGAGCGTCCACAGTCGGCACAAGAGATGAGGTCCTCGGGACACCCGGTCTTCTTGGAGCCGCCCAGGCAGAAGTCACAGTAGCCGTTAGGGATGACCGACCCATCTGCAGCTTTCTTAGCTGAAATCACACAGGTGGAAATGTTACATACGATAGAGCTCTTTCCATAACAAACGCTCTCCTACAGAAAAGCTGCATATTACTCTTATATTCTATGCTCTATTTTTTGGGATCCAGCATTTGTATGAAGCTCCAATGAGCACAGACCCAGAGCACTGAGTCTAAAGCTGTGGTCTGTGGTTACTGATGACCTGCTACTGAAGCTGGTGTAGAGCTGAGGACTCAACAGGCTTAGAACTAGACTGATGTAGGAGGAACATCGCTGGTTTGGAGAGGGAAAGAGGAAGATAGAGAGAGAGAGAGAGAGAGAGAGACAGAGACAGAGAGAAAGCAATAACGAGGAAAAGAGTGAGATGGCGAGTGAGATGGCGAATATGAGACTTCCAGCCAGCCAGACTGCAGAGCGTCCCAGCTGGATAAGACTCTCCCTCCTCCATATGTTGGTTTTGGTAAAGCAAGCAGCAGGCCCGCTGAAGCCTGGGACTCGCCAGCTCGTGCTCAGCCAGGGATGGGAGGAGGAAGACGGGGAGGAAAATCCATTGGGAGGCCCAGGGGTCTGTTTAATATTGTCAAAGGAGTGGTGGGGGGGCTGGTACAGACCTGCTGTGCGTCAAGCGGCAGGTGCTCGGTGGGAAGCCATTTTAGAATAACCATTAAAGGAGAGGAAAGTCTCCCTGCATGCATCCTCTCAGTCTCACTGACTGCAGTCGATTGCATAATACCTTTAATAGATCTGATCACGTAACCAGGACAGTCTATTTGTATATGTCCTTTTTTCCTGTATTAAGATGTAATGCAATGGACAGGAACGTCACAATGACTCACCAGTGGCGCACGTAGGACAGATGAAGACAAACCGACATACAGTATACCAGACAACACACACAGGAATTCATCTCGAATACATAAACCCACACGCACACACAGCAGTGTTCATGGTGGAGTAATCAGCAGCTGTGTGGTGTGTGATTTGGAGAGCCAGGACCCTCATTAATCCAGCCCAGGGTGGATTGTGGCTGGGGGAGGGGTGGAGGGGAGATTGAGTTTTCTACTCCAGAGGGCTGGTCTGTAATCCCTAGCGAAAAAAAAAAAAAAAAACTCTGATCAGGATGGGGGGTGTAGCAGAAAAGAAGAGAGGAGCTGTCCATGGTACCAGCGCAGCAGCCAGCTCTGTACTGGATTGTATAATGATGAGCAGTAATGTACAGTGGAGTGGAACATTACGTACAATCAGGGGACTGTGGCAAACATACCACTATCCCCACGTTCGTCAACAACACTTGCCACTTGGGCACAGAGGTATGTATGGTCTACATACAATATGTACATATTTTATGCATGTAGGTTCATTCATTAAATATGTCACTTTGAGTTGAAGAAAAAAGAAAAAGCCCTTGGCTCTCTCTGTCTTTTACTTCAACAGACTCCCGCTGACTCTGCTTTACCACAGTCCCTGATGGGCAAAACTGTATATACACACAGTTACATAAAGATATATGCCAAACGGCACATACTACAAACAGTGCTGCTCTCGGGCTCTGCGGACCGTGAGGCTGTGAGGACCCTTGAGAGTGAATCAGCAGGCCCTGACACATCTGTGAGTGAGCAGGCTGCCCGCTGGCCTGCCTGCTCAGAAAGGAAAGCCCATCGATGATTAAATGCCTGAGGCCTTGCTTAAAGTCTGAGATGCTAACCTGAGGTAGTACATCCTTGAGACGGACAGAGAAAGAGAGAGAGGGATTGAAAAAGAGAGCGAGAGAGGGGAGGGAGACGGATGAAAGCGAGGGTGGGAGGGAGAGCGAGGGAGAGCGAGACAGAGACGTACAGACCAAACCAGACAGAGAGACAGAGACATACAGACCAAACCAGACAGAGAGACAGAGACATACAGACCAAACCAGACAGAGACATACAGACCAAACTAGACATACAGACCAAACCAGACAGAGAGACAGAGACATACAGACCAAACAGAGAGACAGAGACATGCAGACCAAACCAGACAGAGAGACAGAGACATACAGACCAAACCAGACAGTGAGACAGAGACATACAGACCAAACCAGACAGAGAGACAGAGACATAGAGACCAAACCAGACAGAGAGACAGAGACATACAGACCAAACCAGACAGAGAGACAGAGACATACAGACCAAACCAGACAGAGAGACAGAGACATACAGACCAAACCAGACAGAGAGACAGAGACATACAGACCAAACCAGACAGAGACCAGACAGACCAAACAGACAGACCAAACAGACAGACAAACAGACAAACAGACAGACAGACAGACAGACAGACAGACAGACAGACAGACAGACAGACAGACAGACAGACAGACAGACAGACAGACAGACAGACAGACAGACAGACAGAGAACATGTGCGAGAACGGTAGCACGTTCCTGAGGTTGTCAAGGGTGATACACACCTCCCTCCCTCCATCTCAACTCCAGCTCCACCTTTCCTGTAACACCCCTCCAATTACTGGGAGAATACAGGCAGAACAGCACACTTCACAGCTTTTAAGTGTGTCTCGGGAACCCACTGGGAATTAGGGGAGAGAGATGAATCCTCAAACACCCCCCTCATATCTCCCCCTTCTCTTCCGTTCCCTTCTCTCGCTTTCTCTCCCCCTATCTCTGTCCTCTCTTCGCCTACCTATCTCTCTCTCTAAGTATAAGCTTCTCTACCTCTCTTCCTCTCCCCTCTACCTCTCTCACGCTCTCTATCCCCTCTCTCTTCCTCTTTTCCAATCTCTCACTCTCCCGGTCTCTCTCCAGCCCTCTCTCTCTCTCTCTCCGCGCTCTCCTTTTTCTCTCCAACTCACTCTCCCTTTCTCACTCCCTCATTCTCAATACAGCCTGCTCCTGGAGTTTTCACAATCTCATTCTAGCACAATCTCTAGCCTAAGAGCCATACCCCACTGGCTGGTCGATAAAGTGGCCACAGCCTTATCGAATTAGCACTTCCGCAGGAATACCCACAAGCACCTGTTGCCTGCTCTCACTTTCTCTGTTTCTCACTCTCCTCCACACTTTCATTCCTTCTTTTGCTCTCTCACCCATGTCTATTCACTCTGTTTTCGGAACATACAATGAACATAAACCTATTCACACAGGTCCAAACATACAGCACAATGAACATAAACCTATTCACACAGGTCCAAACATACAGCACAATGAACATAAACCTATTCACACAGGTCCAAACATACAGCACAATGAACATAAACCTATTCACACAGGTCCAAACATACAGCACAATGAACATAAACCTATTCACACAGGTCCAAACATACAGCACAATGAACATAAACCTATTCACACAGGTCCAAACATACAGCACATTGAGCTGAAACTCATACACAGGGCCAACTATTAGATAGCTTAGCTTAGTTAGTGTGGTTTTGCACCTGACAATAAAACAGGGTTTTACTAAAGCAATCCTACTAGTCTAGGGTTAACCAGTGATGATCCTGGGACACAGATCAGCTCCTAGTCTCACCTACACACTGCTGTCCCCACAACACAAAACACATTCCAGCATGGCAGGGGAGCAAATAGAACAGAAGAGGAGAGAGGAGGAGGAGGAGAGGAAGATGAGGAAGATGAGGAGGAAGAGGAGAGAGAAATATGATGAGGAAGAGGGGAGAGGAAGAGGAAGAGGAGAGGAGAGAGGAAGATGAGGAGAAAGAGGAGAGGACGATGAGGAGGAAGATGGGAGAGGAAGAGGAGGAAGATGGGAGAGGAAGATGCTGAGGAAGAGGAGAGAGGAAGGGCAGAACACGAAGAGGAGAGGGGAAGTGAAGACGTGGCTGCTCCTGTGTCAAAGCATCAGGTTGAAAACACACACTCTGCACTCCTGTCGCCAGGCTGCTTAATGAGGGGAGCACCACACCAGGACACACATACAGATACACACTAATATAACGTATCCATACACTCACATCCACAGACAATACACGCGCACACGCACAAGCACACCGAGACAAACGCGCGCACAAACACACAAGATGTATAGCCAGCATGTCTTTGCATAATAACTTTTAAAGGCTTGTTCCACTCCCAACCCCCACCCTCTCTCTTTAACGTGACGAATGGGAGTCCCTCTGTCCCCAATCCATCCTTCAGTATCAGCTCTCATCCAATGCATACACACACTAGGGCTGTGACGGTCATGGAATTTTGGATGACAGTTATAGTGTTTTTGTTTTCCACACATTTTCTCCTCTCCTCTGCTACACCATATGAAAGCCCTGTGCTGTTTTTGAATGGGCGTCAAGCTTATATCATCAAATTCATGCAAGCGGGGTCATTTAAGACCCGTACAATTAGATTTGTATTCATCGATTAAGGTTTTCGATTATGAGAAAATAATAATAAAAACGCAATCAAAAACCTTCATGAAAGGCATCAGGTAGAAGTAAATTAATACACGAGTATGAATATAATTGTACATATACACCACCGTTCAAAAGTTTGGGGTCACTTAGAAATGACCTTGTTTTTGAAAGAAAAGCACATTTTCTGTTCATTAAAATAACATCAAATTGATCAGAAATACAGTGTAGACATTGTTAATGTTGTAAATGACTATTGTAGCTGGAAATGGCTGATTTTTTATGGAATACCCATTATCAGTAACCATCACTCCTGTGTTTCAATAGCACGTTGTGTTAGTTAATCCAAGTTTATAATTTTAAAAG
This sequence comes from Oncorhynchus tshawytscha, assembly GCF_018296145.1. Classification (NCBI taxonomy): domain Eukaryota; kingdom Metazoa; phylum Chordata; class Actinopteri; order Salmoniformes; family Salmonidae; genus Oncorhynchus; species Oncorhynchus tshawytscha. The sequence continues at coordinate 25,876,156 of NC_056442.1, forward strand.
GCTAATTGATCATTAGAAAACTATTTTGTTAGCACAGCTGAACACTGTTGTTCTGATTAAAGAAGCAATAAAACTGTCCTATAGACCAGTTGAGTATCTGGAGCATCAGCATTTGTGGGTTAGATTACAGGCTTAAAATGGCCAGAAACAAATAACTTTCTTCTGAAACTCATCAGTCTATTCTTGTTCTGAGAAATGAGGGCTATTCCATGCGGGGAATTGCCAAGAAACTGAAGATCTCGTACAATGCTGTGTACTACTCCCTTCACAGAACAGTGCAAACTGGCCCTAACCAGAACAGAAAGAGGAGTGGGAGGCCCCGGTGCACAACTGAATAAGAGGACAAGTACATTAGAGTGTCTAGTTTGAGAAACAAATGCCTCACAAGTCCTCAACTGGCAGCTTCATTAAATCGTACCCTCAAAACACCAGTCTCAACGTCCACAGTGAAGCGGCGACTCCGGGATGCTGGCCTTCTAGGCAGAATTGCAAAGAAAAAGCCATATCTTAGACTGGTCAATAAAAAGAAAAGATTAAAATGGGCAAAAGAACACAGACATTGGACAGAGGAACTCATCCCGGAGTCGCCTCTTCACTGTAGACGTTGAGACTGGTGTTTTGCACTATTTCATTTGCGCTGTTCTGAGAAGGGAGTAATACACAGCGTTGTACAAGATCTTCAGTTTCTTGGCAATTTCTCACATGGAATAGCCTTCATTTCTCAGAACAAGAACAGTTTTATTGCTTCTTTAAATCAGGACAACAGTGTTCAGCTGTGCTAACAATTGGAAAAGGGTTTTCTAATGATCAATTAGCCTTTTAAAATGATATACTTGGATTAGCTAACACACGGTAGTGTTTGAACGCCTATGTAGTAGTTTCCAGTAATGGCTATTTCTGATTAATTTGATGTTATTTTTGGACAAAAAAATGTGCTTTTCTTTGAATTTGATGATATAAGCGTTTTTATGAATTTGATGATATAAGCTTGAGCTGGGAGGGCGTTGCCTCGGCAACCGGAGACTTGTTTGATACAACACCTCGCTTATTTCAGCAAGGAGCAACAAAGTTTCATCACGTTGTAGTCCATGTTAGCAGAAATGGCCATCCAGTCTTCAGCAAGCAGTTAAAAAGAAAGAAAAGGTTATGACGGTTCCTTTATATTCATGGTGATCTTCATCCATAACTGTGGCGCTAACACACACACACACACACCCACACCCACACACACACACACACGCGCTAACACACACACCCACACCCACACACACACACACACGCTAACACACACACACCACACACACACACACACACACACACACACACACACACACACACACACACACACACACACACACACACCACACGCTAACCCACACCCACACACCCACACACACACACACACACACACAGAGAGACAATGGATCCAGTATTATGCAGGGAGAGAGACCGAGTCAGTCAGACGAAGAGTGTCAGTCACAGATGAGATATCTCATGAGGAACGTTTCCTCTTTCTGTCTGTGCTTCTCTCTTTCACAGAGGAAATTAGATTTTTTTCCCCCCCTGCAATCGTCTATTGTCACACAAATACCTACACCATCTGTCTCCACCTCCTTTTCCCATTCCCTATCTCTTCCTCGCTATTAAACACACATGCACGCACACACAAACACACCAGCAAGACGCAATGCAATAACATGCTCGTTTCTCTTCCCTGTCCAGTCAGTAGGTTGCATAAGTCCCAGTGCATTGTGGGTCTGAAACAGAATGACATTGTAAAGCGAGAGGATGGAGGATATTTTTGTGCATAATAAAACTTGATCTTTGGCTGCACTGTAATCACACTGACCTGCTCACACTATGGGGCGGCAGGTAGCCTAGTGGTTAGAGCGTTGGACTAGTAACTGAAAGGTTGCAAGATCGAATCCCTGAGATGACAAGGTAAAAATATGTCGCTCTGCCCCTGAACAAGGCAGTTAACCCACCGTTCCTAGGCCGTCATTGTAAACAAGAATTTGTTCTTAACTGACTTGCCAAGTTAAATAAAAGGTTCCATTTTTTATTTTAAATAAAATAGCAGCAGAAGAGGCTCACTCTGTCTGTAGCAAATACACAAACAGTACATACAAATGTATTTATTTATATATATACACAGTACCAGTCAAAAGTTTGTACACACCTTCTCATTCAAGGGTGTTTCTTTATTTGACCTATTTTCTGCATGTGTGGCTACCACCGTGAAGCATGGAGGAGGTGGTGTGATTATATGGGTGTGCTTTGCTGGTGACACTATCAGTGATTTATTTAGAATTCATGGCACACTTAACCAGCATGGCTACCACAGCATTCTACAGTGATACGCCATCCCATCTGGTTTGCGCTTAGTGGGACTATCATTTGTTTTTCAACAGGACAATGACCCAAAAAACACCTCCAGGCTGTGTAAGGGCTGTTTGACCAAGAAGAAGAGTGATAGAGTGCTGCATCAGATGACCTGGCCTCCACAATCACCCGACCTCAACTCAATTGAAATGGTTTGGGATGAGTTGGACCGCAGAGTGAAAGAAAAGCAGCCAACAAGTGCTCAGCATATGTGGGAACTCCTTCAAGACTGTTGGAAAAGCATGCCAGGTGAAGCTGGTTGAGAGAATGCCAAGAGTGTGCAAAGCTATCATCAAGGCAAAGGGTGGCTACTTTGAAGAATCTCAAATATAAGATATATTTTGATTTGTTTAACACTTTTTTGGTCATAGTTTTGATGTCTTCACTATTATTCTACAATGTAAAAACCTGTTTAAAAAGCCCCTAAACTCAGACTCTTAGCCGCAGTTAGGTCCCATTGTCTGACCCGCCCAATCAATACTGAGAAAACGCTGGAATTTAGACAGCAACATGGGTATACAGTACAGTACATTTAAAATATCCTAGTAAGATATAGGGTGTTTGTTTGTGTGCGTGTGTGTCTAGGCTCCGACAGACAGACATGTTTTCATGAGCAGGATGGGGGGGGGGTTATACTAAGATGGCCAAATGACTGAGGATCCAATCCTAACCCGGCAAGCCTCTCCTCTGTTAATACAGAATACCAAATGAAGCAGTGCAATATCAGCCTGCCTTCTCCCTGTCTGGGGTAATATATATGATAAATCATAAAGAGAATTCTTTACTCTCACTCTCACTCTCCTTCTTTCACTCTCTCTCTCTCTCGCTTTCTTCTTTCTGTTGCATTTAATGAACTCCTCTGCCCCCTCTGTTTCAACCCCTCCAAAGCCAAATTTCACTCCCTCCCCTCTTCCCCTCCCTACTCAATGTACATAACAACATACTCTTTAGGAGGGAACCCAGCCTGTCACTATAGCAACCGGATTGCTAGGCAACAGCCGTTTTCTCTTCCTGCTTTGTTGCAGTAGAGGAGGCAGTGCAGTGGCGGGGCGGCAGGCAGCGTGAGCTGGTCTGGCTATGTAGGAAGCTACTGTACCGGCACTGGCACCAGCATGTGGAAAGTTCAGGAGGAAACCAGACCAGAATTACAGCTAAAGGTGATGGTCGAGGTTGAGGAAGTAACTTGGTAAAGCCCAGAATGGTCTTCGCTCTAATAAGAGGCATTCCTTACCAAGGTGGGGCAATCTGGTAGACAAAGTCCCAGCGCCGTTTACAGCAAGCAAAGGACTGAGCAACTGGGACTGACTATGTTGATCATGTAGTGTGTTCAGGTGGTGTGTTTTGTATGTTCCGGGTCCGTGTTGTCGTGACGGTACTGCCCCGCCCCCACCACCCATGTCCTCTCTCAGCCTGCATCACTACTCAGTCTCCTCCATAGGCTACTCTGTCCTGTACCTGTCTGCTACAGTACGGACACAATGACTAGCCAGGACAAACTCATTTTTCAGTATTTCACTTATAGCATCAAAATCAATAAATGGTTAGCAGATGTTAAGCAAGTTTTTGGGTTCATTCAGTACATAGTTTTTACCAGATTAAGTTGATTAATGTGGCATAGTTAAAGTGGCTAGTGATACAAAAAATGTTACAAAACTCAGTTACAACCAGCGCTTCAGGAGAAGCCAAAATTCACCCAAGTTTTTGGGTTCCTCAAACATAAGATGAAAATTATACTGTTGCTGCTTCATGTTTTTTATACAGTTGAAGTGGGAAGTTTACATACACTTAGGTTGGAGTCATTAAAACTTGTTTATCAACTACTCCACGCATTTCTTGTTAACAAACTATAGTTTTGGCAAGTCGGTTAGGACATCGACTTTGTGCAAGACACAAGTCATTTTTCCAACGATTGTTTACAGACAGATTATTTCATAATTCACTGTATCACAATTCCGGTGGGTCAGAAGTTTACATACACTAAGTTGACTGTGCCTTTAAACAGCTTGGAAAATTCCAGAAAATCATGTCATGGCTTTAGAAGCTTCTGATACGCTAATTGACATCATTTGAGTCAATTGGAGGTTTAACTGTGCATGTATTTCAAGGCCTACCTTCAAACTCAGTGCCTCTTTGCTTGACATCATTGGATAATCTAAAGAAATCAGCCAAGACCTCAGAAGAAAAATGTAGACCTCCACAAGTCTGGTTCATCCTTGGGAGCAATATCCAAACGCCTGAAGGTACCACGTTCATCTGTACAACGTTCATCTGTACAAACAATAGTACGCAAGTATGAACACCATGGGACCACGCAGCCGTCATACCGCTCAGGAAGGAGACGCGTTCTGTGTCCTAGAGATTAACGTAATTTGGTGCGAAAAGTGCAAATAGATAGATACAAAAGTATCTATATCCACGGTAAAACGAGTCCCATATCGACATAACCTGAAAGGCCGCTCAGCAGGGAAGAAGCCACTGCTCCAAAATCGCCATAAAAAAGCCAGACTACGGTTTGCAACTGCACATGGGGACAAAGATGGTACTTTTTGGAGAAATGTCCTCTGGTCTGAGGAAACAAAAATAGAACTGTTTGGCCATAATGACCATCGTTATGTTTGGAGGAAAAGGGGGAGGCTTGGAAGCCAAAGAACACCATCCCAACCGTGAAGCACGGGGGTGGCAGCATCATGTTGTGGGGGTGCTTTCCTGCAGGAGGGACTGGTTAATTTCCCAAAATAGATGGCATCATGAAGTAGGAAAAGTACATGGATATATTGAAGCAACATCTCAAGACATCAGTCAGGAAGTTAAAGCTTGGTCGCAAATGGATCTTCCAAATGGACAATGACCCCAAGCATACCTCCAAAGTTGTGGAAAAATGGCTTAAGGACAACAAAGTCAAGGTATTGGAATGGCCATCAGTAATACCTGACCTCAATCCCATAGAAAATTTGTGGGCAGAACTGAAAAGCGTGTGTGAGCAAGGAGGCCTACAAACCTGACTCAGTTACAACCAGCGCTGTCAGGAGGAATGGGCCAAAATTCACCCAATTTATTGTGGGAAGCTTGTGGAAGGCTACCCGAAACATTTGACCCAAGTTAAACAATTTAAAGGCAATGCTACCAAATACTAATTGAGTGTATGTAAACTTCTGACCCACTGGGAATGTGATGAAAGAAATAAAAGCTGAAATAAATCATTCTCTACTATTATTCTGACATTTCACATTCTTAAAATAAAGTGGTGATCCTAAATGACCTATGACAGGGAATTTTTACTAGGATTAAATGTCAGGAATTGTGAAAAACTGAGTTTAAATGTCTTTGGCTAAGGTGTATGTAAACTTCTGATTTCAACTCTATATATAGCCAAGTGTCAAAACTGCAGTTTTAAAAGTCCAAATAAATTCATAATCAATATGCTGAAAAAAGTTGTGATATGTTCAAGACTAATACATACATACAATTACTCCCTATAAACACACACACACACACACACACACACACACACACACACACACACACACACACACACACACACACACACATGTTCAGATAACTTGTAAATTGCTAAATTAGTACCTTAACTTCTCACGCATCAAATTTACCAAGCGGTCATTCCAGACTAAAATTGACTAGCTTGTTCTACTGTAATCAATGCGCAGATGAATCACTCACGTCAATATTGTATGGAAATCAATGGTACTGGGACAATTCACTGCCACTACATGTGCCATTTGTGCTCTGGGTATACTAGATATACCTGTCGATGGATGAGAACCTATTTTTATCAACTCACTTCCTTGTGGGACAATGTTTACAGTAGCTGGCCAATACACATAAGGAAATACAACACTTTTTGGACTGGATAATTTCACTGAATCATCTCTCCATGGGTAGGTCTAAACAGACTCTTTGAGTGATCGCTTGAATGTCAAATCCACGTATTTGTTTGTGGCCGGCGGATTTTATAAAGAGAGCGTCCCCATTTTCCCTCGCCATTTGAGTCTCAATTTCACAACTGCGGTTTAAATAATGCGATGGACAGGTGGAAGAGTTAATCAATGGTACCAAACCAAATATATACTGAACAAAAACATAAAACGCAACATGGAACAATTTCAAAGATTTTACTGAGTTACAGTTCGTAAATCAGCCAATTGGAATAAATGAATTAGGCCCTAATCTATGGATTTCACATGACTGGGCAGGAGTGCAGCTATGGGTGGGCCTGGGAGGGCATAGGCCCACCTACTTGGGAGCCAGGCCCAGCCAATCAAAATGAGTTTTTCCCTACAAAAGGACTTTATTATAGACAGAAATACTCTTCAGTTTCATCAACTGTCCAGGTGGCTGGTCTCAGATGATCCCGCAGGTGAAGAAGCCGGATGTGGAGGTCCTGGGCTGGCGTGGTTACACGTGGTCTGCGGTTGTCAGGCCGGTTGGATGTACTGCCAAATTTTCTAAAATGACATTGGATGCGGCTTATGGTAGAGAAATGAACATTCAATTATCTGGCAACACCTCTGGTGGACATTCCGGCAGTCAGCATGCCAATTGCACGCTCCCTCAAAACTTGAGACATCTGTGGCATTGTTTTGTGATAAAACTGCACATTTTAGAGTATCAACTCTAAATATGGTCCCCAGCACAAGGTGCACCTGTGTAATGATCATGCTGTTTAATCAGCTTCTTGATATGCCACACCTGTCAGGTGGATGGATTATCTTGGTAAAGGAGAAATGCTCACTAACAGGGATGTTAACAAATGTGTTCACAACATTTGAGAGAAATAAGCTCTTTGTCCGAATGGAAAATATATGGGATCTTATTATTTCAGCTCATGAAACATGGGACCAACACTTTACATGTTGTGTTTATATATTTGTTCAGTATAGTTATCTGTTTAAAGAAATGTATTTAGTTTTATCTTGATGACCATAAACTGTTATATTAACATCAACAATCTGAGGTCAAAATCACTCAATTGTAAATGAGAGTTTGTGTAAGGCAGTAACACAAACTGTCCACATTAGTGCATTATAAAATCATTTAATATGGAAAAATAATTCAACTTGTCCATTTTGGATGATAGTATATGTTGCCCACTCACAAAATATTGCAACAGCTACATACAATTGAACTGGGCGCTCTAGACTGGAGCTTCTATAGTGTCTGTGAAGCTGCCTGAACATTCGAGGTCCCTACAATGACACAGTGACACAGGCCCTCCACTGTCACTGTCACTAGACTCTCATTAAAAAGACCACTCGCTCTCTCTTACTGCAGGACTTTCATCACATGTGAATATGCTGGAACAGAACCAACTACCAGACTCCATAGATCTCATTCCACATATAGTATTCTACCCCACAGACAGACAGAGAGAGCGAGAAAAAGAGAAAGAGAACAGAGACAGCCAGGACGCCATTTTAGGTTTGATACATAATTAATTTAGTCCTTATAGCTGATCACAAGGATTCCTTCTCACAGTGGCAGAGCAAGGTGAGCGAAGCCATTTTGTGAGTGAGGTGAAACTGGGAAAGAATTTATAATAAATAAATATATAAAAAAAGAAAAACAGGAACAAAAGGACGCTGACCTTCAAAGGGCTCAATTACATGTTACACCTCTCCATCCCTCCATCCCTCCATCCCCCCCTCCTGCTCTCACTCCTCCGACCGTCTGTCCGTCCAGATAAACCAGACTCGGAATCTCAATTCTGTTTTGGGGAGAGGACTTAACGAGAACTGGCTTGACTCTTTCTGCTCACAAAACCAATTTTCAGGTGCACACCAGAGGGCCGACCTCTAAAGTAAACACCCCCCCCTCTCCCCCTCGTCAAGCCCCCATCACATCAATGCCCAAAACCAGCCCCCCTGCCTCTGTCACTTCATGAAGAAAAAAAAATGGAGAAGCAGCCATGAATTTCTATGCTGCAGTTCAATTGAACAATCGGCTTCAAATCCTGCAATGGAAATAAATATAGAAAAAAAATGAAGGAAAAAAACAAGCGATGGATAAATCACAAGACAAAAGCAGAGAGAAAGAAATGGAGAGAGAGAGAGAGAGAGTCAGAGAGAAGAGGGAGAGGAAAGAAAGCATGGTGAACCGTGAGAGAGAGAGAGAGAGAGTCAGAGAGAAGAGGGAGAGGAAAGAAGGCATGGTGAACCGTGAGAGAGAGACAGAAAGAGTCAGAGAGAAGAGGGAGAGGAAAGAAGGCATGGTGAACCGTGAGAGAGAGGAGAGGGAAAGAGAAAATCTAATCTCCTTGTGGAATAATCTGTCATTCATCAAACTGATGGGAAACAGAGAGAGTCAGAGAGAAGAGGGAGAGGAAAGAAAGCATGGTGAACCGTGAGAGAGAGAGAGAGAGAGAGAGAGAGGTCAGAGAGAAGAGGAGAGGAAAGAAGGCATGGTGAACCGTGAGAGAGAGAGAGAGAGAGAGAGTCAGAGAGCGAGAGAGAGAGGAAAGAAAGCATGGTGAACCATGAGAGAGAGAGAGAGAGAGAGTCAGAGAGAAGAAGGAGAGGGAAGAAGGCATAGTGAACCGTGAGAGAGAGAATCAGAGAGAGAGAGAGAAAGAGAGGAAAGAAAGCATGGTGAATCGTGAGAGAGAGAGAGAGTCAGAGAGAAGAGGGAGAGGAAAGAAGGCATGGTGAACCGTGAGAGAGAGAGAGAGAGTCAGAGAGAGAGAGAGAGGAAAGAAAGCATGGTGAACCATGAGAGAGATAGAGGGTCAGAGAGAAGAGGGAGAGGAAAGAAAGCATGGTGAACCGTGAGAGTCAGAGAGAGAGAGAGAGAGAGAGTCAGAGAGAAGAGGGAGAGGAAAGAAAGCATGGTGAACCGTGAGAGAGAGAGAGAGAGTCAGAGAGAGAGAGAGAGGAAAGAAAGCATGGTGAACCGTGAGAGTGAGAGAGAGAGAGTCAGAGAGAGGAGAGAGGAAAGAAAGCATGGTGAACCGTGAGAGTCAGAGAGAGAGAGAGTCAGAGAGAGAGAGAGAGGAAAGAAAGCATGGTGAACTGTGAGAGTCAGAGAGAAGAGGGAGAGGAAAGAAGGCATGGTGAACCGTGAGAGAGAGAGAGGGTCAGAGAAAAGAGGGAGAGGAAAGAAAGCATGGTGAACCGTGAGAGTCAGAAAGAGAGAGAGAGTCAGAGAGAAGAGGGAGAGGAAAGAAAGCATGGTGAACTGTGAGAGAGAGAGAGAGAGAGAGAGTCAGAGAGAGAGAGGGAGAGGAAAGAAAGCATGGTGAACCGTGAGAGAGAGAGAGAGTCAGAGAGAGAGAGAGAGGAAAGCAAGGTGAACTGTGAGAGAAGAGAGAGTCAGAGAGAGAGGGAGAGAAAGAAGGCATGGTGAAGAGAGAGAGAGTCAGAGAGAGAGAGAGAGAGGAAAGAAAGCATGGTGAACTGTGAGAGAGAGAGAGAGAGAGAGAGTCAGAGAGAGTCAGAGGGAGAGGAAAGAAAGCATGGTGAACTGTGAGAGAGAGAGAGAGAGAGAGAGAGAGAGGAAAGAAAGCATGGTAAACCGAGAGAGAGAGAGAGAGAGAGTCAGAGAGAAGAGGGAGAGGAAAGAAGACATGGTGAACTGTGAGAGAGAGAGAGAGAGTCAGAGAGAGAGAGAGAGGAAAGAAAGCATCGTGAACCGTGAGAGAGAGAGAGGGTCAGAGAAAAGAGGGAGAGGAAAGAAAGCATGGTGAACCGTGAGAGTCAGAGAGAGAGAGAGAGTCAGAGAGAAGAGGGAGAGGAAAGAAAGCATGGTGAACCGTGAGAGAGAGAGAGAGAGTCAGAGAGAGAGAGAGGAAAGAAAGCATGGTGAACCGTGAGAGTCAGAGAGAGAGAGAGAGTCAGAGAGAAGAGGGAGAGGAAAGAAGGCATGGTGAACCGTGAGAGTCAGAAAGAGAGAGAGAGTCAAGAGAAGAGGGAGAGGAAAGAAAGCATGGTGAACCGTGAGAGAGAGAGAGAGAGAGAGTCAGAGAGAGAGAGGAAAGAAAGCATGGTGAACCGTGAGAGAGAGAGAGAGTCAGAGAGAGAGAGAGAGGAAAGAAAGCATGGTGAACTGTGAGAGAGAGAGAGAGAGAGAGAGAGAGAGTCAGAGAGAAGAGGGAGAGGAAAGAAGGCATGGTGAACCGTGAGAGAGAGTCAGAGAGAGAGAGAGAGGAAAGAAAGCATGGTGAACCATGTGAGAGAGAGAGAGAGAGAGAGAGTCAGAGAGAGAGGAAAGAAAGCATGGTGAACCGTGAGAGAGAGAGAGAGAGAGAGTCAGAGAGAAGAGGGAGAGGAAAGAAAGCATGGTGAACCGTGAGAGAGAGAGAGAGAGAGAGAGAGAGAGAGGAAAGAAAGCATGGTGAACCGTGAGAGAGAGTCAGAGAGAGAGAGAGAGAGGAAAGAAAGCATGGTGAACCATGTGAGAGAGAGAGAGAGAGAGAGAGTCAGAGTCAGAGAGAGAGGAAAGAAAGCATGGTGAACCGTGAGAGAGAGAGAGAGAGAGAGTCAGAGAGAAGAGGAGAGGAAAGAAAGCATGGTGAACCGAGAGAGAGAGAGAGAGAGAGAGAGAGAGAGAGGAAAGAAAGCATGGTGAACCGTGAGAGAGAGTCAGAGAGAGAGAGAGAGAGGAAAGAAAGCATGGTGAACCGTGAGAGAGAGAGTCAGAGAGAGAGAGAGAGGAAAGAAAGCATGGTGAACCATGTGAGAGAGAGAGAGAGAGAGAGAGTCAGAGAGAGAGGAAAGAAAGCATGGTGAACCGTGAGAGAGAGAGAGAGAGAGAGAGTCAGAGAGAAGAGGGAGAGGAAAGAAAGCATGGTGAACCGAGAGAGAGAGAGAGAGAGAGAGAGAGAGAGAGGAAAGAAAGCATGGTGAACCGTGAGAGAGAGAGAGAGAGAGAGAGAGAGAGAGAGAGAGAGAGAGAGAGAGAGAGTCAGAGAGAAGAGGGAGAGAATGATGGGGGTAAAATAACTACATTTTAAAAAGAAGAAAGAGACTGGATTTCAGCAAATCTTCTACTCCATTTGGGTTTCTGCATTTTGAAAGTTCTGCATTTCAAAATATGTCTTGAAAACTTGATTGCGGACATGCAAAACATTCTGGGACTATATCAACAATGGACTAATGCAACAAATACTAAAAGATAGTTTTTTTGGGTGGAGTGTTCCTTTAACTTTGCCTGAACCAGGCTTACAGACTCTAGTCTAGCCATATTTTAGGGAGAATATTACATGAATAATGTATGGACCAGTTTCATTATAACCATTCATAGTAATATCATTATATATGGTGTAATATAAAGGAGGTGCATCTGCAACTCGACACTTAGCCTATTGGGAAAACCATAAGATAGAAACACCCACACAAACAATAGGCTTCTATTTTCATTTCACAAGAGGATTGAGTTTTGTGCATGTATTGGTGAGTGTGTGTGTGAGTTCGTGAGTGAGTTCGTGAGTGAGTGAGTGTGTGAGTGCGTGCGTGCGTGCATGTGTGAGTGAGTGAGTGAGTGTGTGAGTGCGTGCGTGTGTGTAGCAGGAGGAGAAGAGAGGAGGATAATAAACCTCTCAAATGCAACCAATGTCTTCTCTTTCACCCTGCAGAGTCCTGAAACTGCAGCACACACACGACATAACACAGAACACACAAGCATCAGCACCAGGACCCAGTGACGGACAATCCACTAAGACAGGCCAATCTAAACCAGCACTCAGCCAATTAACTCCAGGAGGTAAATGGGTATTCTTCTACAAGGACATTGATGTGGGGACGACTACAGCTGTGTTTCTGCCCGCGTCCCAAATGACACCCTATTCCCTACAAAGTGCCATTTGGGATGCAGCCTTGCTCAGTGTAAATGACCAACCGCGGACATGGAACGGGCTGGGGGAGAGAGGGGAACAAAAAAGACCCCCTCCCGACACACTTCCTCTCAATGTCCCTGCTCAGCCAATTAACACCGTCCAATTCAGGGCCGGGCTAGACAAACAGCATCACAGACATGCAGACAGACAGAAATGCTACCACATTGAACATTCTGTAGGATACTGCGTCCAGCGTGGGTTACTCTGACGTGACATGAGAGCGGAGGGTACATGACATAGTGCAGCAGCCAGCCTCAGGGTAGAGCGTAGAGCCCGCTGTAACACATGACATAGTGTAGCAGCCAGCCTCAGGGTAGAGCGTAGAGCCCGCTGTAACACATGACATAGTGCAGCAGCCAGCCTCAGGGTAGAGCGTAGAGCCCGCTGTAACACATGACATAGTGCAGCAGCCAGCCTCAGGGTAGAGCGTAGAGCCCAGCTGTAACACATGACATAGTGCAGCAGCCAGCCTCAGGGTAGAGCGTAGAGCCCGCTGTAACACATGACATAGTGCAGCAGCCAGCCTCAGGGTAGAGCGTAGAGCCCGCTGAAACACATGACATAGTGCAGCAGCCAGCCTCAGGGTAGAGCGTAGAGCCCGCTGTAACACATGACATAGTGTAGCAGCCAGCCTCAGGGTAGAGCGTAGAGCCCGCTGTAACACATGACATAGTGCAGCAGCCAGCCTCAGGGTAGAGCGTAGAGCCCGCTGTAACACATGACATAGTGCAGCAGCCAGCCTCAGGGTAGAGCGTAGAGCCCGCTGTAACACATGACATAGTGCAGCAGCCAGCCTCAGGGTAGAGCGTAGAGCCCGCTGTAACACATGACATAGTGTAGCAGCCAGCCTCAGGGTAGAGCGTAGAGCCCGCTGTAACACATGACATAGTGCAGCAGCCAGCCTCAGGGTAGAGCGTAGAGCCGCTGTAACACATGACATAGTGCAGCAGCCAGCCTCAGGGTAGAGCGTAGAGCCCGCTGTAACACATGACATAGTGCAGCAGCCAGCCTCAGGGTAGAGCGTAGAGCCCGCTGTAACACATGACATAGTGCAGCAGCCAGCCTCAGGGTAGAGCGTAGAGCCCGCTGTAACACATGACATAGTGCAGCAGCCAGCCTCAGGGTAGAGCATAGAACCCGCTGTAACACTGTAACACATGACATAGTGCAGCAGCCAGCCTCAGGGTAGAGCGTAGAGCCCGCTGTAACACATGACATAGTGTAGCAGCCAGCCTCAGGGTAGAGCGTAGAGCCCGCTGTAACACATGACATAGTGTAGCAGCCAGTCTCAGGGTAGAGCGTAGAGCCCGCTGTAACACATGACATAGTGCAGCAGCCAGCCTCAGGGTAGAGCGTAGAACCCGCTGTAACACATGACATAGTACAGCAGCCAGCCTCAGGGTAGAGCGTAGAACCCGCTGTAACACATGACATAGTGCAGCAGCCAGCCTCAGGGTAGAGCGTAGAGCCAGCTGTAACACATGACATAGTGCAGTAGCCAGCCTCAGGGTAGAGCGTAGAACCAGCTGTAACACATGACATAGTGCAGCAGCCAGCCTCAGGGTAGAGCGTAGAGCCAGCTGTAACACATGACATAGTGCAGCAGCCAGCCTCAGGGTAGAGCGTAGAACCCGCTGTAACACATGACATAGTGTAGCAGCCAGCCTCAGGGTACAGCGTAGAACCTGCTGTAACACATGACATAGTGCAGCAGCCAGCCTCAGGGTAGAGCGTAGAACCCGCTGTAACACATGACATAGTGTAGCAGCCAGCCTCAGGGTACAGCGTAGAACCTGCTGTAACACATGACATAGTGCAGCAGCCAGCCTCAGGGTAGAGCGTAGAACCCGCTGCAACACATGACATAGTGTACCAGCCAGCCTCAGGGTATAGCGTAGAACCCGCTGTAACACATGACATAGTGTAGCAGCCAGCCTCAGGGTAGAGGGTAGAACCTGCTGTAACACATGGACTCACGCTTGTGGTTGTTCTTGCGCTGGAAGGGCAGGGTGTGTCGCTCAGAGTCCTCCTCTCCCTCCTCGTCCGCTAGGTGTGTGTGAGTGTAGTGGTAGCTCAGGCCCGGACGGTTTTTATAGCGCTTCCCACAGACTGGAACACACACACAAACACACACACACACACACACACACACACACACACACACACACACACACACACACACACACACACACACACACACACACACACACACACACACACACACACATATATACACACACACACACACACACACAAAATCAAGAGACATAACTAAATGCAGCCCAATACAATCAGCATAACATACTTATACCATATCTATCAATCATGCGCCACTGAAAATAGATACACTCACAATGAATGAATGCTGATCCATCGCGAGCTAATGCCATGTCACCGTTTCAGTTGGAATATTGCTCGATAGATTGCTCTATAGTGTTCCCGTTAAACGCTTGTTGTTCTAGCAGCCTTAACAGCGCTCTCATTCCCACTAGAGGAGTTGTCCCCTTAACATTGGCAGTGAGAGAATTGCTTGCTTCGTGCAGAGGGGAGACAGCAGCCATATGCTTGCCAGCGTAGTTTAGCCTGCACTAACAATGTTGTCTATGGCTCTTAGACATGGTGTGTCTGTGTGTCTGTGTGTCTGTGCGTGCGTGCGCGCATGTTTGTGTGCGTTCACGTGCGCTCGTGTGATACTCACTGTCACAGACGTACGGCTTGTCCCTGTCCTCAATGGTGCTGGGTTCTTGTCTCTTCCTCATACCCCCTACACCACAGGCCTGCAACGAGAACACAGACGGGTGAACGGAGTTCACACACACACACACACACACACACACACACACACACACACACACCATAATCATCTGCTACTTTAACAGGTGCCCCCCCCCTTCACTCTAATCACTCTTTCCTCAGACAGGCAGGGTTGATGACACCTACCAGGGAACTTCAAGCTCCAATTAACAACATGGCTGTTTGGATGACAGATACAGTCTTACAGCCTGCAGCGAGGCTTCACACAGGACGGAGAGAGAGAGACGCCTTTCTCGTCTAATAAGAGTTCTTTAGAATGCATCCACATACGTGATCTGATAACTCACTGCATGTCGAAATACTGTGCATACAATGTCCTGTATCTAATGCCCACACGACCATTCATACACTACTAATACACTTGCAATAATGACTTGTTTCCAACCTCCCTCCCAAAATGTATGAATTGAGTATAGTGAACTGAGATATGAATATGTATCTGTTTTATCTTTAAAGCTGAGAGGGGGGGGGTGGCTTCTTGGTACTCAGTGTACGGCTGCTACTGTACGTCTGACTGCCTGAGAGAAGAGGAGCGGGCAGGAGAGAGGAGCCGGAAAGAGAAGAGAAGAGCAGAGAAGAGAAGCGGGCAGGAGAGAGGAGCCGGAAGGAGAAGAGAAGAGAAGAGAAGCGGGCAGGAGAGAGGAGCCGGAAGGAGAAGAGAACAGAACAGAAGAGCAGAGAAGAGAAGCGGGCAGGAGAGAGGAGCCGGAAGGAGAAGAGAAGAGCAGAGAAGAGGAGCGGGCAGGAGAGAGGAGCCGGAAGGAGAAGAAAAAGAGAAGAGCAGAGAAGAGCGGGCAGGAGAGAGGAGCCGGAAGGAGAAGAGAAGAGCAGAGAAAGAGAAGCGTGCAGGAGAGAGGAGCCGGAAGGAGAAGAGAAGAGCAGAGAAGAGGAGCGGGCAGGAGAGAGGAGCCGGAAGGAGAAGAGAAGAGCAGAGAAGAGGAGCGGGCAGGAGAGAGGAGCCGGAAGGAGAAGAGAAGAGAAGAGCAGAGAAGAGGAGGGCAGGAGAGCGGAAGGAGAGAGAAGAGGAGAGAGAGCAGAGAAGAGGAGCGGGCAGGAGAGAGGAGCCGGAAGGAGAAAGAAGAGAAAGAGAGGAGAGAAGAGGAGCGGGCAGGAGAGAGGAGCCGGAAGGAGAAGAGAAGAGCAGAGAAGAGGAGCGGGCAGGAGAGAGAGGCCGGAAGGAGAGAGAGAAGAGGAGGAGAGGAGAAGAGCAGAGAGGAGCGGGCAGGAGAGAGGAGCGGAAGGAGAAGAGAAGAGAACAGAAGAGGAGAGAAGAGGAGCGGGCAGGAGAGAGGAGCCGGAAGGAGAAGAGAAGAGCAGAGAAGAGAAGAGAAGCGGGCAGGAGAGAGGAGCCAGAAGGAGAAGAGAAGAGCAGAGAAGAGGAGCGGGCAGGAGAGAGGAGCCGGAAGGAGAAGAGAAGAGAAGAGCAGAGAAGAGAAGAGAAGCGGGCAGGAGAGAGGAGCCGGAAGGAGAAGAGAAGAGCAGAGAAGAGGAGCGGGCAGGAGAGAGGAGCCGGAAGGAGAAGAAAAGAGAAGAGAAGAGCAGAGAAGAGAAGAGAAGCGGGCAGGAGAGAGGAGCCGGAAGGAGAAGAAGGAGAAGAGCAGAGAAGAGAAGAGAAGCGGGCAGGAGAGAGGAGCCAGAAGGAGAAGAGAAGAGCAGAGAAGAGGAGCGGGCAGGAGAGAGGAGCCGGAAGGAGAAGCAGGAGAAAGAGAAGAGCAGAGAAGAGAAGAGAAGCTTCCACCCTCTCAGCAGGAGAGAGGAGCTTCCATGAAGGAGAAGAGCAGAGAAGAGAAGAGAGAGAGAAGCGGGCAGGAGAGGAGCCGGAAGGAGAAGAGAAGAGCAGAGAAGAGGAGCGGGCAGGAGAGAGGAGCCGGAAGGAGAAGAGAAGAGAAGAGCAGAGAAGAGGAGCGGGCAGGAGAGAAGAGCCGGAGGAGAGGGAGAGGGCTTCCACCCTCTCAGTACAGCAGGAGGAGAGGGAGAGGGCTTCCACCCTCTCACTACAGCAGGAGGAGAGGGAGAGGGCTTCCACCCTCTCAGTACAGCAGGAGGAGAGGGAGAGGGCTTCCACCCTCTCAGTACAGCAGGAGGAGAGGGAGAGGGCTTCCACCCTCTCAGTACAGCAGGAGGAGAGGGAGAGGGCTTCCACCCTCTCAGTACAGCAGGAGGAGAGGGAGAGGGCTTCCACCCTCTCACTACAGCAGGAGGAGAGGGAGAGGGCTTCCACCCTCTCAGTACAGCATAAAGGAGAGGGACCAGGGCTTCCACCCTCTCAGTACAGCAGGAGGAGAGGGAGAGGGCTTCCACCCTCTCACTACAGCAGGAGGAGAGGGAGAGGGCTTCCACCCTCTCACTACAGCAGGAGGAGAGGGAGAGGGCTTCCACCCTCTCAGTACAGCAGGAGGAGACGGAGAGGGCTTCCACCCTCTCACTACAGCAGGAGGAGAGGGAGAGGGCTTCCACCCTCTCACTACAGCAGGAGGAGAGGGAGAGGGCTTCCACCCTCTCAGTACAGCAGGAGGAGAGGGAGAGGGCTTCCATGAGGATTTGATAGCACCACTTGAGAGGCTGGAGTTTGCATAACTCGCAGTGGCTCCTACGTACTAGACAAGAGAGTCAGCTAGCGCTCTGAAATGTGAAGGGAACTGGATGGAGGGAGGAAGCCTGTAACTGTCTCATTCAGGGCGATGGATCAGTTGACCGGCTGTTTAACCTCCATTAATGCTTTTTCTATTAGTTACTTCTCTTGATAAATAGCAAAGTGTTAACGGGAAGTTGAAAGAGAAAAGAGAGGATGAGTGAAATTAAATTAAAAGTTCAAATTCAAGTAACATTTCAAATACAGTAACATTTCAAATAGACAGGAGGAGTGAAATTACAATATGAGCAAAATGTGAGAAGGAAGTTTAGTTGAAGCAGTTTTGGTATACACATGGATACACACTACATGCGATGCAATTGGAAGCGGAAGTTTCAGATCTCCCATTTATGTCAAATGTTGCGGTGCATTAACTCATAGCACTCTTGTGTATTTGCGAGAGGAAAATGTTGCCCTATGCAGTGACAACATACAGGTACAGTAGATGGCTGTATCGTCCTGTGTGTTTCACTCGTCTTACCCGTCCTTCGCGGTTCTTGCGGTTCTTGCGTTTGGGGACGTCCTCTTCCATCTCCTCCGCTTCCAGTTCATGGGGGAAATCACCGACCAGCAACTTCTGAAGCAGAAGACACACCAGAACATCAGAGGAGCAGCTCAGACGAGATATCAGCAGGGAGGAGCTCCAGGGAGGGGCTTGCCGGTGCTGAAGCACCCTCAAAATAAGCCTAGCATCTCCACTAGCTCCCCCAGTGAATTCCTGGTGCTGCAACTGGATAACAGTACAATAAAACAGGGACCAGCTCATACATGGGACAAAAACAAATAGAGAGATACACAGAGAGAAAGAGAGGGAGAAAGATACACAGAGAGAGAGATGGAGAGATACAGAGAGAAGAGAGAGGGAGAGATACAGAGAGAAAGAGAGATACACACACAGAGAGAGAGAGATACACAGAGAGAGAGGGATACAAAGAGAGAGAGGGAGAGATACAGAGAGAAAGAGAGATACACACACAGAGAGAGAGAGATACAGAGAGGGAGAGATACAGAGAGAAGAGAGAGGGAGAGATACAGAGAGAAAGAGAGGGAGAAAGATACACAGAGAGAAAGAGAGGGAGAAAGATACACAGAGAGAGAGATGGAGAGATACAGAGAGAAGAGAGAGGGAGAGATACAGAGAGAAGAGAGAGGGAGAGATACAGAGAGAAAGAGAGATACACACACAGAGAGAGAGAGATACACAGAGAGAGAGAGATACAAAGAGAGAGAGGGAGAGATACAGAGAGAAAGAGAGATACACACACAGAGAGAGAGAGATACACAGAGAGAGAGATGGAGAGATACAGAGATGGAGAGAGATACAGAGAGAAGAGAGAGGGAGAAAGATACACAGAGAGAGAGATGGAGAGATACAGAGAGAAAGAGAGAGAGAGAGAGAGATACAGAGAGAGAGAGATACAGAGAGAGAGAGATACAGAGAGAGAGATAGATACAGAGAGAGAGAGAAAGAGATACAGAGAGAAAGCGAGAGGGAGAAAGATATACAGAGAGAGAGAGATACACACAGAGAGAAAGAGATACAGAGAGAAAGAGAGAGGGAGAAAGATATACAGAGAGAGAGAGGGAGAGATACAGAGAGAAAGAGATACAGAGAGAAGAGAGAGGGAGAGAGATAGAGAGAGAGAGATACAGAGAGAGAGAGAGATACACACACAGAGAGAGGAGAGATACAGAGAGAGAGAGAGATACAGAGAGAGATACAGAGAGAGATAGATACAGAGAGAGAGAGAAAGAGATACAGAGAGAAAAGAGAGGGAGAAAGATATACAGAGAGAGAGAGGGAGAGATACAGAGAGAGAAGAGAGAGGGAGAAAGAGATACAGAGAGAAAGAGAGAGGGAGAGATACAGAGAGAAAGAGAGAGGAGAGATACAGAGAGAGAGAGGGAGAGATACAGAGAGAAAGAGAGATACACACACAGAGAGAGAGAGATACACAGAGAGAGAGATGGAGAGATACAGAGAGAAGAGAGAGGGAGAAAGATACACAGAGAGAGAGATGGAGAGATACAGAGAGAAAGAGAGATACACACACAGAGAGAGAGAGAGATACAAAGAGAGAGAGAGATACAGAGAGAGAGAGATACAGAGAGAGATAGATACAGAGAGAGAGAGAGAAAGAGATACAGAGAGAAAGCGAGAGGGAGAAAGATATACAGAGAGAGAGAGATACACACAGAGAGAAAGAGATACAGAGAGAAAGAGAGAGGGAGAAAGATATACAGAGAGAGAGAGGGAGAGATACAGAGAGAAAGAGAGAGGGAGAAAGATATACAGAGAGAGAGAGATACACACAGAGAGAAAGAGATACAGAGAGAGATACACACAGAGAGAAAGAGATACAGAGAGAAAGCGAGAGGGAGAAAGATATACAGAGAGAGAGAGATACACACAGAGAGAAAGAGATACAGAGAGAAAGAGAGAGGGAGAAAGATATACAGAGAGAGAGAGGGAGAGATACAGAGAGAAAGAGAGAGGGAGAAAGATATACAGAGAGAGAGATATACACACAGAGAGAAAGAGATACAGAGAGAAGAGAGAGGGAGAAAGATATACAGAGAGAGAGAGATACAGAGAGAAAGAGAGATACACACACAGAGAGAGAGAGAGATACAGAGAGAGAGAGATACAGAGAGAGAGAGATACAGAGAGAGATAGATACAGAGAGAGAGAGAGAAAGAGATACAGAGAGAAAGAGAGAGGGAGAAAGATATACAGAGAGAGAGAGGGAGAGATACAGAGAGAAAGAGAGAGGGAGAGATACAGAGAGAAAGAGAGAGGGAGAAAGATATAAAGAGAGAGAGAGATACAGAGAGAAAGAGAGAGGGAGAAAGATATAAAGAGAGAGGGAGAAAGATATACAGAGAGAGAGAGATACACACAGAGAGAGAGAGATACAGAGAGAGAGAGAAAGAGAGAGAGAGAGATACAGAGAGAGGGAGAGAGAGATACAGAGAGAGAGATAGATACAGAGAGAGAGAGAGATACGGGGAGAGATACACAGAGAGAGAGAGAGAGAGATACACAGAGAGAGAGAGAGAGAGATACACAGAGAGAGAGATACACAGAGAGAGAGGAAGAGAGAGATACAGAGAGAGAGAGAGAGATACACAGAGAGAGAGAGAGAGAGATACACAGAGAGAGAGATACAGAGAGAGAGATAGATACAGAGAGAGAGAGAGATACGGGGATAGATACACACAGAGAGAGAGAGAGAGAGAGAGAGATACACAGAGAGAGAGAGAGAGATACACACAGAGAGAGAGAGAGAGAGAAATACAAAAAGAGAGAGATACACAGAGAGAGAGATACAGAGAGAGAGATACAGAGAGAGAGAGAGAGATACACAGAGAGAGAGAGAGAGATACAAAGAGAGAGAGAGATACAAAGAGAGAGAGAGATACAGAGACAGAGTGAGACACAGAGACAGAGAGAGACACCGAGACAGAGAGAGACACCGAGACAGAGAGAGACAACGAGACAGAGAGAGACACCGAGACAGAGAGAGACAACGAGACAGAGAGAGACACCAAGACAGAGAGAGACACGGAGACAGAGAGAGACCCATAGACAGAGAGACACAGAGAGACGCCGAGTCAGAAAGAGACACCGAGACAGAGAGAGACAGAGAGAGACACAGAGACAGAGAGAGACACGGAGACAGAGAGAGACCCATAGACAGAGAGACACAGAGAGACGCCGAGTCAGAAAGAGACACCGAGACAGAGAGAGACAGAGAGAGACACAGAGACAGAGAGAGACACAGAGACAGAGAGAGACAGAGAGTCAGAAAGAGACACAGAGACAGAAAGACACAGAGAGACACCGAGTCAGAAAGAGACACAGAGACAGGGAGAGACACAGAGAGACACCGAGACAGAGAGAGACCCATAGACAGAAAGAGACACAGAGAGACACCGAGACAGAGAGAGACACCGAGACAGAGAGAGACACCAAGACAGAGAGAGACACAGAGACAGAGAAAGACACAGAGACAGAGAGAGACACCGAGACAGAGAGAGACACAGAGACAGAGAGAGACACCGAGACAGAGAGAGACACCGAGGCAGAGAGAGACACGGAGATGGAGAGAGACCCATAGACAGAGAGACACAGAGAGACACCGAGTCAGAAACAGACACAGAGACAGTAAGTCCACAGGAAAATCAATAAATTAGACCAGTAAGGGTGGCCTCCCCTCCTTTTAACACAACCCCCCCCCCTCTTAAACTACTAGTGACCAGGAGAACACTATGCTGTTATTCATGTAGGAGTGAAAGAAACACTTCCTCTCATTGGCAAAAAGTATCAACATATTCTGCAAATAGAAAGTACAACACATGGGCCTGTGAAAGTATCCTTCACAAATAACAAAGAGAGGTGACAAAAAAACAAGTGTCACAAGTGACAAATGAACAAACTCTAAGATGAGATGAGCATATGGAGAGAAGCTGTAATGGAGGAGGAAACCAAAGCCCTCCTCTGTTAGCTTCCTGCTGGGTATAGGAGCTAGGCAAGGCCCAGAGAAGCTGTAATGGAGGAGGAAACCAAAGCCCTCCTCTGTTAGCTTCCTGCTGGGTACAGGAGCTAGGCAAGGCCCAGAGAAGCTGTAATGGAGGAGGAAACCAAAGCCCTCCTCTGTTAGCTTCCTGCTGGGTATAGGAGCTAGGCAAGGCCCAGAGAAGCTGTAATGGAGGAGGAAACCAAAGCCCTCCTCTGTTAGCTTCCTGCTGGGTACAGGAGCTAGGCAAGGCCCAGGGTCAGAGGCCTAGCCCCAACGGAGCCCCGGGCTTGCTGTGTGGGCCATTTATTGAAGCGCTAATTGGCTAATTGTCGACCTTAGGGAAGGAAGACGTCTGGAGCAGGTGCGGTAGGGACTGGAGACACGGAGCTCACAGAGGAGATGACAGCTCATCCG
Organism: Oncorhynchus tshawytscha; assembly: GCF_018296145.1. NCBI lineage: Eukaryota > Metazoa > Chordata > Actinopteri > Salmoniformes > Salmonidae > Oncorhynchus > Oncorhynchus tshawytscha. The sequence goes on from NC_056442.1 coordinate 25,898,765, forward strand.
GAAGAGGAAGCAGGCACACACATATTCAGAAACACACACATCAGCGCTCTCTCTCTCCCTCCTAAACACACACTCATACAGTCTCTGTCCAAAACACACACTTCATCTGGGGAGGAGGAGAGGAACTGTGCCAGTGGGGGACTGTCATGGATGCAGGGGATGTGTCACTGCCAACCAGAGTCACTGATACTACAGACGGAGCCATGAGAGGGAGGGAGAGGGAGAGAGGAGAGAGGAGAGAGGGAGCAGAGAAGAGGGAGAGAGAGAAGAGAGAGAGAGAAGAGAGTGGAGAGGGAGAGAGAGAGAGAAGAGGGAGAGAGAGAAGAGAGAGAGCAAGAGAGGGAGAAGAGAGTGGAGAGAGGAGAGAGGAGACAGGAGAAAGAGGAGAGAGGAGGAGGAGAGGAGAGAGAGGAGGAGAGAGGAGGAGGAGAGAGAGGAGGGAGGAGAGAGAGAGAGGAGAGAGAGAGAGAGAGGGAGAGAGAGAGGAGGGAGGGAGAGAGAGGGAGGAGAGAGAGAGAGAGAGGAGAGAGAGAGAGAGAGAGAGGAGAGGAGAGGAGAGAGAGAGAAGAGAGAGGAGGGAGGAGAGAGAGGAGAGAGAAAGAAGAGAGAGTAGGGAGGAGAGAGAGGAGAGAGAAAGAAGAGAGAGGAGGGAGGAGAGAGAGGAGAGAGAAAGAAGAGAGAGTAGGGAGGAGAGAGAGGAGAGAGAAAGAAGAGAGAGGAGGGAGGAGAGAGAGAGGAGAGAAAGGGAGCAAGAGGGGCATAAAGAGTGAGAGTGAGAGAGGGAGGAGAAGAAAGAAACTACACAGCAACTCCAAGGTGAAGATGTAGAGGAACACGTCAGCGGGCTCGGAGAGAGCATGAGAGATGGAGACTAGAACGTGTGCGTGTGTGTGTGTGTGTGTGTGTGTGTGCAGGCCACCATGAGTGATTCTAAGCTCCTCTTACCTGGCACTCGCTCATAGGTTCCTCTTCCTTAGTTTCCACCTTCTTGTCCAGAGTCTCTCCACTGAGCAGTGATTCCAACACCGGCCCCTCCGGCAAGCCCCCTTCCTTCTTCAGAGACGCCTCGTAGTCTGAACACACACACACACACACCATACCGTACGTTAGTATCCCCCCACCAATACACACATAACAGTAACACTCACCCTGCTAATACATGTTAGACTTCATCCCCAGCTATCACTTTGCCCTGACAGACTAACACAACAGCTCCTAACACTGTCTGGAACGGAGCAGATGGAATGGAATCAAACACCTGGAAACCACTGATGTATTTGATACCGTTCCACATATCCCACTCCAGCCATTACCATGAGGCAGTCATTGTAATTCCAGGTTTTCCTGTCTGTCTCGTACCGATCTTAAACTCAATGGGTCCGAGGCGCGGGTCCTCCAGAATGTTTAGCCGTCTCTTCTTGCGCCAGCAGCGCGCAGGATAAGTATACAGCTGTCCTGGGGCCAAACCTGGGGGCCAAACAACGCCAGAGGAATGAAGTCATGTGAAAAGCTGCTAATGCAGACACAGCTATGATGAAGGCGTTGAGGCCATGATGTTGTCTACTTGCAATGATTCTGTAGGTGAATATAATTTTATATCCACTTCAAAAATAGTTTTTTTTTTTGTGCAAACATAATTCTTTGGTTGAGGTTTATTTGCTTGACAAAGCAATACCTCTATCGGCCTTTTATGTCAGTAAAAACAACACAGTCTCACTCATCCACACTCAAACACACAACTAACTCAAAACTCAGGCATACTGTACACATGCACACACACACACACACACACACCAGTGGAGGCTGCTGAGGGGAGGACGGCTCATACTAACGTCTGGAATGGCATCAAACACCTGGTAACCGTGGTAACCATGTGTTTAATGTATTTTGATACCGTTCCTCTGATTAGGGCTCCAGCCATTACCACGAACCCGTCCTCCTCTAATAAGGTGCCACCAACCTCCTGTGAAACACACAGACACACTGATACTATACAGGGGTGTGAGAGAGGGGGGAGAGAGAAAGGAAGAGAGAGGGAGGAGAGGGAGGAACAACAACGAGGACAAAGGGCTGAGAGCAGAGGAGAACCAAAGATGTGTTCCAGACCTCCCTACCCCAGGCCTCATACCTCTTCATGCTGCCTCTTACCCTGTGTTTTATTACAGGGCTGCATGCATTGGAACACACACACACACACACACAGGCAAGCACAGGCCTTACACACACACACACACACACACACACCTGGGCCGCGGTGGTTCTTCTCCATCCAGATGTAGCAGTTGCTCTGTGCCACGCCGGTCTGGGAGTCCAGGAAGGGCAGGCGCATGGAGCGCTCAGCACACAGGCGGGCATTGTAGCTGCGGCAGTGCTCGATGGCCTCTCTGTAGAACTCCTCGCCCAGACTGGCACACAGCGGGTACAGGGAGGCAAGAGAGAGAGCCCTGTTAACCTAGGTCATTTGAGGAGCCACAGATCAACATTGCATAATGCCCACTCTACAGTGAGAAAATACATGTTTTGCCAAAGCACAGTATCATTCCTCGGTCTCTCTCTGTGTGTCTGGCCGTGGTTTTCTCAGAGGGCCTGGGATGTGTTGTGCCAGGGCATGTAGAGACGCATCAGTAGTGACACACGCAGGCACGCACGCGCGCGCGCGCACACACAGTGGATGTAGAGACAGATGAACTGAGACACAGTGCTCTGAATGTGTGGACAGAGAGGCTATCAGCATCGCCAGATGAGGTAGAATAGACTGTTCCCTCCCAGACATCACATCATGTCTGTGTGTGTGTGTGTGTGTGTGTAGTTATACGTGTGGGTACTTAGTGCTAGAGTAATGTGTGTATATCTGTACTGTACATGAATGCAAGTCTATGTAGTAGATGTGAACGTGGGTCAGAGTGTATCCTGTAAAGTTGATTTAGTCTGTTATCTTGTGCACCCACCTCCCCCCTCCTCCCTCCCTCCCCCCACCTCCCCCTCCTCCCTCCCTCCCTTCTCCCCTCCCCCTCTCCCCTCCCTCCCTACCTGTTCTTAATGACTGTTCCTCCAGATTGCCTGTGAACAGAGAGATAGAGGAACACTGTGAGTCACTGCCTTTCTCTTCTCCTCCTCCTCCTCATCATCCTATCTCATTCCCGGTGCTTCTCTAACACAGTCACAACACCAAGGTTGCCAGCCATGGCAGACATAAAGCATATTGTTCATGGAGTACACAGTATATAGGATCACAACCATACATTTGACAGTAGAAAGCATATAAGATCACAGTATATGTACTGTAGAACATAGGCTCATTATCCATACAGTATGCTATACAGATGTAGGATCTTAATTTGACCTATATTGTCGCAGCAAAATAATCCTTCAACAACAGGATTTGAACGTCTAATCCAGAATGTGGCTTGATTGGTGGTTAGGCTATTAACTGGTTAAAATGAGGCGACATGAGAAGTGCAATACTGTTAATATAACCGTGTGTACGTGAGGGTTTTCAGTGAATGTATGTAAATCACGAAGCTTGTCTATAATTCTCAGCAACAAAAGAGTGATCAAATTAAGATGCTACACCTGCACAATATATAAAATTGCAGCTACAGAGTATACTGTTAATACATACAGTTGAAGTGGGAAGTTTACATACACATAGGTTGGAGTCATTAAAACTCGTTTTTCAACCACTCCATACATTTCTTGTAAACAAACTATAGTTTTGGCAAGTCGGTTAGGACATCTACTTTGTGCACGACACAAGTAATTTTTCCAACGATTGTTTACAGACAGATTATTTCATAATTCACTGTATCACAATTCCGGTGGGTCAGAAGTTTACATACACTAAGTTGACTGTGCCTTTAAACAGCTTGGAAAATTCCAGAAAATCATGTCATGGCTTTAGAAGCTTCTGATAGGCTAATTCACATCCTTTGAGTAAATTGGAGGTGTACCTGTGGATGTATTTCAAGACCTACCTTCAAACTCAGTGCCTCTTTGCTTGACATCATGGGAAAATCAAAAGAATTCAGCCAAGATCTCAGAAAAATAAATGTAGACCTCCACAAGTCTGGTTCACCCTTGGGAGCAATTTCCAAATGCCTGAAGGTACCACATTCATCTGTACAAACAATAGTATGCAAGTATGAACACCATGGGACCACACAGCCGTCATTCCGCTCAGGAAGGAGATGTGTTCTGTCTCCTAGAGATGAACGTACTTTGGTGCGTAAAGTGCAAATCAATCCCAGAACAACAGCAAAGGACCTTGTGAAGATGCTGGAGGAAACAGGTACAAAAGTATCTATATCCACAGTAAAACAAGTCCTATATTTCGACATAACCTAAAAGGCCGCTCAGCAAGGAAGAAGCCACTGCTCCAGAAGCCACTGCTTCAAAAGCGCCATAAAAAAGCCAGACTGCGGTTTGCAACTGCACATGGGGACAAATATCATACTTTTTGGAGAAATGTCCTCTGGTCTGAGGAAACAAAAATAGAACTGTTTGGCCATAATGACCATCATTATGTTTGGAGGAAAAAGGGGGATTCTTGCAAGCCGAAGAACACCTTCCCAACCGTGAAGCACGTGGGTGGCAGCATCATGTTGTGGGGGTGCTTTGCTGCAGGAGGGACTGGTGCACTTCACAAAATAGATGGCATCATGAGGTAGGAAAATTACGTGGATATAATGAAGCAACACCTCAAGACATCAGTCAGGAAGTTAAAGCTTGGTCGCAAATGAGTTTTCCAAATGGACAACGACCCCAAGCATACCTCCAAAGTTGTGGCAAAATGACTTAAGGACAACAAAGTCAAGGTATTGGAGTGGCCATCACAAAGCCCTGACCTCAATCCCATAGAAAATTTGTGGGCAGAACTGAAAAAGGGTGTGAGAGCAAGGAGGCCTACAAACCTGACTCAGTTACACCAGCTCTGTCAGGAGGAATGGGCCAATTCACCCAACTTATTGTGGGAAGCATGTGGAAGGCTACCCGAAAAGTTTGACCCAAGTTAAACAATTTAAAGGCAATGCTACCAAATACTAATTGAGTGTATGTAAACTTCTGACCCCCTGGGAATGTGATGAAAGAAATAGAAGCTGAAATAAATCATTCTCTATCTACTATTATTCTGACATTTCACATTCTTAAAATAAAGTGGTGATCCTAACTGACCTAAGAAGGAATTTTTACTAGGATTAAATGTCAGGAATTGTGAAAAACTGAGTTTAAATGTATTTGGCTAAGGTGTATGTAAACTTCCGACTTCAACTGTAGATTCGCAACCATACAGTATACTGTATACAGTACATCCAATCCTAACCATACAGTATACTGTATACAGTACATCCAATCCTAACCATACAGTATACTGTATACAGTACATCCAATCCTAACCATACAGTATACTGCGATAAAGTACATACATTTGCCATCCATACAGTAGTAAATATAGCAAAAATGTCAGTGTAACAGACCAGACAGAATATTGGGACTGGCTACACCTCACACTCCATACAATACCATCACACCCGACCTCTGCACTGGGGATTAGAGATTTTCTGGCTGGGCATTAAAAGGGATATGTTGTGACCCCCTTACCTCCCTGGCAGTCCAACCTATGGTCACCCACCAGTGCTTTCTATGGGATGAGAGGAGGCCTGGATACCAGAGAAACCAAATGTGACACACAGCAGGGAGGAACTGGAACCAGGCCGAGGGACTTAGACTATATCTCCCAATCCCCTATTGCATAACAGTGCACTGCGTTCGACCAGAGCCAAGTAGTACACTATACAGTATAGGGAATAGCGTGACATTTAGGACGAAGGTTAGCTGTGGCGGCGGTAGCAGGGAAATCAGTTCAACTGAGGCTGAGTGGTGTTGGACGGGTGGGGTCGTGAGGAACAAGGCTAGAAATGTGGCTGTGTATGGGAGTATTATACTCTTGACATACTGGGAGTTCTACTGTACTGTTGGCATTCTACAGCATAGCTTTGATGACGGTGGAAAGTGTAGTGGAAGTATCGGTGTAATCACCAGATACGTGTCAATCTTGAAGATGACAACACAGACAATGTTTCCCATCAATCCTCACCTTTAGACGAACCTCGTGGATAAGCTGGCTGGGGAGAATAATAGATACTCCTAAATGCAGAGAGGCAGAAGGACCGGCACACGCACGCAAACCTATACACCCAGCTTTTAAAATATTAAGTGTGTGATTTGGAAATAGGCTTGGGCTGAAAGGCTGCAGAGGTATGGTGATGCAACGGGGTAAAAGGAGAAGAACACATTCAAAATGCACAGCAGCTATGACCCCGGAGGTTCCCCCCTCTCCCCTCCCCCTTTATGTCCCTCCCTCCACTGCACTCATGCCCATCCGCCTCGACCCCCCTCACTCCCAAATTCAGCCCCTCCCCCACCAGTCACCCCGGTGCTGCCATTCGAGCTATCAGAATAAGTCGCCCCCTTTCAAAAAGAAGTTGACAGCTGTAGAAAATGGCTGCTTTCGGTTTGGTTGCTTCTGCCTGAAATCTCATTACATTACTCCGCGGCTGTTTGCCCTTGAAGGCTTAAAAAAGAACAATTTTGGGTTAGTGGATGCTAGGCTGGGAGAGCTGAGTATATACCACATCACCAGGGAAACCAGACAGAGACAGACATGACCAAGCTTCTCTATCCTGACCACCGTCAGCATCCAGAGAGTCCCTCTACTTGTGGCCTAATACAACATGGAGGAGCTGAGGGCCTCTACTAGAGGCCTACTACAACCTAGAGGAGCTGAGGGCCTCTACTAGTGACCTACTACAACATGGAGGAGCTGAGGGCCTCTACTAGTGACCTACTACAACACGGAGGAGCTGAGGGCCTCTACTAGTGGCCTACTACAACCTGGAGGAGCTGAGGGCCTATACAAGTGGCCTACTACAACCTGGAGGAGCTGAGGGCCTCTACTTGTGGCCTACTACAACCTGGAGGAGCTGAGGGTCTATACAAGTGGCCTACTACAACCTGGAGGAGCTGAGGGCATCTACTGGTGTTCTGGCCTGCTTTCAGCTCCAGGGTCTTAGCAGGGACTCTATGAGGCAGTCAAAGGTGGACAGGGAAGGCCAGGCTATGTTTCAGATAGTGGGGAAGAGGGAACCTATTTCAGCAGCATAACTCTGCGGCCAGTGTGATTCTAAACAGGCGGAGTACAGCGCCACTAGATAAGGTGGCCAGTGTGATTCTAAACAGGCGGAGTACAGCGCCACTAGATAAGGTGGACAGTGTGATTCTAAACAGGCGGAGTACAGCGCCACTAGATAAGGTGGCCAGTGTGTTTCTAAACAGGCGGAGTACAGCGCCACTAGATAAGGTGGACAGTGTGATTCTAAACAGGCGGAGTACAGCGCCACTAGATAAGGTGGACAGTGTGATTCTAAATAGGCGGAGTACAGCGCCACTAGATAAGGTGGACAGTGTGATTATAAACAGGCGGAGTACAGCGCCACTAGATAAGGTGGACAGTGTGATTCTAAACAGGCGGAGTACAGCGCCACTAGATAAGGTGGACAGTGTGAGATGACCATACAGCAGCAGCCCTTCACAATCAGAGCCCCAGATAAAGCCAGAAATAAAAAACAGATACAAACATGCACAAAAACACACAAAGGAGGAGAAAATAGGAAAAAGCCTGGAGCATCAAGTGCCTTTTTAACAGTCTTAAACCCACAGAGCGTCTCGACACCAGGCAAACAGAGGGGAGTGATTGGTCCAAACAAAAGCAGAGCAAAGAGAGAAGCATATGGCTGGGAGCGCACCCACTAAAAAACACAGACAGACAGACAGACAGACAGACAGACAGACAGACAGACAGACAACCCTCCAAGATAGCACAACCCCCACCCTAACCCCCTATCTAATGCATTGGAAGCAAGCGCAATAAACTGCAGTCCACAGAATGACAAATCTACACACGGTACATGCCACGACTGCAATTTCCTAACTACAGGACCAAAACCTCCAACCCCTGACCACTCTCCAATTAGCCTCAATTAGCAGTGGCTTGAATGAAAGAGAAACAGAGGGCTCCACCTAGAGGGAAAGTCGGGTCATTGGAAAATGAATCCTCACCATAAAAAAACGAAGCTACAATTACAAAATGCAATTAGGAAAAGGGATTACTTTTGAATGGTGATTTCTAACTTGTTTAACAAGAGGATGTCTACATAATGACCCTGCAAGAGAAATTATATGGTATTTAACTAATGGATTATCAAGGAGTAGGCCTTTAGGAGACCGCTACGTACACTAAATCATATTTTCGTAAAAGCACTATATCTATCATGAGGTTCGAACCTGGTATCATTCAGTATAGTAGTCCCAATATATCCCACACACACACACATGGGGTAGTGGGTTGTGTGGACGGTCTGTCTGCTCTTTATGCATATTCTATGACTGAGACATATTGTATTCCTCTGGTGTGTGTGTATATATGTATGTATGTGTGTGTGTGTGTGTGTGTGTGTGTGTGTGTGTGTGTGTGTGTGTGTGTGTGTGTGTGTGTGTGTGTGTGTGTGTGTGTGTGTGTGTGTGTGTGTGTGTGTGTAAATGGCCTATGCTGAGTTGGCCAGGTGTGCCAGGCAGGTATGCAGACCTGTGTGTAGACCTGTGTATGTGTGTGAAGTCAGCAGTGTGGTGAACAGCCTCCATAGACTAGCCATCTGACCATGGCCATAGGCCTTCAGTACTGATGCTTTACTGCTCTGGCCCACACAGCACAGCAGTGTGAGGCAGCTCTGCCTCGCTTGGTGGAGGAAAGGCAATCTGTGTACCCATCCCCCCACACACTATGCAATAATACCCTTAACCATTCAACCCCCTCCTCCTCTCCCCCTCCATCACTCTTCCTCCCCCCTCCATCTTCTCTCCCCCTCTCTTTCTCAGTATCCAGAGAAATGATTTATCTTTTTCGTTTTTTTCCCCCTCTACAGATGTGACTGCCTTTTCTTGGTCTCTCAGTACTCTCAGTAGATTGCTGTGCAGCTGAAGACTAGGAGATGTAAAGCTATAAGGCCTGGTAGAGTGAGCAGAACAGCCCAGAACTGAACAGCACAGAGACCAAACCCAGCTACTGCCTCACACGCCCAACCAGACCCTGAAAATGAGGGACGACATGTACACACTCTAGAAAATACATACTAGCAGTATTATCAAACCAGGTGAGGGCAAAGAAATGTAATATGTGGTCCAGGAAAGATAATCATTCCATCCAAACATAATCTATTATAGCCTGTATGGATTGCATCCACCCAAATTCCCCAACATTTGACTTTTTTTTTTAAATGTTTCATTTTCCACTCTCCAACTGTTGACGGTGAACATACATTGTGCATAATAAAGAACCGTTCACAGACACCAACTTCTTGTCACTTTGGGAGACGGCTTTGACGTAGCCATGTAGCATGGAACATAAGTGTATTCATGGCTAGGATGCCCGTCAGTGACTAGGCTGTGATGACAGGGGTGCGTATGTGTGGGTGTTCGTGTGGTAGTGCATGCAGGCCTGTGTGTGTTTGTATGTAGGCGTGTGTGTGTGTGTGTGTGTGTACAGTAAAGTGTGGCAGCTAGCATCTGCCAGTCTAACAGCTGGAACATGTTGGGCTGTTGAGGGGGCTGTGGCATTGTTCACCAGGAGTGGTCACACACACACACACACACACACACACACACACACACACACACACACACACACACACACACACACACACACACACACACACACACACACACACACAGTGCTGATGTTGAGCTGATGCTGACACATCAACAGACAGCAACACAGACAGCTGCACCACTGTAGGACTATCGACCAGCTCATCTGTTAAAGTACCATGTCCCTGAGACAAATACAGTTTGGCATAGTGTGTGTGTGTAGAGCTGGGAATCCCCAGGGACCTCACAATACAATATTATCACCATACTTAGGTGCCGATACCATTTGCATTGCGATTCTCATGATTCTATATATATTCCGATTTGATACTGTGATTTTATTGGGATTTGATGTTCCAAACATATTGCTCACATGTCTGCTGCAGAGGGACAAAAGCGAGCCATGAGAAAATGAGTTTTGATCAGTCATGGAAATAAAAGTGCTGAAATTGGCTCCCTATTTGTAAAGAAGACGGAGCACGAGCTATGAAAGAAAAATACTGGAGTTTTGGTGCAGGTACAGCCAACTAACACAAAGAAATGATTGTGAAATGTAACTGTATCGATTTTTTCCCCCATCACTATGTGTGTGTGTGTGTGTGTGTGTGTGTGTGTGTGTGTGTGTGTGTGTGTGTGTGTGTGTGTGTGTGTGTGTGTGTGTGTGTGTGTGTGTGTGTGTGTGTGTGTGTGTGTGTGTGTGTGTGTGTGTGTGTGTGTGCGTGAGTGCATGTGCGGGTGTATGTGAATGAAGTGGAGAGAGAGAACGCATCTGTACAGTAGGTGTCTCTCTCTGTCTGTGTTACCTATGTTGCATTCATCTAAACTCAGCAAAAAAAGAAACGTCCTCTCACTGTCAACTGTGATTATTTTCAGCAAACTTAACGTGTAAATATTTGTATGAACATAACAAGATTCAACAACTGAGACATAAACTGAACAAATTCCACAGACTAACAGAAATGGAATAATGTGTCCCTGAACAAACGGGGGTCAAAATCAAAAGTAACAGTCAGTATCTGGTGTGGCCACCAGCTGCATTAAGTACTGCAGTGCATCTCTTCCTCATGGACTGCACCAGATTTGCCAGTTCTCACTGTGAGATGTTACCCCACTCTTCCACCAAGGCACCTGCAAGTTCCCGGACATTTCTGGGGGAATGGCCCTCACCCTCCGATCCAACAGGTCACAGACGTGCTCAATGGGATTGAGATCCGGGCTCTTCGCTGGCCATGGCAGAACCCTGACATTCCTGTCTTGCAGGAAATCACGCACAGAACGAGCAGTATGGCTGGTGGCATTGTCATGCTGGAGGGTCATGTCAGGATGAGCCTGCAGGAAGGATACCACATGAGGGAGGAGGATGTCTTCCCTGTAACACACAGCATTGAGATTGCCTGCAATGACAACAAGCTCAGTTCGATGATGCTGTGACACACCGCCCCAGACCATGGCAGACCCTCCAACTCCAAATCCATCCCACTCCAGAGTACAGGCCTCGGTGTAACGCTCATTCCTTTGACGATAAACGCGAATCCAACCATCACCTCTGGTGAGACAAAACCGCGACTCGTCATTGAAGAGCACTTTTTGCCAGTCCTGTCTGGTCCAGCGACGGTGGGTTTGTGCCCATAGGCGATGTTGTTGCCGGTGATGTCTGGTGAGTACCTGCCTTACTACAACAGGCCTACAAGCCGTCGGTCCAGCCTCTCTCAGCCTATTGCGGACAGTTTGAGCACTGATGAAGGGATTGTGCGTTCCTGGTGTAACTCGGGCAGTTGTTGTACCTGTCCCACAGGTGTGATGTTCAGATGTACCGATCCTGTGCAGGTGTTGTTACACGTGGTCTGCTACTGCGAGGACGATCAGCTGTCCGTCCTGTCTCCCTGTAGTGCTGTCTTAGGCGTCTCACAGTACGGACATGGCAATTTATTGCCCTAGCCACATCTGCAGTCCTCATGCCTCCTTGCAGCATGCCTAAGGCACATTCACGCAGATGAGCAGGGACCCTGGGCATCTTTCTTTTGGTGTTTTTCAGAGTAAGTACAAAGGCCTCTTTAGTGTCCTAAGTTTTCATAACTGTGACCTTAATTGCCTACCGTCTGTAAGCTGTTAATTACTTCACGACTGTTCCACAGGTGCATGTTCATTAATTGTTTATGGTTCATTGAACAAGCATGGGAAACAGTGTTTAAACCCTTTACAATGTAGATCTGTGAAGTTATTTTGATTTTTATGAATATTCTTTGAAAGAGAGGGTCCTGAAAAAGGGACGTTTCTTTTTTTGCCGAGTTTACATGTTACCGTAACTACCTTGTTGCCATGTTACAGGCCTCTGGCTTTGCATAAAGTGTCATATGTCTGTGTGTCTGCCTATATGACTGTATTCTATAGGACAGTGTTTCCCGACTTCAGTCCCACAGTACCCACAACAGTACACATTTTTATTGTAGCCCTGAACCAGCACACATGATTCAACTTGTCAACTAATCATCCAGACCTCGATGAGTTGAATCAAGTTAGTTTGTCTGGGGCCACAACAAAAACGTGTGTTGTTGGGGGTAGTAGCCAAGGGATGGAGATGGGAAACACTGCTATACATGGGTGTAGCTGATGCTAGGAGTCTGTTTATGCACAATACCTATTACTCCTGTGTGTGTCTGGAGCTTCTACATATCCACTGCTGTTCAAAAGTTTGGGGGTCACTTACACATTTCTGTGTTTTTGAAAGAAAAGCACATATTTTGTCCATTAAAATCACATAAAATTGATCATAAATACAGTGTAGACATAGTTAATGTCGTAAATGACTGTTGTAGCTGGAAACGGCTGATTTTTTATGGAATATCTACATAACTGTAGCCGTGCAGAGGCCCATTATCAGCAACCATCACTCCTGTGTTCCAACGGCACGTTGTGTTAGCTAATCCAAGTTTCTAATTTAAAAAAAGGCCAATTGATCATTAGAAAACCCTTTTGCAATTATGTTAGCGCATCTGAAAACTGTTGTAGTGATTAAAGAAGCAATAAAACTGGCCTTCTTTAGACTGGTTGAGTATCTGGAGCATCAGCATTTGTGGGTTCGATTACAGGCTCAAAATGGCCAGAAACAAATAACTTTCTTTTGAAACTTGTCAGTCTATTCTTGTTCTGAGAAATGCAGGCTATTCCACAGGAGACATTGTCAAGAAACTGAAGATTTCGTACAACGCTGTGTACTACTCCCTTCACAGAACAGCACAAACTGGCTCTAACCAGAATAGAGTGATGGTTGCTGATAATGGGCCTCTGCACGGCTACGGTTATGTAGATTTTCCATAAAGAATCTGCTGTTTCCAGCTACAATAGTAATTTACAACATTAACAATGTCTACACTGTATTTCTGATCAATTTTAAGTTATTTTAATGGACAAAAAAATGTGATTTTCTTTCAAAAAGAAGGAAGTTTCTAAGTGACCACAAACTTTTGAACGGTAGTGTATGTGTTTGTATATTCTGTGTATGTGTTCCAGGAGTCTGAGTGTGCATTTCGGGCAGTACATCAGTGCATGGCAATCCAACTGGCGTGGCTGAACACTGGTCCTTCAGGTAAGATTATTGACTCTGCACTTTTGCTGTTATTATGTGGATGGATCCTTCCTTCCTTCCTCCCTTCTCTCTCTCTCTCTCTCTCTCTCTCCCTCTCCCTTTTTCTCTCTAACGTTATTAACTTGCTGCACGAGGAAATACTAATTTGCTTTACATGACTCCACCCACCAATTTCTAGCAGAAATCCATACCATTGGCCCGAGACAATGGTACTAAAGGAATTACCTCAGAGGGAAGTGTACTGTAGAATGGGATTACTGCAGAATGTATAGAATTGTTTGTGTGAGCGCGCGTGTCGGTGTGGGCGCGTGTCTATGTGTGCGTGTGTGTGTGTGTGTGTGTGTGTGTGTGTGTGTGTGTGTGTGTGTGTGTGTGCACATGGCACGTGTGTCTGCCAGAGAATAGGATTGTAGTAATGTCCAGAGAGTGGGATTAGAGGAATGTTTCTGGAGAGGAAGAGCAGGAATATTTGGAGATTATTATAGATTATTACAGAGTAGGACTGTTAAGGATGCCGGTAGAAGTAGATTGTTATGCCATGTGGATGTACACAACACTCGCTTTACCACGGACTCAAAACCTTATGTGACATTCTTTCTTCCAATGGATTTTCTTTCCCTGTGATGTATAATGAATGCGAGCTGGGACCTTCTGTCTGTGCCATGCAACTGTGCAATGCAATTCAAGCATGTTTATTGCTGCAGCCTATTCTGTGCAGTCAGTTGCAGTGCATGCACTGCACCAAGCCCATCTTCTGCCAGCGGACACCTTGCATCGCCCTGTTCGTTCCATCCCTACCTGCCATTGTCAGAGTCACAGGCAATAACATTAAAAGCAAAGGTACCACGTTTATAACCCCAAAGCATTTTATGCACACAAAACAAAAGCTGCCCATAGGCATCCATCCAAATACACGTATGTTTGGAATGACGTCCTCGCTCCCCTCTCTTCTTCATTCAACCCTTTCATTACCCTTCATTACCCTCATTATTACACGTCTGTCTTCCTTTCAGTCAGCCTGAATCAGATTCCTTAAGGGGCTCTTCTGAATGTTCCCAGTCACACAGCTAGGTCCATGTCCCAACCGTCTCCCGCGGTCGTATGCCCTATCCAAATGGCCCTACTCCTCCAGCACCAGTCAAACTATGTTGGAACACATGGCTGATGACTCATAGCCCCCTCATTGCTGTGCATGGCATACTAGGCCTACTTCCTGTGTCTTTCTTGCACATTCGATGGAGGTTTCCAGAGTGAATTATTCGAATAGCCTACTTGGCCACTACTGTAAAGGGCTGTTGTAGTTCCTATTCTCCCTGTCCTGAACTACAACTCGAGACTACAGCTGGCGACCATATAGGATCCCAAAGCACAGGGAAGTGACTGACAGTCGGTTAGGTAGCAATGGAGAAATAGGTCATAGAGCTAAAAATACTTATGTGTCTCTCTCTCTCGTCTTCCCATGAAGACAAAGAGAAGAAGGTCTATGTGTAAAAAAAAGGGGGAATGATGGTTATAAACCAGAAAAGAAATGCCCTCACAAAAAGACAGCGAAAAGAGAGAGGGGAGAGCGAGCTAGAGAGAGGATGCTCAGGCTTCAGTGAACTCGGTAGGCCTGGCTGTTCGTTTAAACAGTGCCTGAACACAGAATTATGTGGAATTAATGTCCTTCGGATCAGTCAGGCATGGCAAAATAACTATCACAACAGTCAGTCAGCTTATGGCATCTTCCTCCAAGTAGAGGGACAGAAGGAAAGGATGGGGGGACAGAAGGAAAGGATGGGGGACAGAAGGAAAGGATGGGGACAGAAGGAAAGGATGGGGGACAGAAGGAAAGGATGGGGGACAGAAGGAAAGGATGGGGGACAGAAGGAAAGGATGGGGGAACAGAAGGAAAGGATGGGGGACAGAAGGAAAGGATGGGGGACAGAAGGAAAGGATGGGGGACAGAAGGAAAGGATGGGGGACAGAAGGAAAGGATGGGGGACAGAAGGAAAGGATGGGGGACAGAAGGAAAGGATGGGGGGGACAGAAGGAAAGGATGGGGGACAGAAGAAAGGATGGGGGACAGAAGGAAAGGATGGGGGACAGAAGGAAAGGATGGGGGACAGAAGGAAAGGATGGGGGGACAGAAGGAAAGGATGGGGGACAGAAGGAAAGGATGGGGGACAGAAGGAAAGGATGGGGGACAGAAGGAAAGGATGGGGGACAGAAGGAAAGGATGGGGGACAGAAGGAAAGGATGGGGGACAGAAGGAAAGGATGGGGGACAGAAGAAAGGAAGGAAAGGATGGGGGGACAGAAGGAAAGGATGGGGGGACAGAAGGAAAGGATGGGGGACAGAAGGAAAGGATGGGGGACAGAAGGAAAGGATGGGGGACAGAAGGAAAGGATGGGGGACAGAAGGAAAGGATGGGGGACAGAAGGAAAGGATGGGGGACAGAAGGAAAGGATGGGGGACAGAAGGAAAGGATGGGGGACAGAAGGAAAGGATGGGGGACAGAAGGAAAGGATGGGGGACAGAAGGAAAGGATGGGGGACAGAAGGAAAGGATGGGGGACAGAAGGAAAGGATGGGGGACAGAAGGAAAGGATGGGGGACAGAAGGAAAGGATGGGGGACAGAAGGAAAGGATGGGGGACAGAAGGAAAGGATGGGGGGGGACAGAAGGAAAGGATGGGGGACAGAAGGAAAGGATGGGGGACAGAAGGAAAGGATGGGGGACAGAAGGAAAGGATGGGGGACAGCATGGGGGACAGAAGGAAAGGATGGGGGACAGAAGGAAAGGATGGGGGACAGAAAGGATGGGGGGACAGAAGGAAAGGATGGGGGACAGAAGGAAAGGATGGGGGACAGAAGGAAAGGATGGGGGACAGAAGGAAAGGATGGGGGACAGAAGGAAAGGATGGGGGACAGAAGGAAAGGATGGGGGACAGAAGGAAAGGATGGGGGACAGAAGGAAAGGATGGGGGACAGAAGGAAAGGATGGTGGGACAGAAGGAAAGGATGGGGGACAGAAGGAAAGGATGGGGGACAGAAGGAAAGGATGGGGGACAGAAGGAAAGGATGGGGGACAGAAGGAAAGGATGGGGGACAGAAGGAAAGGATGGGGGACAGAAGGAAAGGATGGGGGACAGAAGGAAAGGATGGGGGACAGAAGGAAAGGATGGGGGACAGAAGGAAAGGATGGGGGACAGAAGGAAAGGATGGGGGACAGAAGGAAAGGATGGGGGACAGAAGGAAAGGATGGTGGGACAGAAGGAAAGGATGGGGACAGAAGGAAAGGATGGGGGGACAGAAGGAAAGGATGGGGGACAGAAGGAAAGGATGGGGGACAGAAGGAAAGGATGGGGGACAGAAGGAAAGGATGGGGGACAGAAGGAAAGGATGGGGGACAGAAGGAAAGGATGGGGGACAGAAGGAAAGGATGGGGGGACAGAAGGAAAGGATGGGGGACAGAAGGAAAGGATGAGGGACAGAAGGAAAGGATGGGGGACAGAAGGAAAGGATGGGGGACAGAAGGAAAGGATGGGGGACAGAAGGAAAGGATGGGGGACAGAAGGAAAGGATGGGGGACAGAAGGAAAGGATGGGGGACAGAAGGAAAGGATGGGGGACAGAAGGAAAGGATGAGGGACAGAAGGAAAGGATGGGGGACAGAAGGAAAGGATGGGGGACAGAAGAAAGGAAAGGATGGGGGGACAGAAGGAAAGGATGGGGGACAGAAGGAAAGGATGGGGGACAGAAGGAAAGGATGGGGGACAGAAGGAAAGGATGGGGGACAGAAGGAAAGGAAGGGGGGACAGAAGGAAAGGATGGGGGACAGAAGGAAAGGATGGGGGACAGAAGGAAAGGATGGGGGACAGAAGGAAAGGATGGGGGACAGAAGGAAAGGATGGGGGACAGAAGGAAAGGATGGGGGGACAGAAGGAAAGGATGGGGGACAGAAGGAAAGGATGGTGGGACAGAAGGAAAGGATGGGGGACAGAAGGAAAGGATGGGGGACAGAAGGAAAGGATGGGGGACAGAAGGAAAGGATGGGGGACAGAAGGAAAGGATGGGGGACAGAAGGAAAGGATGGGGGACAGAAGGAAAGGATGGGGGGACAGAAGGAAAGGATGGGGGGACAGAAGGAAAGGATGGGTGGACAGAAGGAAAGGATGGGGGACAGAAGGAAAGGATGGGGGACAGAAGGAAAGGATGGGGGACAGAAGGAAAGGATGGTGGGACAGAAGGAAAGGATGGGGGACAGAAGGAAAGGATGGGGGACAGAAGGAAAGGATGGGGGACAGAAGGAAAGGATGGGGGGACAGAAGGAAAGGATGGGGGACAGAAGGAAAGGATGGGGGACAGAAGGAAAGGATGGGGGGACAGAGAAGGAAAGGATGGGGGGACAGAAGGAAAGGATGGGGGACAGAAGGAAAGGATGAGGGACAGAAGGAAAGGATGGGGGACAGAAGGAAAGGATGGGGGACAGAAGGAAAGGATGGGGGACAGAAGGAAAGGATGGGGGACAGAAGGAAAGGATGGGGGACAGAAGGAAAGGATGGGGGACAGAAGGAAAGGATGGGGGACAGAAGGAAAGGATGGGGGACAGAAGGAAAGGATGGGGGACAGAAGGAAAGGATGGGGGACAGAAGGAAAGGATGGGGGACAGAAGGAAAGGATGGGGGACAGAAGGAAAGGATGGGGGACAGAAGGAAAGGATGGGGGACAGAAGGAAAGGATGGGGGACAGAAGGAAAGGAAAGGATGGGGGACAGAAGGAAAAAGGTAGTCAGTGGAGGAAGAGAGAAAGAGTTCAAATCCAAGAGACATGATAAGGGCAAGGGGTAGAGGTAGGTTTGAGGATGGATGGAAGGATAGAGAGAGAGAGAGAGAGCGAGAGAGAGAGCGAGAGAGAGAGCGAGAGAGAGAGAGAGAGAGAGAGAGAGGAGTAGCAGAGAGATTAAAGGAGGACTAGTGGAGAAGTTAGGGGAATGCCCAGTAGAGTGTTGGTTCTCTGAGGATTTGCCTCCACACACTGAACTCTTTGAACCTCCGAGATGCATGGGACAACAGTTGAGTGGTGAGCTCCGAATACTCCAAATCAGTAGGCTAGATGACATTATATAAGCAGCGGGAGCCGTGGTAGAGGGTATTAACTAGACCCTTACTGAGAAACATTCAAGTCAGTATTAATCAGCTCCTAGTCCACTGATGGCTCCTATCCTATGCAATTCCCTTTGTTCCCTGCATTTCTAATTTTCATGCAAATAAGTCAAAAGAATCTCCTTGACATGGCCTTGCAAAGGCCTCTGGGAGCATCTATGTCCCCACTTGTTCCCAGTAATTGAGGAACCAGAGACAAGGCGGACAGCAGAAAGAGACTCGGCCGCTCCCATCACTGGGAGCACAGAATATGTAGAGGGTTGCTAAATCCCAATGAATAACTCATAAATGACTAAATGGGCGGTAGGCTACTGCTGGTTGGCCTAAACAGTTTGTGACTGTGTATTCTATCTGCTTTCAGAACCAGATGAAACTGGGCATCTTAAAATGTATTTAAAAACAGCAACACAAAAGCAACAAATTCATATAAAAACGTTCTAGCTACTCTCCTACAACAACGGGGTAGCCTAAACAGAGAATATTATAATGAGAAAATGAGCGGCATAGGTGATGCCTCCAGCGCCACCGTTCACCTCACAGGTCTCTGTGCTGTGCACGATCACTATCGGTAGGCAATAGGCTGATTTAATTACATTTTAAGAGGTGCAGTTTTGCCTTACTAAAACTCACACACGATTTGCCATTTTATTTATGCATACTTTAGGCTAGTTGGCCATATCCTATGGCAAGAAATAGCTTAACTTGTGTTAGTTTCCCCAATACGTAGAATGCCATCACTGCCGCGCATCGACTGAGTCAAATAAATTGTGTTATAGACAAATACATTAATTAAAGCAGTTCACTGTTTCTTATAATAGGCTATTCGTATACTTAGGGTAGTTCGTTATGAATTACATGAAATGTCGCCTGTCTGGATTTCAGATAGCGCTGACAGCACAGCATCGCAACTACATTCCCGCTCAGGTAACATCCGATGTGTTCCGCGCTACAGTAAGCTACCACGTTCTTTGTTAGACAGGCTGCAAATGCCTAAATTTAACCTAAGAACGCTTAAATACATTTTCGAGAGTCGACTTATTATGTTTTCCATGATTTCTAATCGAAAAGGTCTCTCGGGTGCATTTTACCAAGCTGACAGACGCACAGCCACCTTTTGGACACGAGCCCAGGCTGCATTCTGCACGTTGACATGTTCTTGTGTCAATTCTGCACAAAGGAATCGAATAGAAACTTGACGGAGTGTTCAAAGCGACTGGCAGAGACAACACCAGTCCAATAAAAAGCAACCACTCCCGGCACATAAGTTAACCATTTTATATGATGCAAGGCTGCACAATATTTTATCAGGTGTCGGAGCGAAGATGCGCTGCCTGTAAACACTGCTGCCATGATAACCGAAAGCACGTAGGCTATTTTGCCAAGAGGTCTGTCTACAAGAAAATGATATCCTAAAGGTATTAGGTTTCAGCCGTCGCAGGCTACCACCGGCTTGGTTATGCCAACCACAATAATGTGAACAGGTATCAAGCACAAACTTTTCACAAAACCGCTGCCACTTGCTATTATTCGCTATTATTATAGAGTCTGCTTGATAGAAAAGCGCTACCCGATCTGCCATGCAAGTTGGCCGCGATCTTGTCTATTGACTAAGGATACCGGGTAATAGATTGTACCTCAACATTCCACCATAGCGTCCTCATGCAATTGATGGCTCAGTGAAATTGTTTCTAGGCATGCATAGGCAGCTCTGCATTTTGGAACATAACCCGGCAGAAAATGAAGCTGTTTCATATATACCTTTCCATCGCTACTACACTACCATTGAAATATATGTAGCTTGCTATATGCTTGCTATGCAGCCTATAGGCAGGAGACTTCTTTACGATGCATAACATTGTCAACGATTACCTAGGCTACATGGACTGACAGCATCCACAAATGTATCCCTAAAAATGTAAAAGATAAAATGTATGCACTTACGATTTCAGGGGGTTCTGTACCACTGTGGCCATTTTGATATAGTATGATAGATACAATGTAACACTGCAGATCCCCGTATTGCACATGTAATATACCAGCAATTTCAATTTCATTCATTCTCTGGGGCTGCGGCTGGGCTGCCAGCCAATAGGAGCGGGAACGTTCAGTGACAGGTCTGGGGAAATGTAGTTTTTGCACATGTCAATATGTAACATGCCGAGAGTCAATGCACTACAACTACCAGTATGTATCGCGGTCAACTGTATAACGGTCCCGCCTTGGACTTCTATGGGTAAACCAAACCGTCTACTGTAATGTCAAGGTTGGTGTGCTACTGGACTGTCAGTCTGTAGGTGCCATTCCAACTGATGCATTGTTTGCTTGTCTTGCAGATATAGAAATACATTTTAAGGGCGAGGCTGTACGCGCACCATCTCCCAGTGAGGATGCTACAAAGAGTTTCTGTTCTGTGTTTCAATGTAACAATAGCAACTTTTTCTGATACACTGTTTCAAATATAGGATGTTAAATTGTAGATGTATGTTTCACCAAAATCAGAATTGTATCCTGTCTTGGACAGTGCCCAGGTTGGAATGTAAAGGTGAATGACCTATTTGTGTATTCACCTCTTTCTTCTTCTCTTAAATCGATTGTGTAAGGTTATACTAGCTGGGCTCATTCCCACAATAACATCAGTGATAATCTTCACTCCCCAAATGTTCCAAGAATTTGAATCCAAGATCATTTTGAGTAGTACTTTTTGGATGACTTTCGAATACACTAAAGGGTCCTTTACTTCATCTTGTTAGATTTCATATAGACAGAAGGGGGGCTTCTGGAAGAGGGATAACTCAGATGTGTTGATAGGCCAATTGATAATGATATAATCTATTCTAGGTGAGCCGATGCTGAAGAGGTTGAATAATTTATCATTTTGGGGGACAGTGGAGTAGGGAGGATAATTGATTATTTTAGGAATTGCCTCTTCATCTGTTGAACCGAGACAGTGGCCACAGCAGTGATGGAATTTCTCTCCATGTCATTTTAGCAGCAGTGGTGCCACTGAAGCCACTCTCTATAAATCTCTGCTCACAAATATTTAATGAACATTAGCAAGCTCATTCTATGGAAGGATTATTCCAATAGAATATACCCAGGCAGAAAATGTTCAGAATTTACTGTGGAGTGCATGTCATACATAACAAGCAAAAGTGCAGTAACTGCACATTTGGTCAAAAATATGGTACTGACATTTTTCACACATTCAATACATGCGGACAAATATCCTGCCTCTTATTGTGTTGTGTTATTTCCCTTCACTGGAACTAATGGGCCAAGCCCGAACCATGAAAGACAACCCCAGACCATCCTCCTCCAAACTTTACAGTTGGCACTATGCATTGGGGCAGGTAGCATTCTCCTGGCCTCCGCCAAACCCAGATTCAACCGTCGGACTGCCAGATGGTGAAGCGGACTATCGGAGAACGCCTTTCCACTGCTCCAGAGTCCAATGGCAGTGAGCTTTACACCACTCCAGGTAACGTTTGGCTTTGCGCATTGGTTATCTTAGGCTTGTGTGCGGCTGCTTTTTACTTTATGAAGCTCCTGGCGAACAGTTCTTGTGCTGGATGTTGCTTCCAGAGGCAGTTTGGTACTTGGTAGTGAGTATTGCAACTGAGGACAGACGATTTATACGCGCTTCAGCACACGGTGATCACGCTTTGTGAGCTTGTGTGGCCTACCACTTCGCAGCTGAGCTGTTGTTGCTCCTAGACGTTTCCACTTCACGATAACAGCATTTACAGTTGACCGGGGCAGCGCTAGCATTGCAGAAACTTGTCAGCAACAGGTGTGGCTGAATTAGCCGAATCCACTCATTTGAAGGGGTGTCCACATACTTTTGTATATATAGTGTATATGAAACTGACAGCCACGTACAAGTAAATCTATGAACACAAGTTTGTGTTAAAAAAAATGTTGTCATGGAAACATATTCCGGTGGGTGTACCAAGAAAGAAGGCAGTAACTACCATTTTGGCTCAAAGGTCAGGGTCAAAATGAATAAAAAAATGACAGAAGATAACAGATGCCTACAACTTATTTGGCTGGACAATAAAAAATTATCCCTCAGTTCTACTCAATTAGTAGTTACTGTTCTTTTGGTAGGGCATTGTCTGGAAACCCGATGTGGAATTGCACAGCAGTGCCCGACTGTCCCGTATGACGGAACTCCATCAAAATGCCATGGCTTCCTACTCCAGAGCTCCCTCTATTTTGCCTATCAGACGGGAGCCCCCTACACGAGAGGTCCAAGGTTGCCACGGTCATTTCTTGTTGACTGGACGGGCATTGGAGTGGGCTACGGCCGTCTGGGAGAGGAAGAGCTGGGTTCCTACGAGATGTTCATTCATGGCTCTGTTCAGGGCGGTCTTCGACCATCCTCCAGAGGGCACAGAGGGTGGCAAATGACTTTTCCAGCCCCGGCAGGGTACCAGACCGCTGCGGAGTACGCCCTCACCTTTCGGACTGTGGCAGCCTCCAGTAGATGGAATGAGCCGGTGCTCCTCACTCTATTCCGCAGTGGACTGCGTGAAGAGGTGCAAACGGAGTTGGCATGTCGGGATGACAACATATCCTTAGACGCTCTCATCGCGATGGCCATCCGTCTGGATAACCTTCTTCGCAGCGTCAGCGTGCATCTCGCCACTCACCTCCCTCCTTTGGCTGTCCTGAGGCAGAGTTTGAAGCCATGGAGGTATGACTCTGTGGCAGAGTGGCGTCGCCGGAGACAGCTGGGGCTGTGTCCAATGGTGTCCGGTGCATCCCAACCCGGGGTCCACTAGAGAAGGGGGGTGGATCCGTGACCTTCTGTCTCCCAGGGTAGGCGTGAGTATTCCATTATCATCGTTTCCCGCCAACCCCTTTCTCCCATTTCACTGGCTGGCTGTCCCTCAAGAGTTGTCTCTATAGCTATAGTTGACTCTGGCGCCCCAGGGAACTTTATCAACCAGGCCCTAGCCTCCTCTCTGAACTTAACCTCATACCCGCTCTCCTCTCCTTTTCCTGTCCAAATCTTGGATATGTGACCATTGGGATCCGGTACAATTACTCACGTCACAGCACCACTCACCCTCACCGTGGGACCCAAGCACCAGGAAAGCCGTCCCTTCTTCATCACTGCACCCGTACACAAAGACACCCATGTATCACCTTCACCATCCAATCCCCCTCCGATAAATACTGGTGGCCCACTTTGGCGCAGGACGTCGCCCACTATGTCAACTCAAGTTCAATATGTACTCAATCCAAATCTCCCCGGCATGCTCCAGCAGGTAAATTGCTTCCCGTAGCTCAGTGGCCTTGGTCCTCATCTGTCCATAGACTTTGTAATGAATCTCCCCCTTTCTGATGGTTTTACCACTATTCTGGTTGTTGTTGACAGATTCTCCAAATCCTGGTGCTTTATCCCTCTCTGTGGTCTACCTACCGCTCTCCAGGTCGCAGAGGCACTATTCCAGCAGGTCTTCCGGCACTATGGCCTTCCGGAGGACATCGTTTCTGACCATGGTCCACGATTCATATCACGGTTCTGGAAAGCCTTTATGGAGAAGCTGGGGGCCACTGTCAGCCTCACACCTGGGTACCGGCCTCAGTCTAACGGGCAGGTGGAGAGGTCCTAAGGAGTCACTGCCAGTGACGAGGAGTGGGCCCGGTTCCTTCCCTGGGCAGAATACGCCCAGAACTCACTTCATAACTCCTCCACCAGGCTGACTCCCTTCCACTGTGTCCTGCGAAATCAGCCGGCTCTGGCTCCATAGACTCCGAGACAGAAGGATCAGCCGGACCGCCGCCCACATGAGGCTCCAGTGTTCCATCCCGGTGATTGCATCTGGCTCTCCACCAGGAACCTCCGGAAGCTGAGCCCCCGGTTTGTGGGACCCTTCAATGTCCTCCCGAGGGTCAATGAGGTAACTTATCGTTTGGAACTCCCCACCAACTACCGGATCTCACCCTCCTTTTATGTTTCCCTCCTCAGGCTGGTGGTTCCTGATCCCCTGGCTGCTGCCATCCACCGCAATTGTGTTGAGGCACAGATCTGGGGAAATGTACCAAACCATTTCTGCAGCATTGAAGGTCCCCACGAACACAGTGGCCTCCATCATTCTTAAATTGAAGAAGTTTGGAACCACCAAGACACTTCCTAGAGCTGGCTGCCCGGCTAAACTGAGCAATCCAGGGAGAAGAACCTGATGGTCACTCTGACAGAGCTCCAGAGCTCTGTGAGATGGGAGAACCATCCAGAAGGACAACCATCTCTGCAGCACTCCACTAATCAGGCCTTTGTGGTAGAGTGGTCAGACGAAAGCCACTCCTTAGTAAAACGCACATGACCGCCCAGTTGGAGTTTGCCAAAAAGCACCTAAAGAACTCTCAAACCATAAGAAACAAGATTCTCTGGTCTTATGAAACCAAGATTGAACTACTTGGCCTGAATGCCAAGCGTCACATCTGGAGGAAACCTGGCACCATCCCTACGGTGAAGAATTGTGGTGGCAGCATCATGCTGTGGGGATGTTTTTCAGTGGAAGGGACTGGGAGACCTGTCAGGATCAAGGGAAAGATGAACAGAGCAA
Organism: Oncorhynchus tshawytscha; assembly: GCF_018296145.1. Classification (NCBI taxonomy): domain Eukaryota; kingdom Metazoa; phylum Chordata; class Actinopteri; order Salmoniformes; family Salmonidae; genus Oncorhynchus; species Oncorhynchus tshawytscha. Next base: position 25,923,769 of record NC_056442.1, read on the forward strand.
AGTACAGAGAGATCCTTGATGAAAACCTGCTCTGAGGTGCTCAGGACCTCAGACTGGAGTGAAGGTTCACCTTCCAACAGGAGAATGACCCTAAGCACACAGCCAAGACAACACAGAAGTGGCTTCGGGACAGGTCTCTGAATGTCATTGACTGGCCCAACCAGAGCTCGGACATCGAACATCTCTGGAGAGACCTGAAAATAGCTGTACAGCGACGCTCCCCATCCAACCTGGCAGAGCTTGAGAAGGTCTGCACAGAAGAATGGGATAAACTCTCCAAATACAGGTGTGCCAAGCTTGTAGCATCATAGCCAAGAAGACTAGACACTGTAATGGCTACCAAAGGTGCTTCAATAAAGTACTGAGTAAAGGGTCTGAATACTTAACTACATGTGACATTTCTTAAATTTGTGTATATTTTTAAAATTCTAAATACCTGTTTTTGCTTTGTCATTATGGGGTATTGTGTGTAGATTGATGAGGGAAAAAACGATTTCATCCATTTTAGTATAAAGCTGTAACGTAACAAAATTTGGAAAAAGTCAGGGGGTCTGAATACTTTCTGAGTGCACTGTACTTGCCGAGCTCTTACTTAAATAGTTCTGCGCATGCTTCACGTGATAGACATCTGAATGCACTACCAGCGCTTTGAAAAGTTGATGTAATTATCCTTTGCTGTGGATATATTGTCACACATTCCTACCGCCAAAAGGACCAACTGCATGGACAACTGGCAAAGTACATTAAACTATCATTTTATTCAACATTCTGGCTTGTAGAGTCATGAGAGGAAACTTCCCTGATTCAAAAGCTCATTTCTGCCCGATATAGAATTCAATGAAATTTAAGGCAAGGTAGGGCAGTACTCAGGCCCAATTATTATTTTTTATACCCCCCCAGAACAGGGATTCATTCCCTAACTCCATGCAAGGGGTGCACGTTCTGTGATTTTATCCCCTTAGCACTACACAGCTGATTAAAATAATCAACGAATCATAGATTTTCTTGGGGGGGGGAAACATTTAATTTAGCCTTACTGCTGTTATCCCATAGAAACACATTGAATAACATATTCATACGTGGACAATTTAATTAAAATAAAAAGGAAGTCTGTTTTGAAGTGGCTTTCGTATATCTCAGAGATATAAGATCAGGAAAATATTTGTAAAAAAAAAAAGAATACACATACAGTAGGCCTGCTCTATTTATCCTCTTTTACACACTAAATCCTTCCATTCATACAGTACTTCCATTCACTTTTTAAAACTGGTACCAGGCTACCTTCAGATGAGCCTTTTGTGGCTTGTGGGCGTCCTAGAGCAAATCTGACATGTAGGCTACATGTTTGTGAGATTAACACCTTTCCATAGAGGGGTCATAATAGTTAGTGGTTTTAGTGGTTTTCGGGAAGTCTCATGGTCTGACAAAGCTCAGTCACCTTTCACGGCAGATGCGGAAGGCTGACATCGGCGGATGCAGTAAATTGAGCCGCAGGCCATGCAAACAAACATATCTCTAGATGTTTTATTTTTTATTATGCTAATTCGACTCTGGGCGGTCCAGCATCTCTTTTTCTGCTCTCTACCCTTTCGTTCAGTGGTTTTCACTAATTATGCAGTGTTCATTGAGTTCGTGTCAATTTGCATATTCACCACAAGATGGTGCTGCTGCTGAGCATACGACAGAACACTCCTCACGTAACTACGTTGTCTTTTGCGTGCTCCATTGCTGATGGCTCCTACCTCACCAATCCATGTGTTGTATTGTTGTTTTCGGGAGTGTGGGAAGTTTCTATTACCAGGGATGGTTTAATAACAATGTCCGAAGTACTGATGAAAGAAATGGAGGAGGTATCGCTTTGTCACATAAAAACAGAAGATCACCCGGAAAATGGTCGGAGTTTTCTTTTGGTTGATGAACAAGAAAATCTGCAGGTAACGACGTCGGTTTGCTAGCACACAACTAACGTTAACTGGCTAGGAAGAATGAAAACAAAGTCCACACTGGTTGGCCAAAGGGTAGCATTAGCCAGCTTTCATATTTGTGTTAACAAAATTAAATATGTCACGTTGCCATCCCGTCTTGCACAAGTAACAGCCAACTACGGTGTTAGTTAGCTATCGTTAACGTTACTCGTTATGTTGACATGGGCCTCGTCGAACCTTACCTTGCAACGGTAGCCAATGAACATATATTTATTGTTAAAATAACATTTAACTTTTATTTAACTCGGCAAGACAGTTAAAGAACAAATTATTATTTTACAATGCCGGCCAAACCTTCCCCTAACACAGACGACGCTGGGCCAATTGTGCGCCGCACAATGTTGTGATACAGCTCGGGATCGAACCAGGGTCTGTAGTGACGCCTCATATAACTTTGACTAGCTAGTCATACTTAACGTTAAAGATAGTTGTTTTCAAAAGGGCAGGAGTATTATACCTTGATGTCTGTCACATAGAGAATTATAGAGGCCTCTAGTGACCAAAAGGCAGTTTTGGCATGAGGGCTTCCGCAATTTTAAAGTAGTCAAAGTAGTCAACTGGGTGGAGATTCCTATTGGTTGTGGCCTCAATGGCGCTGCCCATGCTGTCACAGACGCTATAATGGCGCAGATATAAATATTAGTCCTCTATCTATCTCTATGGTCTGTCATGACTGGCCTTGTTTCAGTTTCCTTTCAGGAATGTCCCCAATGAATCAGGCTGTGCAAACGCCACACTCTAGCTGCTTTTAGCAACCCGGCTGTATTTACATACACGTTGCTCCCAGTCTTTTTGGGTTGCACAAAAACAGTCTGCGGGAAGCCAGAAGTTAAGTACAATTACCCATTGATTTACTGTACCGGTGGGCATGATGGTTGGTCATTATGACTGGTGGGTATTTGAGACAAAATATTTAAATGATCATATTATTAAACAGACTTTCCAAACATGTGTCTGTTGCAGACTCACTTTTTCTCTGCTTACCTCATGTCAAAATAAAGTGGGTCCACGTTTGGAAAGTCTGTTTAATAATATGATTCTTCAGATATTCTGTCTCAAATTCCCCCATCATAATGACCAACCATCCTGCCCACCGGCACTGTAAGTTGAAAGGGAATCGTTTTTAACTTCTGGCTTTCCGTGTACTGTTTTTGTGCAACCCAATACAATTGGGAGCAACACCCAATACAATTGGGAGCTCCAGAAAGCAGCTAGCCACACAAGTCTTGACTGAAGCTAATTAACTCCCTTGTAGGGTTGAGCCTAGCTCTCGAGAGTCCAAGGGTCTATGGCTAGCTACCCAGCCCTTGAGTTCTCAACTGAACAATCAGGACCACAGCTGGATCAATGAACTACAATCCCAACGCTTTGTTTTAACATTTAGAAACATTAATAGTCCAGTGTGCAATACCGTTTTGGAAACCTATGGAACTTAACTTTCACATGTAGGAGAAAGAATCTTTAGGTTACGAAAGAGGAAGGAAGGGAGGAAGTGTAGTCTTGGTCGTTTGAAGCGGAAATTGGAGGGGAGGAAGTGTAGTCTTGGTCGTTTGAAGCGGAAATTGGAGGGGAGGAAGTGTAGTCTTGGTCGTTTGAAGCGGAAATTGGAGGGGAGGAAGTGTAGTCTTGGTCGTTTGAAGCGGAAATTGGAGGGGAGGAAGTGTAGTCTTGGCCGTTTGACGCGGAAATTGGAGGGGAGGAAGTGTAGTCTTGGTCGTTTGAAGCAGAAATTGGGGGGAGGAAGTGTAGTCTTGGTTGTTTGAAGCGGAAATTGGAGGGGGGAACTGTAGTCTTGGTTGTTTGTAGCGGAAATTGGAGGGGAGGAAGTGTAGTCTCGTTTGGGGGTGGTGTTTTTACAAATACATCTTCATGTTTTTTGTACATAGTATAGATTGATTTGATTTTATTAGGATCTCTTTTAGTCTTCATTTGGACTAATCTTCCAAGAGTCCTTAAACATTCAAATACAATTTATAATACGATCACATTTTCACGTAACACACTGTTACAAACAGATATAATACACTGACATATTGACCAGATAAATACTTTAACAGTCTGAAAAGATAGATTGATTCCTTCATCTACCATACCTTCCAATGTATTTTATTTAAATGGTTCTAAACTATTGTTTACATTTATATTTTGAAATGTTTCTGGTTTGCTCAGATAAATGATTCCATTTCTTTATTGCTCTAAATCAAAATGTTATTTTGCCGATTTCTCTTTTCTGTCTGGATAACACAATGGTGGACAATCTATTCCTAGCATTTACTGAATGTCTGCCTCTTACCAACTGAATACTGGTGTGAATAGTTTGGCCGTTTTAAGTGGTGTACTTTGAAATAAAATAAGCATATTTTTTTTCAATTATCTTGTTGATTTATGACCAACCAAGAGCATTGCGCATGACTACAACAGAATAACCATATCTCCACCATAAATCAATCCTTGCTGCTTTGTTCTGAGCAATCTGCTGCCTCCTAATTTAACTTGCTGATGCATTTCCCCAGACCACAGGACAGTAGTTCATCTGACTCCCAATTAATGCTTGGGTTGTTTGACCACAGAACAGTAGTTCACCTGACTCCCAATTAATGCTTGGGTTGTTTGCTTAAGAATCTTTCCCGATAATTATTTAGCCATGGTTCCGATCATGCATGCAGTTTTAATTTGTTTTATTACATAGATGAGTTATTTGAAACCACCATGATGATAAGCAGTTGTTTAGCTGCACCCCTAGTAGTTTGGTTTCTGCCTCTTCCTCAATTTGTACTTCCCCATACTTAATTGTATCCCATACTGTGTTGACCTTTTCCTGGTGGAACAGACCAACATAACCTTGGTTTTCTTGGTGTTCAAAACAAGTTTGTTCCAGCAAACCCACTCCCTGATATTTCCCTGAACTACTGGTAGAGCTTGTTGTACTGATTTGTCTTGCAGTATAAAGTGTAGTATCTGCAAATATAGTAGCTTGAGTTTCAGATAAGGCATAAGGAAGGTCTTTGGTATATATTAAGTAAAAAAGTGACCCAAGGCAGCTGCCCTGCGGTATTCCACAGTTTAAAGCATGAGGTGAAGAAAATGACCCATTGATATAGGTGGACTGTTTCCTGTCAGTTAGATTTGACTGTACTCAATTCAATGCTGACTTCTTAAACCCATAATGCAATAATTTTGTCAAAATTATTGAATGATCAACTAAATCAAATGCTGCATTAAAATCTAAAAATAGTACACCCACAAACCTGCCATTATCCATAGCAAGGAGCTACTTGTCAGTCATGTCAACCAATGCAGTGGTAGTGGAATGGTTTTTGCGATAAGCATGCTGTTTCGCTGTAATCAGATGACTATTTTTCATGTACTCCCATATGTCTACTCACAATACCCTCCAATATATTACTGAGTGAAAGGAGTAGACTAATTTGTCGACTATTAGCAGGAGTAATGGGTTCTTTGCTTTCTTTCGGGATTGTACACAGTTTAGCATGCTTCCATGCATTTTCCAGTGACCAATTAAATATCTATTTCAGTGGAGCTGCAATCTGGGGAGCAGCATAGCAGTTTTTAAAAATCCATAAAATCATAACCTGTAGATTGTCCAGCGGTTAATGACTTCAATAGGTTTAACACCTCCTCTACTGACACCATTTGTAGGTTAAAATAGCAGTTTGTTTTGGTCATAATATGATCATCAATCCATTGGACAATAGCTTGTTTGGAAGAATGAGTGTTTACGTTATCACTCAGTAAATTCATTTTCTTTGTAAAAGAAAATCTGCAAAATGATTGGCAACATCAGTTGGTTTTGTTATTCTTCTCCCGTCAACCTCCACACTAGATGATTAAATGATTAAAAACACATACACTGAGTGTTCAAAGTATTAGGAACACTTACTCTTTCCATGACATCAACTGACCAGATTAATCCAGTTGAAAGCTATGATCCCTTATTGATGTCACTTATTAAATCCACTAATTAAAGAAGGAATTTTAAGCCTTGAGACAAGACATGGTGTGCCGTTCAGAGTGTGAATTGGCAAGACACAATATTTAAGTTTCTTTGAACGGGGCATGGACGTAGGTGCCAGGCGCACCGGTTTGAGTGAGTCAAGAACTGCAACGCTGCTGGGTTTTTCACGCTCAACGGTTTCCCATGTGCATCAAGAATGGTCCACCACCCGAAGGACATCCAGCCAACTTGACACATCTTGTAGAGTCCAGGAAGGGGTGAATTTGAAAAGCCTAAACTATCCTATTAAACGTTCCGGGTGTCTTGGTATCCTAGCAAGAAACCATGTAGTTCTAGCAATGCTCCGAGAAACACACCTGCTCCAAAAGGGCTCATAGAATAAAGAACCATTTGTACAAACTGGCTGCTTTTTCATCATCCCCAAACAAAACTTAAGGTGTAATCATAATGATACATAAGAAACTCAAAATTACCATATTGTGTAAAGGGGAAGACCAAGAAGGCAGAATCACTTTCCTTAAATGTATCCACAATTGAAAGAAAATGCCCTTTTATTAATGTGTACGCTCCAAATTCGTATGATCCTACGTTTTTAAAATTCTCATTCTCTGAACAGCATATTGTTAGAATAAGCTGAATTCCATCTGGTTATTGGGACAGACAGGAATGACATGTGGGACAAATCTAATATGAATAACTACAATCCACACGCAACCAAGGCTCTCCAGCATATAGTCTCTGAGCTTGTCTGACCACTACACTTACTACTGCCAACTTCAAATTACAGTGTCTCGTAAAAGAGCTGATGGCTTTTTCAATGTTTCATTACTATAAAATTCTACATTCAATTTGTGATCCCCTGGACATCGAGGGGACTCCCACCTATGCTGTTAGGTCCCCCAATGTCGTGGGGGTCGGCTCCAGTATCCCTTCCATGCATCTAGATAACATCTGTGGTCACCTTTGCCATAACCTCGAGAGAGGACAGACCAGAACAACAGTTTTAGTTTAGGGCATTTCTGATTCATGAAATCCAGACATATTATTCACTGTATGACAAATGGTTACTGCTTCCAATATTCTTAACACAAATGTCTAAGACAAATATCAATGAGAATAACGACACACAGGGGAAACCATTTTTTCCCCCTCACAAATTGGCTTACACTCCCCTATCATCTTGGCGATCTCACTGCGGAGTTACAGGGTCAGGGAGTTAGAGGGCCAATCCTTAGGGAGAAATCCAGAACATCCAGCAGACCCAATCTGGTGAGATTGGTATTGACACAAGACCAAAGCAAACAAAACAAGAACAGCAATACAATTCTTCATATATCACTCGAGGGGGGAAAACTTAAGTCCATTTGGAGTAACTGTCAACCATTAACAACAATCTTTATTTTAGTTGCAGGCATGTGAAGAAAATCTATTTGCATATTTACGAAGGGGCCCCAGGGGACTAGTTATTCCCCATTTAGACACATGACTCACATCATGATTCATGTGTCCCAAAAAAACAAGGAAATAATTGTATCCCATAAGGTAATGGTAAAATAGACTAGAGACAAGTGTCCCTCATTCAGGGGGAGCGCGCTCTCTCTGTCTTTCTCGTGGTCTGAATCACACACAGGGCTATTGCTACATTATAAACTTCTTCCTAGTTATTAGTGTTTACATAGCCCATTTAAATGTCTCTGGTCTTTCTAGTGAGGGTGCTCAGGCCTCACCAGAAAGTCAGAACAGAGGTCTGAGGTCATTCAATCCCATTAAGTGAGTGTTTCTTTCCCTTTTCTTTCCCTGTACTTCAGACATTATTTAACATTCCAAACATTTTGTGTACCAGGTTTACATTGGGTTTTTCAGTACATTTCTTATCAAGATAATTTACATGTGTGCAGCCAAAACTCTGACAATAGACACGTCAGAAAATGGCCTTTGTGTGCCCTTTAAGGTGCATCCTTTCTAACCTGTGAAAAATCCACTAAAAATAAAGACCCCACACAATAAATCAGTATTAACACCACTAACAAATACACTGCACAAAAAAATAAAGGGAACACTAAAATAACATCCTAGATCTGAATGAATGAAATATTCTTATTAAATACTTTTTTCTTTACATAGTTGAATGTGCTGACAACAAAATCACACAAAAATTATCAATGGAAATCAAATTTATCAACCCATGGAGGTCTGGATTTGGAGTCACACTCAAAATTAAAGTGGAAAACCACACTACAGGCTAATCCAACTTTGATGTAATGTCCTTAAAACAAGTCAAAATGAGGCTCAGTAGTGTGTGTGGCCTCCACGTGCCTGTATGACCTCCCTACAATGCCTGGGCATGCTCCTGATGAGGTGGCGGATGGTCTCCTGAGGGATCTCCTCCCAGACCTGGACTAAAGCATCCGCCAACTCCTGGACAGTCTGTGGTGCAACGCGGCGTTGGTGGATGGAGCGAGACATGATGTCCCAGATGTGCTCAATTGGATTCAGGTCTGGGGAACGGTCGGGCCAGTCCATAGCATCAATGCCTTCCTCTTGCAGGAACTGCTGACACACTCCAGCCACATGAGGTCTAGCATTGTCTTGCATTGTCTCGCCAACCGCACCAGCATATGGTCTCACAAGGGGTCTGAGGATCTCATCTCGGTACCTAATGGCAGTCAGGCTACCTCTGGCGAGCACATGGAGGGCTGTGCGGCCCCCCAAAGAAATGCCACCCCACACCATGACTGACCCATGGCCAAACCGTCTTTGTCATGAAGTCTTGATAAAACCATGCATATACAGAATGCATACTTCAGACATGTCAGATGACAGTGTCCCGTTAAGCGGAACAGCCACCTTCTAAAGTAAACAATCCCAGAGCCCCTGTTTTGTAACCTTATCTTTTTGACCTGTTGCATTGACATATGTCCCTGTAAACCCAACTAGTCAAAATATGAATCCTGTTTTAACAAATATGCTAGGACCTTCAAAGAGTTGGTGCTGGGTTATCAGCTCAATATTCAGTACTAAAAATATTTGCTTGGATCTACTTCAATTCTGGACACAGTTTCACATAATGGAAACATAATATTTTTTAGATGTCATTACCATCTTGCTTAAATCATTTGTGTTACCCAAACTGTATAATTGAGTAATAATACTTTGGAAATGGTCAAAAACGTCTTTTATTCAATGATTCATACCTCTGTTCCAAATGTCCCACTGAGTCCCTTACAGCCTGTTTGAGTTCAGTGAGTACTGACGGCTATCTGTTTCACAGGAAACGTATCTCTAACCCAAACACCAGATGATGGCCTCTAATTTAATATCAATCCCAATGCTCAATCCCTCTGTTCATCGTGTGACCTTATATTGAAACATTATTTCTTCAAATTACTAAGACATTGCATTATTAGAGTGCTATCAGAAAGCCAATCACCATTCACTTTGTTACTTTCACTAGTCTCCATATCTGTTTCCCTCGACTAGGACTCCCTTCTTCTCAAATAGGAAGACCTTCTCAATCACTACTGTTAATACACTTGGATCACTCTCAATGTTCTGCTTTTCCCCCTATTGCAAGGTTTAAAACAAAACAAACATAACTTTCTCCATTGTTTTAATTTTAGTCTACCATAACAATGTTACCTCTTAATATTTATTACCAATTTCTGTTGGATATTCACTTTTTGCTTCACACGTATTAAATTGCTTCACATGTATTAATGTTATTTTAAGATTAACATGTAATGCGCTGAGTTTATAAAATACATCTGCCAATTCAGAAGGGAAGAGATACATTTTGGAGGGAGCTTTCTTTTTTATTTCGAGACTAGAGTCTCTTTCTGGGATCAACTTTCACAATAACTGGGCTGGCACTGTCTATCAGTCCCCTATAGATGGCATGCTCTGTCTATACTAAGTCTCTACCTATCAAGTTAAACTCTAGTAACCCATGATGCATTGATACATTGTTACTTTATCAAATCTAGTAACCCAGTATACTATTAATTTCTCTTAATACTTTTTAGACCACATACGTACGGGTGGTGTGCAAGTTGTATCTTATTATGCTTTTTTTTCTATTGTTACTTCATCAGATCTCTAGTAACCCATTATACTCTTCATATGTTACTTTATCTCTAGTAACCCATTATACTCTTCATATGTTACTTTATCTCTAGTAACCCATTATACTCTTCATATGTTACTATCTCTAGTAACCCATTATACTCTTTATGTTACTTTATCTCTAGTAACCCATTATACTCTTCATATGTTACTTTATCTCTAGTAACCCATTATACTCTTCATATGTTACTATCTCTAGTAACCCATTATACTCTTTATATGTCATCTCTAGTAATAGCATATTCGGGAATAGTACTTTCTCCTTTCATATCTCCACATACATAACGTTATGCCATCAAACTCCACTGATGAGACATGTTATCCTCGTTACTAATGAGACTTGTTATCCTCGATTGATATCCTGAGATGTTATCCTCTACCTGTAGACCCGAAAGGCGGTGGTGGACTTAGGTTTTTACATCCACACCACCCCATGTGCATCTTCAATGATTCATAAATGCCTACAATAACAATAACACCTCATGCTATTATCAGTGGTTCAGACCACATAGAAAAGTCTATCGTTGCATCCTATGCACCACGGTTATCTTGCCGCTACTTCCTCTATATATTCATAAAACACCCCATGCTCAATAACACCTCGTGCTAGTAGTCCCAGACTACAATGGGTGGTGGTGGACGAAACCCCTAGATAACAGAACTGTCGATAATGTTATAGATCGAAAAACTCAGCTCACACAGAACTGGTTGGGGTATTCATTCAGACCTCTTTCACACCGGAGCTAGTCCCCTGACACCGGAGCTAGTCTCCTGATAGCTCTCATTCACGCAGTACTTAGTAGCTACATTTCAATCCTCTTATTATCCATATTTCATCAGCTTAATATCCAAATTTCAATCAATCAGTTTAACACGTCCTTTACACACTCACACAACTTCAACATTCACCTAGTACTATTCCCAAACACACTCGATAATCTCCCGTATTACCCCATGTGCATCTTCAATGATTCTCTGTCGTTACTTCTTATGCACCACATGTATCTTTCACATACATATATAATAAGACCACATGCTATTAGTAATGGCTGTAGACCACATAGACACTTCTCTTATAAATGCCTACAGACAGCTGTCAGTGGGGTTTTCCATGGTACCGTTACGCCCTCGCTCTAGTCTTCTCATAAGACTAGTGAATAGCCTTCTCCTATAAGACTATGGGTACCTTTTTATGTGTTACTCACCTTTAATTAGGTTTCCATAATTTATTTGTATACAATTTTTTTTAAATTGACTTACTGAATTTCAGAAGATATGTCCATCAATTGTTCACAGATGATATCTCCCCCTGTGCAGTTCACAGTAAGGGTCTGGACTGGCTGGGCCCTTGTCCTCTTTTGGTCAGACAGGAATTTTCATAAAATGCGCTACCGGTTTTCCTCGCAGACCCTCACTGGAAAGCTCCACAGGCAAAATCAATCATACAGTTTGTGACGCCAAATTGAAGGATATTCCATGTGATAAATTGCCAAGAAACTGAAGGTCTTGTACAGTGCAAACTGGCCCTAACCAGAATAGAAAGAAGAGTGGGAGGCCCCAGTGCACAACTGGGCAAGAGGACAAGTACATTAGTGTCTAGTTTGAGAAACAGACGCCTCACAAGTCCTCAACTGGCAGCTTCATTATATAGTATCCGCAAAACACCAGTCTCATTGTCAACAGTGAAGAGGCGACTCTGGGATGCTGGCTTTCTAGTCAGAGTTGCAAAGAAAAAGCCATATCTCAGACTGGACAATAAAAAGAAAAGATTAAGATGGGCAAAAGAACACAGACACTGGACAGAGGAACTATGCCTAGAAGGCCAGCATCCCGGAGTCGCCTCTTCACTGTTGACATTGAGACTGGTGTTTTGTGGGTACTATTTAATGAAGCCTCTTGCTCAGTTGTTCACGGGGGCCTCCCACTCCCCTTTCTATTCTGGTTAGAGCCAGTTTGCGCTATTCTGTGAAGGGAGTAGTACACAGCGTTTTACGAGAACTTAAGTTTCTTGGCAATTTCTTGGCAGCTTCAGAAGAAAGTTCTTTGTTTTTGGCCATTTTGAGCTTGTAATCGAACCCACAAATGCTGCTTGCTCCAGATACTCAACTCGTCTAAAGAAGGCCAGTTTTATTGCTTCTTTAATCAGAACCACAGTTTTCAGCTGTGCTAACATAATTGCAAAATGGTTATCTAATGATCAATTGGCCTTTTTAAAATGATGAACTTGGATTAGCTAACACAACGTGCCATTGGAACACAGGAGTGATGGTTGCTGATAATGGGCCTCTGTACGCCTATGTAGATATTCCATTAAAAAAATCTGCCATTTCCAGCTACAATGGTCATTTAAAACATTAACCATGTCTATCTACACTGTATTTCTGATCAATTTGATGTTATTTTAATGGACAAAAAATGAGCTTTTCTTTCAAAAACATGGACATTTCTAAGTGACCCCAAACTTTTGAACGTTAGTGTATATGGTAATGTAAACGACTCAGGATAAAATAAAACTATTTACAAAAAGGGAAAGACGTAGGAGGACTCCGAAACAAACTTTAAATTGTATTTCCGCCCCATCCTAAATTGGTTTAGACATAATTCTTCTGCCCCTATTCTGTCTCCTATTACCCTGGAAGAAGTGGTCTTCACTGATATACAGTATCCCTTAAATAATGAAAACTACCCTCAAGGCTTATTATTGAAAAGCAATGTAACTGGGAATCAAAATGGCATGCCCATACTCCAATATTTCACAATAATGTCTTGTCATCTGGAAGGTGCCCCCCCCAATGGTCCAAATGTGGAATCCCCATACCCTTACTGATATCATGGACAGCAAGGGTTTGAGAACATTCCAAAATGTAAAAGATAAATACACATTACCAGGCAACTTTTTTCTACATTTACTATTTCCTTTTTTTCCTATGGAATCCCTTTGGAAGTCCAACTACTGAACCATCCAATGATGGGATTTATAAATAAATGATCTGGGCTCCTGAAAGGACTGATCTCTAAAATATATAGAAGTAACTTTTGGAAAGGTCATTCTGGGATAGCCATTAAAGTATGGTCCACAGATCTAATTGAATCTGGACAACCCTTTAACTGGAATATGGATAAATATGACCTTTGCATCCCGTAAACTGAACCATCAACTTATACATTTTAAGTTTGTTCACAGACTGTATTTAACACCAAGGAAACGTTTAACATTGAAATTGGCCCCAACTGTTCACTGTGTCCCCTACACCAGGTAAGCACATTCCTTCATATGATATGGGAGTGCCCTGCAGTTATATGCTTCTAAGGCAAAGGAAAAAAGATATCTATATATATTTTTTTTAGAAGTGCATGAATTTAAATATTCAATGCTTTGAATCGGTTATGTTACTTAATGATAATAGCCCCTTGAATCTCTCAATGAATCGTAGAAGATTACCGCTGGCAGGCAGCACTGCTGGTGTGGGAGGCATGGTTTCTGGTTGGGGATGGAAGATACGGGAGGAGGGATGGGGGACTGAGGGATGCAACAGGTTGTGGTGATCATTATATGCATTTCTTTGTTTTTTTGTACCTGTAACCCCCATCCCCCTTCAACAACCAAAAAGGCAACTAAATAAAAGGGGGTCACAAACATTAAAATAAACGTTCCTCAACCAGGGCTCTACGCTGACCTTTTTTTACAGGGAGCACGTGTGTGCCTGTTGAAAAATGCAGGAGCACACAAAGAAATTAGGAACGCAAAGACAAATATTTTAAGTAACAAGACGTTTTCTTTGTAGTAATGGTTCAAGCATGACGGGCATGGCACCTGGGCTGCGGTACAGTGAAGTAATCATTGCAACAATTATCATCTGGGTGATGTTTTTTCTATGTGCACTGATGGTCTTAAATTCAAATTCCAGGTCACACAGCAAAACAATTAGTTGCACATGCGATTCAAATTGTTATACCTGTAGAGCCCTGTAAACTGCACACAGTAAGTATCTTTTGGATAAGGAAAATTATTGCTCGCTTATATGAATGTTAAGTTCCAATTACAAATGTTTCAAAAACTGCAACGCGTGTAAGGTGTATTTGCATTTAGACAGAGGATTTGGGTATCATCGGAGCATCGGGACATTTTTCCTCACAAGGATAACGGGGATGTTCAATGGCTCATTGTAATGAAATGCAATTTGAGTCATGAATAAGGGTACGGTTGAGCCCTGAGACTACTTGTCAGTGTAAAGTTACCTTTGATAACATAATTGTTAGGCCAAATGCCAATGTAGGAGCCATTTTGTCCTATTTATGTGGTTGTTCTTACCCTGCTCACCATTAACACATTGGAACTAAAATATGCACCTACGGCAATTACATCTGCATGTATTCTCTCCATACCTATCTGCTTCCATACTTCCTGGTTACCTGTCTGCCTATACGTGTAACCCATGACCCAAATCGATATAGTGCCCCCTAGTGTTCACATTAAGTGGAATAAAGATAGACAAACTGTATACACAACACAACAACCACATAAGTAAGCCTAAATTGCTCCTACAGGAAAGGTAATTTGACATGGATTTGACAACATAACATCCTATAGCTAACTATAACATAACTTGATCTCCCATCCTCTCCACCATTAACCCAGGTCCATGATGAGGCTCAGTTCCTGGAGAGGCTGGGCTGCGGGGACATGCTGGGCGTCAAGGTCCTCTCCATCTTCGGCAACACGGGCGACGGCAAGTCCCACACCCTCAACCACATCCTGTTTGGAGGGGATACCGTATTCTACACCTCCAAGTCCCCCAGCTCCTGCACAGTGGGCGTGTGGGCCGCCTTTGACCCCGGGCTGGGCCTGGTCGCACTGGACACAGAGGGCCTGCTGGGGGCGGCGGCCAACCAGAACCAGCGCATGCGTCTGCTGCTGAAGGTGCTGGCCGTATCGGACGTGGTGGTGTACCGCACGCGGGCCGAGAGGCTGCACAATGACATGTTCCAGTTCCTAAGCAGCGCCTCAGGGGCCTACCTGAAGCACTTCACCCCCGAGCTGCGTGCCCTCTCCAGCCGCTGTGGCATGGACGTTCCCCTCTCCTCCCTGGGGCCGGCGGTCATCGTGTTCCAGGAGACCACCCACACCCAGCTACTGGGCCATGGTATGTACAGGAGAGGCCCAGTCACTAACATGCACCACATGCAATCATGTTTCTATACATGCGTTACACAACAATTTGCTCATGAGTTGTGTTAGACAACACATTGTGGAATGGTTAGATTATGCTGTCATGTTGTTGTTTCAGACTCCTTTGCCCAAAGTATTTGCACCTTGGGGATAAATAACATTCAATAAAAAAAGTAATTGAACAACAACACGCTAACATACTATTTAAATTCAGAATCACACCCAGCCATTACACTGGGTGAGACACACCCACAGATACAACTACTAAAGTCACACATACTACACTATTTACTCAACAGTCAGTTGGGTGTGTGAACTCAACCCATGACGTTGTCCTACTTTGTCCCCACAGAGCGAATAGATGTCCCTGGCTATGCAGACACTCAGCTCCAGAGGCGCTTCCATGACCTGGGCCTGGGTACAGAGGCCTTCAGCTCAGTGCAGTACGTGGGCACCCAGACCATCACTCCACCGACCAACTACTCTCTGCTCCTGGAGGCTGTACGCCAGCAAGTCAGGAACACTGCCACAAGATCGCCCCGCCAACCGGCCATCGTCTTCAGCGCTCTGCAGGTCTGTGTGTGTTTATCTCTTTGCATTGTTGCATAATTCATTTGTTTGATAGACAGTTAATGCTGGTACTAGCTAATGTTCATGGGAATTATGTGCTTGTCTGGGTAAATAGGCCTTTCCAAAACCAACCAATGAATGTTTGTTTTGACCTCATGACCCTGCTTGGCTCCTCCCCTTCCATCCCCTGGGCCTCACCTCTCTCTCCTTCTCCCCTCCTCTCCAGGCCCTGAGTGACAGGTTCTGTGGGGAGATCTTAGACAACAAAATCCAACTCTACTCCTTCTTCCCTGACGAATACTTCACCTGCTCTTCAGTCTGCCTCAGCTGCAAGTAAGTGACTTCCCTGCGTCTGCTGCATGTATCTGCTCAGAGTAACTTTATCACATGAATCAAAACTAAATGGGGAGGGACTAACCTGCATTTGTCCAATTGAAGCTCTCGTTTTCATTGCAAACCATTTTCCTTGTTTTGCTACAGTGTGCACTGATGAATGGTGTATTCACCTGCTCCACGTGAGCAGGTAGTGCTAGGATATGTGTCCCTCCCAGATGGGTTGCCACAAAGGAAGCATAAAAGTCTGTTTGTCCTATGTATATCATACATATCTACGAGTTTTCATTATGTACAGCGTCTTCTTTAACTTGGGAAATTTGAGCTAGATCAGAAGCTGAATTTTCCCTAAACATACTGATTGGTGTTCATATCCAGAAATAGACATTGGTTTAACAGGCTCTCACTGCTTGAGTATGAAGCCTTGTTTGTCACCGTTATAAATGATGTTATGATGCACGTCTAACGTCTTGTGCCGCTAGGAGAAAAGGAGCGACGCCTTTTGGCCATCCACCAACATGGCAGGTGATCAGAGATGTTAAGTATGTGATGGATGGATTCATTGTCCTTGTTTTCTTTCTCCTCAGTATCCGCTGTAAGAACGGGATGAACCATCTCAGAGACAGAGTCCCTCACCTGGCAGACGGACTGTGTCAGTACGCTCACCAGTACAACAACAAGGTCCTCATCTGCAAGGTAAGGCATTTCACATATGGTCTGTGATGGGACGTAAGAGAGAAAGATACATTTAGTTGGGTTGGAAGCAATATAGACTTATTAATATGATCTGAAAAGAAAATGGACAAGAAATTATTCTTCTATATATGATATAGGATGGAATCCTGTGGAGATGGTGTTGAACAATTTGTCGTACTAGCAAATGCATGAACCAAGGGTATGAAGCTAGCATTAATCATACGTTGTGTGCTCTCTCCCTGATCTGGTCCTACCCACACAGCGGTGCTATGAGGGTGGCAGGGAGGTTATTGTCATTCCTAAAACCTCTGCCTCCACAGACAACCCCTGGTTTGGGTTGGCAAAGTACGCCTGGTCTGGGTGAGTTGTTGAAGTAATCTGGACTCTTTGCAAGACACACACACACACACACACACTTACTTTTTGATGGTATTAAAGATGTCCCTTTCAACCATCCAGTCAATGAAGTACCACTTATTCACAGATACATAGAATCCACTCTGCCATCTAAGCCAATGCACTATATATTTCCTTCCACTCTCTCCACGGTGCACCGGCCCTGCCAGGTATGTCCTGGAGTGTGGCAGCTGTGGCATCATCTACCGCAGCCGTCAGTACTGGCTGGGCAACCAGGACCCAGAGAGCGGCGTGGTGCGGCCCGATGTCAAACACGTCTGGGAGGGGGTGAGCTGAGCCGCCTGGTCCTAAACACCCCTCATTGTACTGGCAGGAACTGCAGACAAACAGTCACTCAAGCTCAATTGAAGTGTCAGTGAGAATGTTTAGGGGCATTTGCGACTGAACTGGTTGGAATTTATATGCAAAGTGTCTGGCATATATTTAACTTTCAAAGTATGTCTGCTATCAGAGGTTAATAAAGATAATGTTACTTGCACTGGCAACATCAACACTGCACACTGTACTTCAATGGTTCATGGTCATCATCATCAATTATGAATGGATGAATACACACTGCCAACATAGATATCAAATACATTCAAAGATGACCTCCCTCTCCTTCTGACCGTTGCTCTCTCTGTCTCTATGTCCAGTCTGAGGCCTTCCTGACAGACCACCAGAATGCTGCGCAGAGGGTGCTGGATGGGATGAACGTTGTGATCCAGTCTGTGTCGGAGTACAGCACGGGCCCCACCAAGGCTGTCACGTCCTGGCTCACTGACCAGGTGGCCCCTCTCTATTGGAGACCCAACACGGACATCACCGTGAGTCATCACTCTCACAGCCTGATCTAACCAGCAAACACGGCATCTAGACCAGCAACACACTCACAGGCTTTTTGAACAGATAGCAGAGCCCTAAGAGTAGCTGTTTGTATTAAGGTGATCGACCCAGTGCCCAAATACCAAAAGGATGCCGCATTAATTCTAAACCCAATATATCATCATTATAGTGAGTAAAACCAACAAATGGCTGTTTTAATTCTCAAAGGTGGCACTGAACAGAGTTGTTTGGTATGGTTGTGAGTGTATAGTTTTGACTACGGGCTCTTGACATTCTAATCATTATTGTGCTCTGTGCCTGTCCCCCAGGTGTGTCACTGCTGTAAGAAGCCCTTTGAGGAGGCAGAGAGGAAGCACCACTGTCGTTGGTGTGGCGAGGGCTTCTGCCAGGCCTGCTCCACCCACAGCATGCCCGTACCCGAGAGGGGCTGGGGAAGCACCCCCGTCCGGGTCTGTGATACCTGCCACCGCCAGGGAGGGACCGACACCACCAACCAGGGTCAGGATGCCAGCTAATGTTTTAGGATCAGTGTTGGGCCATGGATGTTAATGTAAAACCTGACGCTACCTCCAACTTAGTCTGATTCAGGGTCAGTTTTTAGTCAAATGTGTTATTATTATTTTGTAATGAATGAATGGGACAATGAATGAGGGACGCGTCCTAAATGGTACCCAGTTCCTTTTTACACTGAACTATTGACCGAGGGCGGCCATTCTGGCTCGGACAATGCTTACTCGCCGCCGAAGACTTACCATCTTACTTTACTTACTTGGACCCATTGGGCTCTGGCCAAAAGTAGTACACTAGCAAAGAGAATAGGGTTCAGTTTGGGAGACAACCAAGGTGTTTGATGTGAATAGTAAAAGTGTTCATTCATGTCTCCCTCAAAAGACGACTCCTCTCAAGGGACTTCCTAGTCAAATAGAGGTTAAAAGAACATGTTTTCCAGTGATCCTGATGGCTCTGTTGGTCCCTCTCCGTGTCCTGTAGTGTCTGTGGTGGAGCCGCGGGGGCTGATGGCCCGCAGGTTGACAGAGGTGGCCCAGTCTACTCTAGACATGGTCACCACTGCAGTGGACTATCCTCTGTGTGAGTACGGCTAGCGTCGTGTTTGAGAAACGCATCACAAATAAAGCTAGCTAGTATAAATGTCTCTGTGTGTTCACAAAAACACTTGGGGAGAAAAACTTCACACCAGGTACCATAGACATTTTACCGCATATGCAGACAGAAATCCACAAGATCTAACATTTAATATTATATTCACAAAGATTATAGTCTTTATCCTCTGCTCTGACTGTCAATAAACAGCTATTTATGTATCTCGCTCTCCTCCATGTTCCAGGCTTTGTGAAGGGAGTGGCCCGGCCTGACTACTGGATCCCCGACCAGCAGATCGTGCAGTGCCATAAGTGCAGAAAAGCCTTCACCCCCAGTATGTCCAAGCACCACTGCCGGGCATGTGGCCAGGGTGTCTGCAGCGGTTGCTCCTCAAAGAGCCGCCCAGTGCCCTCCCGTGGCTGGGACCACCCTGTCCGCGTCTGTGACGACTGTGCCAGCCACAAGGGCAGCCTGTGAGGTCAGGGCAGAGACCAAGGATACTGTGCTACTAGGTATCTGAAATCTAGTGAGATGCCACGGCACACCACATTTTGCTTATCTCTGTCTCTCTATGCACCATGAGCCACTGACCTTTTTAAGAGAAAAATACCCAATCCAGGTGACCCCTGCCCTATAGGGAAGGCACTCAAGTGTGATGTGCTGAAGAAGCACTCTAAACATGGGACTGCCTCATCTGATATCGACTGCCTAAAAAACAGGAACTAAACTAGCGGGATCAAGAACTGGACTTCTGACAACTGGAAAGCTGCGACAGTTGTAAATGACTGAGTAAACCTCCTCCAAACAACTCACTGTTTGCACTGAAAGACATTAGCCCGACAACTTTTCTGTTTGCACACAGATCTCTACTTGCGACCGGGAAGAATCTTAATATTATTCTTACCTGTTGGGAGTGGCTGAACATTGATGAGTTAGGTTAGGTTTTAATTCGGCTGTGGGCTTGTAGTGGCCAGCCAAGCCTTTGCCTCAGACCCCACCAAGGAGTATAACAGCCCTGTAACCTGACAGAGGAGACACATGAAGTGACATCACAACATGCTCTTCCTCCCTGAATGCGATCTCGGGCAGTGTGCCATGGTTTTGAGTTGATGCACAAGGCAGGAAAATGAATAAATATGTGACATGCAGACATTCCAGTTGACATTAGGGCCCCTTTTCACACCGTCTTGCTGACCCCATCCATACTGTGCTGGCTCATGTATTTTCCTTTAACATTGTCCTTTCCAGCATGGTTCCAGCAACTAGGGTGGATTATTAACCAGGTCACTACTGCTGGGCCCGGGTCTCTAGTGTGAAATGGGTATAGTATCAGGTGGGCACTTTTGTGATCCATTGATGTTTTGAAACGAGCACATTATTTTTAATGAATACTGAGGGTTTAGTTAGTGAAAAGGCACAAGAGGCAGTGCTGTATCATGAATACAGTCAAAGGTAAATGGCGTTGTTCGGCCCGACGCTAGAACGGAGTCAACTTATTTGCCTGTGACTATTCATGATACAGCACTGCCTTGCGTGCCTTATTGCTTTTAGAAATCTGTTACCAACATATTAAAATAACAATGAATTACATATTTTCATTGACTTTATTTGATAAGTAAATTCATAAAAAGACCTTATTCTACCAGGAGATATAGTGCGGACAAAAATCTGGTTCTTTTGGTCATGTTGCTACAGATGCGACCTAGTCGTTAAAGATTCTTGCATAGTTGCTATGCAACAGGATGGTCATCAGTTCTACTAAACAAAATGGTTGCTATGCAAGCAGGATAACTTTCGTGTCACTAGCTAGCCAACTTCAGCTCAGTCAAGTCAAACATTGAACCTGGAATGACCGTACACTAGCTACATTTTCGTTTGAGCTGTTTTCTATTGGCATGTACTTGGATTTGTTCATGATAATGGCTTTGATGCGTGATTTCGCCTAGCTCAGAAAAGGTTGTCTCGTCTGGTCACAGAGAAATTTAAGAGTTAAACATTGTTTCCGAGGTTGGACAGGCAGACGGCGAGGTTTATATTAACCCCGCTATACCAAAATATATGCTAGTCTGGAAGCAAGGGGAAATAATGTGCGAGTTGAGATAAAGACGAGATGATTCGGACAGCAACAGGAACATGGCATGATGGAACTGTTATCAGGCATCCAGGATCCAAACAACCAGTTTAATTATTAGAATTATTAGTAATTGTAATGTAATTGTTGGAAGAAATCTGAAATTGAATCGCTTGCTTGTGTAAAGCACAGATTATTTGCATTTGCAGTAATATTGTCTATCCAGTATCCATTGATGTGACTGTTGATGTTAGCTATTGATGTTAGCTGAATTAAAAAGGCAATTTCATTTCTCCATCAGATTTTATTCTCTTTATCGAGTACTGGATCCTATAATACTTGCCTTCTGTATAGTCATAACCAATTGTTGTTTTATGCAATGCGTATATACTATGAGATTCTGGGTATATGACAATCTTGATTTATTTTTATCAGTCTTGTCTGAATTTTAATTACCTGAAGCCATCCCACTGGGCACACTCTGGTTGAATCAACGTCATTTGTCAACTTATTGTGACGTGGAATGTTTGTGGAAAACACATTTGGATTTCCAAAAAGTAATCAACCAGTACTGTTCATCTCATTACAACCAGCATAGTAAACATTGAAATGAGGGTTAAACTTAAATACCATTACTTAACCTGACTAACAGGTTGTTACATCAATTGAATTACAACATAATCATCAGAAATATGTTTGTTGAAAGTGCGTTGAAAATTCCACATCCTGTACTCCATATACAGTATATTTGTTGTGGTTGAAATTAAGTAGAATTTCATATTTGATTAGATGTTTTATTTTATCTTGTTTAAATGTTGATACTAAAATGGTATATTTGAATCAACGTCATTATGTCAATGTCATCCCATCAACCTAAATAAAGAGGTATGTTGAAATACAATTCAACCAGTGTGTGACCAGTTTTCTTCTCACAATAACGTACAGTGCCTTGCTAAAGTATTCACACCCCTTGGCGTTTTTCCTATTTTGTTGCATTACAACCTGTAATTTAAATGGATTTTTATTTGGATTTGATGTAATGGAGAGACACAAAATAGTTGAAGTGAAATGAAAAGAAATACTTGTTTCAAAAAATAGAAAAACTGAAAACTTTGCTAAGAAGCCCCTTAAATAAGATCTGGTGCAACCAATTACCTTCAGAAGTCACAGAATCAGTTGAAGTCAACCTGTGTGCACATGATCTGTCACATGATCTTGATCTGTCACATGATCTGTCACATGATCTTGATCTGTCACATGATCTTGATCTGTCACATGATCTGTCACACATGATCTGTCACATGATCTGTCTGTCACATGATCTGTCACATGATCTGTCACATGATCTGTCACATGATCTGTCACATGATCTGTCACATGATCTGTCACATGATCTGTCACATGATCTCAGCATACACCTGTTCTGAAAGGCCCAAGAGTCTGCAACACCACTAAGCAAGGGCCACCACCAAGCAAGCGGCACCATGAAGACCAAGGAGCTCTCCAAACAGGTCAGGGACAAAGTTGTGGAGAAGTACACATCAGGGTTGGGTTATAAAATAAATATCAGAAACTTTGAACATCCCACGGAGCACCATTAATTCCATAAGAAAATGGAAAAAAACACAAACCTGCCAAGAGAGGGCCGCACACCAAAACTCACGGACAAGGCAAGGAGGGCATTATTCAGAGGTAACAAATAGACCAAAGATAACTTCACGTCATTTCCAGTCACAACTTGTAGACTTGTTTACGTGCTGCTGTGCGTTTTGTTGCTAACCTTACTTTGCTACCTGACAACTTTACTTTTTAATTACCGTTTATATTTTTTGTTTTTCCCTCGCTCAACTTTTTTTAAATTCAAGTTTTTCACTCCGGACGCTTTATCTGGACGTGGTTCGTCAGAACCTCCACCAGCCGAAGCTAAGTAGTAACATTAACATGATGCCTTCTAATTGCAATCACTGTACTCATAATACACAGGAGAATGCTACAAGCCCAGCTTCAGACGCAATCGTTAGGCAAGGGTAATTTCAATGTAGGAAAGGATGAAACAGCGTCTGTGCCACCAGTAAGTACAGATAGTAGTATAAATCCCCTCGCACAGTCCCCGCAGCCGGACAACTTTTTCATGGCTTCTGAAGGGAAATGCTGTAGGAATGCTCAACCGGTGTCGCTCATTCAGCCGACAGAAACTTTCAACCGGTTCTCCCCATTTAAGCAGCGAGTCGGAGTCTGAGGCCGAGCCTTCTCTGGTCTCTACTCCCGTTACAGGGTCTGAGACGTCGAAGCCTCCCACCATAAGCTCTGACAAATTGAAAACCCTAGTCATTGGCGACTCCATTACCCGCAGTATTAGACTTAAAAAGAATCATAAAGCGATCATACGCTGTTTACCAGGGGGCAGGGCTACCGAAGTTAAGGCTAATCTGAA
The DNA here is from genome assembly GCF_018296145.1 of Oncorhynchus tshawytscha. Classification (NCBI taxonomy): domain Eukaryota; kingdom Metazoa; phylum Chordata; class Actinopteri; order Salmoniformes; family Salmonidae; genus Oncorhynchus; species Oncorhynchus tshawytscha. The sequence goes on from NC_056442.1 coordinate 25,947,469, forward strand.
GATGTTGCTGGCTAAAACTGGCGAGTGTAGAGAGTATAGGGATATTGTTATCCACGATGTTAGGATGAAACATTCAGAGGATTTACTGTGTTAAATGATACCTCACCTCCTTTTTACACTAGTGACCATATCCCTGCACATCTCGCAAAGGCGGAGGTGTTGCAAACATTTATGATAGCAAATTTAAATTTACAAAAAAACAACATTTTTGTCTTTTGAGCTTCTAGTCATGAAATCTATGCAGCCTACTCAATCACTTTTTATGGATACTGTTTACAGGCCTCCTGAGCCATATACAGCATTCCTCACAGAGTTCCTTGAATTCCTATCGGACCTTGTAGTCATGGCAGATAATATTCACATTTTTGATGACTTTACTATTCACATGGAAACGTCCACAGGCCCATTCTGGCTTTCGGAGCCATCATCGACTCCAACATGTCTCCGGACCTACTCACTGCCACAGTCATACTCTGGACCTAGTTTTGTACCGTGGAATAAATGTTGTGCATCTTAATATTTTTTCTCACAATCCTGGACTATCGGACCACCATTTTATTACGTTTGCAATCGCAACAAACAATCTGCTCCGACACCAACCAAGAATCATCTAATGTTGTGCTATAAATTCTCGGACAACCCAAAGATTCCTTCCAGACTCCCTCCGCCTACCAAAGGACGTCAGAGTACAAAAATCAGTTAACCACCTAACTAAGGAAATCAATTTAGCCTTGCGCAATACCCTAGATGCAGTCGCACCCCTAAAAACAAAAAACATTTGTCATAAGAAACTAGCTCCCTGTTATACAGAAATTACCCCAGCTCTGAAGCAAGCTTCCAGAAAATTGGAACGGAAATGGCGCCACACCAAATTGGAAGTCTTCTGACTAGCTTGGAAGACAGTACCGTGCAGTATATTTTTCCAACTTAATTGAGGAAAATAAGAACAATCCAAAATGTATTTTTGAAACTGTCGCAAAGCTAACTAAAAAGCAGCATTCCCCAAGAGAGGATGGCTTTCACTTCAGCAGTGATAAATTCATGAACTTCTTTGAGGAAAAGATCATGATCATTAGAAAGCAAATTACGGACTCCAAAACTCAGTTGTCCTGAGTCTGCACAACTCTGCCAGGACCTACGATCAAGGGAGACACTCAAGTGTTTTAGTACTATATCTCTTGACACAATGATGAAAATAATCATGGCCTCTAAACCTTCAAGCTGCATACTGGACCCTATTCCAACTAAACTACTGAAAGAGCTGCTTCCTGTGCTTGGCCCTCCTATGTTGAACATAATAAATGGCTCTCTATCCACCAGATGTATACCAAACTCACTAAAAGTGGCAGTAATAAAGCCTCTCTTGAAAAAGCCAAACCTTGACCCAGAAAATACCTTTTTATCGAAACTTCCATTCCTCTCAAAAATGTTAGAAAAAGCTGTCGCGCAGCAACTCACTGCCTTCCTGAAGACAAACAATGTATACGAAACGCTTCAGTCTGGTTTTAGACCCCATCATAGCACTGAGACTGCACTTGTGAAGGTGGTAAATGACCTTTTAATGGTGTCAGATCGAGGCTCTGCATCTGTCCTCGTGCTCCTAGACCTTAGTGCTGCTTTTGATACCATCGATCACCACGTTCTTTTGGAGAGATTGGAAACTCAAATTGGTCTACACGGACAAGTTCTGGCGTGGTATAGATCATATCTGTCGGAAAGATATCAATTTGTCTCTGTGGATGATTTGTCCTCTGATAAATCAACTGTAAATTTCAGTGTTCCTCAAGGTTCCGTTTTAGGACCACTATTGTTTTCACTATATATTTTACCTCTTGGTGATGTCATTCGGAAACATAATCTTAACTTTCACTGCTATGCGCATGAAACACAGCTGTACATTTCGATGAAACATGGTGAAGCCCCAAAATTGCTCTTGCTGGAAGCCTGTGTTTCAGACAGAGGGAAGTGGATGGCTGCAAATGTTCTACTTTTAAACTCGGAGATGCTTGTTCTAGGTCCCAAGAAACAAAGAGATCTTCTGTTGAATCTGACAATTAATTTTGATGGTTGTACAGTCGTCTAAAATAAAACTATGAAGGACCTCGCCGTTACTCTGGACCCTGATCTCTCTTTTGACTAACATATCAAGACTGTTTCAAGGACAGCTTTTTTCCATCTACGTAACATTGCAAAAATCAGAAACCTTCTGTCCAAAAATGATGCAAAAAAAATTAATCCATGCTTTTGTCACTTCTAGGTTAGACTACTGCAATGCTCTACTTTCCGGATACCGGTTAAAGCTACCCGGATAAAGCACTAAATAAACTTCAGTTAGTGCTAAACCTGGCTGCTAGAATCTTGACTGGAACCACCTTTTTTATTCATATTACTCCAGTGCTAGTCTCTCTACACTGGCTTCCTGTTAAGTCAAGGGCTGATTTCAAGGTTTTACTGCTAACCTACAAAGCATTGCATGGGCTTGCTCCTACCCATCTTTCTGATTTGGTCCTGCTGTACATACCTATACGTACGCTACAATCACAAGACGCAGGCCTCCTAACTGTCTGGCTTTCTCCTATAGGCTCCTATAGGCTTTCTCCTATAGAGCTAATTTTTTTATGGAATGGTCTGCCTACCCATGTGAGAGACGCAGACTCAGTCTCAACCTTTAAGTCTTTACTGAAGACTCATCACTTCAGTAGGTCCTATGATTGAGTGTAGTCTGGCCCAGGAGTGTGAAGGTGAACGGAAAGGCACTGGAGCAACGAACCACCCAACCACCTTTGCTGTCTTTGCCTGTCCGATTCCCCTCTTTCCACTGGGATTCTCTACCTCTAACCCTATTACAGGGACTGAGTCACTAGCTTACTGGTGCTCTTCCATGCCATCCCTAGGAGGGGTGCGTCACTTGAGTGCGTTGAGTCACTGACGTGATCTTCCTGTCTGGGTTGGCGCCCCCCCTTGGGTTGTGTCTCCCGGCCACAGTGCCTCCCGACCCCTCCTGTCTCAGCCTCCAGTATTTATGCTGCAGTAGTTTATGTGTCGGGGGGCTAGGGTCAGTCTGTTATCTGGAGTTTTTCTCCTGTCTTATCCGATGTCCTGTGTGAATTTAAGTATGCTCTTTCTCATTTTCTTTCTTTCTTTCTCTCTTTCTCAGGACCTGAGCCCTAGGACCATGCCCAGGACTACCTGGCCTGATGACTCCTTGCTGTCCCCGGTCCACCTGGCCGTGCTGCTGCTCCAGTTTCAACTATTCTGCCTGCGGCTATGGAACCTTGACCTGTTCACCGGACGTACTACCTGTCCCAGACCTGCTGTTTTCAACTCTCTAGAGACAGCAGGAGTGGTAGAGATACTCTGAATGATCGGCTACGAAAAGACAACTGACATTTAATCCCGAGGTGCTGACCTGTTGCACCCTCGACAACCACTGTGATTATTATTATTTGACCCTACTCGTCATCTATGAACATTTGGACATGTTCTGTTATAATCTCCACCTGGCACAGCCAGAAGAGGACTGGCCAACCCTCATAGCCTGGTTCCTCTTTAGGTTTCTTCCTAGGTTCTGGCATTTCTAGGGAGTTTTTCCTAGCCACCGTGCTTCTACACCTGCATTGCTTGCTGTTTGGGGTTTTAGGCTGGGATTCTGTACAGCACTTTGAGATATCAGCTGATGTAAGAAGGGCTTTATATATATTTTTATTTTATTTATTTATTTATTGATAACCCTAAAGGAGCTGCAAAGCTCTATAGCGGAGATTGCAGTATCTGTCCATAGGACCACTTTAAGCCGTAAATGCCACAGAGCTTGGTTTTATGGAAGAATGGCCAGAAAAAGGCCATTGCTTATAGAAAAAAAATAAGCAAACACATTTGGTGTTTGCCAACAGGCATGTGGGAGACTCCCCAAACATATGCAAGAAGGTGTTCTGGTCAGATGAGACTAAAATGTAGCTTTTCGGCCATCAAGGAAAACGCTATGTCTGGCCAAACCCAACACCTCTCATCACCCCGAGAACACCATCTCCACAGTGAAGCATGTTAGTGGCAGCATCAGGCTGTGAGGATGTTTTTCATCAGCAGGGACTGAGAAACTGGTCAGAATTGAAGGAATGATGGATGGTGCTAAATACAGGGAAATTCTTGAGGGAAACCTGTTTCAGTCTTCCAGAGATTTGAGACTGGGATGGAGGTTCACCTTCCAGCAGGAAAATGACCCTAAGCATACTGCTAAAGCAACACTTGAGTGGTTTAAGGGGAAACATTTAAATGTCTTGGCATGGCCTTGTCAAAGCCTTAGACCTCAATCCAATTGAGAATATGTGGTATGACTTAAAGATTGCTGTACACCAGCGGAACCCATCCAACTTGAAGGAGCTGGAGCAGTTTTGCATAAAACAATTGGCAAAAATCCCAGTGGCTAAATGTGCCAAGCTTATAGAGACATACCGCAAGAGACTTGCAGCTGTAATTGCTGCAAAAGGTGGCTCTACAAAGTTTTGACCTTGGGGGGTGTATAGTTATGCACGCTCAAGTTTTCTGTTTTTTTGTCTTATTTCTTGTTTGTTTCACAATAAAAAATATGTTGCATCTTGAAAGTGGTAGGCATGTTGTGTAAATCAAATGATAAAAACACCCAAAAAAATATATATTTTAATTCCAGGTTGTAAGGCAACAAAATAGGAAAAATGCCAAGGGGGATGATTACTTTCGCAAGCCACTGTATACAGTGGGGCAAAAAAGTATTTAGTCAGCCAACAATTGTGCAAGTTCTCCCACTTAAAAAGATGAGGCCTGTAATTTTCATCATAGGTACACTTCAACTATGACAGACAAAATGATTTTTAAAAATCCAGAAAATCACATTTTTTATGAATTTATTTGCAAATTATGGTGGAAAATAAGTATTTGGTCAATAACAAAGGTTTATCTCAAAGCCACTCCTTCGTTGCCCGTGCGATGTGTTTGGGATCATTGTCATGCTGAAAGACCCAGCCACGTTTCATCTTCAATGCCCTTGCTGATGGAAGGAGGTTTTCACTCAAAATCTCACGATACATGGCCCCATTCATTCTTTCCTTTACACGGATCAGTCGTCCTGGTCCCTTTGCAGAAAAACAGCCCAAAAGCATGAGGAGTGGCTTCGTAAGAAGCATTTCAAGGTTCTGGAGTGGCCTAGCCAGTCTCCAGATCTCAACCCCATAGAAAATCTTTGGAGGTAGTTGAAAGTCCGTGTTGCCCAGCAACAGCCCCCAAACTTCACTGCTCTAGAGGAGATCTGCATGGAGGAATGGGCCAAAATACCAGCAACAGTGTGTGAAAACCTTGTGAAGACTTACAGAAAACGTTTGACCTCTGTCATTGCCAACAAAGGGTATATAACAAAGTATTGAGATAAACTTTTGTTATTGACCAAATACTTATTTTCCACCATAATTTGCAAATAAATTCATTAAAAATCCTACATTGGGATTTCCTGGATTTTTTTTCTCATTTTGTCTGTCATAGTTGAAGTGTACCTATGATGAAAATTACAGGCCTGTCTCATCTTTTTAAGTGGGAGAACTTGCACAATTGGTGGCTGACTAAATACTTTTTTGCCCCACTGTGTGTGTATATATATATATATGTGTGTGTGTGTGTGTGTGTGTGTGTGTGTGTGTGTGTGTGTGTGTGTGTGTGTGTGTGTAAATAACACATATAGCATCATTGGTTTTTCCTACACTCCTTTCTCTGACCAAGGGCACTGCTAATGTACTTTACCACAAGTTGCACAGCCAATCAGGAGGAGGATAGGCAAGCAGACAGACCAAGAGTACTGGCTCTTGAAAGCAGTCTTACAGCGAGGTTGTCTCCATTATGTACATATAGGCCATTAGCTCTGCAATGTCTCTAGATCATTCCACCCTCAACCACCTTCTTCATAAATGTCAGGTCAAGTTAGAAGGAATTGAATTGCATAAGAACTGATGTGATGTCCGGTCAAGCTGTAGAAAACCAGCCACAGTGGAGTGAAGGTGTAAGAACTGACCCGGGAACATAGGTGGAGGTTCTGTTGATGGAGCGCCCTGGGCCATCGCTCTATTTCTTCCTCCGATTGGCTAGTTCCTGAAAGACCAAGGTCATGTGAAGGTGATTGATCTGTTTTTCTGTGTAGGTTTCTCTCAGGGATAACAGAGGGTGGTAAATCAGACTAAGAGACATGAAATGACAACAGCCATTTCCTTGGATCAGACCAATGACAGTGTGTACATGGATTTGGCCATGTGGCGTTTCATGCCTCTCGTGGAAAACATGCCTCCTTTACAGAAGGAACACATTCCTACCCTCTATTCCCATGTTAAGACGAGACATAAACAGGAAATGTGCTACAAATTGATTAGGAATATGAAGTAGCTAACAACTAGGTATATTTTTACAACAACGGTCTCATAGGTTTAGCATTGTGGCAGGGTTGGGGTCAATTGGAATCGAAGTCAGACAATTCAGAAAGTCAATTCCAATTCAATAATTGAATAAAGGGCTTATATTTCCAATGACTTCTCAATAAACTGAAATGGAGAACCTACTGTATATCAAAAGTTGTTTACATTTATTTTAGAAATGTAAATTGAAATCACTTCCTGAATTGACTGACTGTAGCATAATGTAGGCAGAGGAAGGTCAGAAGTACAGCACCTGATCACCTACTGTATATCCATTATGGTCTAAAAGAGTCTGGATTAAGATAAAATACTGGATTAAATTAACCTGAACCAGCATGAAGTTTACATTGATCTTGATGAATGGTTCTGTTCTACTAATCCATTAGTGGCATTGTGATTAGTAGGGGGGTTCAGTGAGCAGGATGGCAGGGATCTAAGGCTGCGTTTACACAGGCAGCTGAGTTCTGATATTTCTTTCACTAATCACATCGGATCTTTTCACATTTCACATGCCCCCAGAGCACCACCCGACCCTTAATGTTATGACGTAGCACATTGCAGGTGCGGCCCACTGTGATGTGTGAGTTCTGGAGCATAATGGAGAGGTGATGGGGCCTATATTATATTATATTATGACGGGAAAAATTAAATGCGCACACAACCAAACACACACACACCGCAACAATTCCTACTCCAACAACTTAATTTTATCAATGGGACTATAAATGTGGACATAAGACAGAGTTAACCTGCTGGAGGATATGGGACAAAAGAGATTCCTATTTTAGATGACGCTCTTACAATGACTAATGCAAAATGGATCAGTTGTGTAATGCGCAATAATCCTTTCTCGCCACTAGGTGGAGGTACATCAACAGCAATGTCATTCTCTGCCTGCAGCGTCAAAACGCAGTGGCTGACAAAGTGACAGTGATTGGACAGTGATTTCTCGAAGTAGGCAGCCGAGCCACTATGGCCTAGATATCTACTGATATCATTGAACCATAGTACGTTTTGACAGCAATGGTTAACTCAATGTAATCTTGTCTGTTTTGAATGATGACTGAATGATGATGTACATGCCAACTGTTTATCCATGTTGGCTTACTGTAATACATGACTCCCATGTAGAACCAGGCAGCATGAGATCAGGATGGCAGATTGCAGATTAAACACACTAGTGATGACCCTTACTGCATCACATAATGTACAGGAGCTTTGAACAATTGCATAACGTCTTGCATCTGTTGTGTACACAGATTTAGACGGCAGTGAAGGTGGTGGAAAAATCTAAGCATTACGTTCAAATGTAGTCGGGCATCTGTTCCAACTATGGAAGTCTATTTTATTCCCAATGATGGTCATAAACGATAATCCCCTGTTGGAATAGGTTAGTTGTATGTATATTGTCAGTTCCACATACTGTGGACTACCCACATTGGTCTATGGGTAGTCTACGTGGACATCATGTCCTCCCTAGGACACCCTAACAGCTATCAGGCTTGGTATTTATGAATGACAGCTGCTGGCAGGGGTTGGTAGGAGCTGGCAAGGGATGAAATGGCGCCAGTGCGGTTGGGCAGTGCCAAGGCCCCAGTCAGAGCTCCAGGTTTGGGCACAATGGTGGGGAAAAGAGTGGGAGGGGTGAGGAAAAAGCACTGAGTGCCCAACCAGCCAGGCCTCATAGGCAACAACATCAACCAACCTTCTAGAATGGTGGAAGGTGTGTGTGTGTGTGTGTGTGTGTGAGAGAGAGAGAGAGAGAGAGAGAGAGAGTGGGTTGGTAGGGTGCGTGCACGTGCAAGCGTGTGTGTGTGCAAGTACATGTGCAAACGTGCTTGCGTTCGTTTACATGTGTGTCTGTGTGTGTGTGTTTTGACATTTGACGTTGCTTGGGGCCAACCGACTTCAAACCACCATTTTTACACTGAAGATAAAGGATTCTTTAAGCAACATAATAAATGTTAAAATACATCATTCACATGTTCAAATGACCTTGTTGAATGACTGTACGTGTGAGAACAATGGACTCTGAACTGATCAATGTCTAAACGTATGTAATGAATCTACTTAATCACCTCCCTCACCTCAAGGACTTTAAAGGTCACGTGCGAGCACTTACATTTCACATCCATAGCAATTCCCAACATGATTCTAACGGTGGTAAAGCCACTTTTAACAGATGTGATCTGGAAACAGACGTGCCACAGTATCCATGCACCAGTCTTAAAAACACCAGAAACAATAGCAGTGAACGTATGCTCATTCCAGTATCTGGGTAAGAGCTATTACACAAACACAATTACTGATTCTGATTCTTCTATCACATACTGCCATCACACCCTCACTGCACTGTGTGACGCACCAGATGGGAAAGCAGATCAAAAATGATTGCATAAAATTGCACTGTTTTTTTATTGTTTAGGGGTTTGTTTTAATGAATGACTTTAGGGGATTATGAACCCATCTCATTAAATGCAGGGATTCATTTTCAGACACCTGGGCCAGTAGTCATAAAGCATCTCAGGGTCGGAGTGCTGATCTAGGATCGGGTCCCCCCCCTGTCTATGTAATCTGATTCATAATGATCTAAAAGGAGAAACTGAGGCTAGATCAGCACTCTTACTCTGAGACGCTTTATGAATATGGGCCCTGCAGTAGAGCATGTCCATAATAGAAACAGTGAGAAGTCTTAGATGGCAGCTTCTCCTCAGGCCAGACAGACACCACTAGGATTTGGCCTACATGTGAGCACATTAGTCTGCTTTATTATTTCTAGCACCATTCTTTCCTTATGGCAGTTTCATTTATATACGCATCACGCTTTTTCTGCCTACTCTGGCAGTTTTGGGGTGTTTATAAATGACCCTTTCACTGCTGTGTCCATGGCAACCCATTTCCCTTGCACTGTGCTGTAGTAGTGGGGCCTGTCCTCGTTCTGTCTCTCTCTCTGACTGTGTCTTTGTTGTGTTTCCTGTTGTCCCGATTCTTCCTCAGCACTGCAGTGAGCAGTTGGGGAAAGACAATGGCGAGAGAGTTAGTACTAAAATGACTCAAGTGTTCTGTGGCTGTCCTCTTTTTCATGGCCCTTGGGGAAGAAAAGGGGCCTTGTCTGGTCGCATTAGCGGCCTGAGCTTTTGTCAAGACACTGGAGAAGGCTGCCCGGCGCTGCTCTGCGAGTCCTGTGAACAGCGGTAGAGTCGGCAAGCGTAGTCAGTGTGTTCAATAAGAGAGAATTCTTCGACACTTTACTCCATGACTTTCAGGGCAAACAAGTAGGTTTGAGATTTTTTTTTTTTAAATACAACTACGGAGATCATTTACTTCATTTAATGACTGGTGCTGTTCAACTGTTGACCATCTTTAGAAGTAGACAGTTGACATGAGTGTTTTTTTATGCCAATGGTACATGCATCACCGTTGGCACAGGGTGAGGATACATTTGATCTAGTAGTACTGGGGAAGATAAAGTTCTTATGAATTGGTGGGGATAAGACAGGTACATGACCTGCATTGGGAGAAAGGGAGGGAGAGCACGATACAGAATGCAAAAAAACACAGACACCAACAAAAGTTTAATATTATATTATTTATTTATCTTTGTACAATGTAATTACAATACAAATATGTAGGTTTAAATACAAAATTCTGTAAATAAAGAATAAAAATAAACTCCACTGGTTTGTTATCACTACACTATGGTTTACAATCAAGTTTAGGAGGTCATTTAGTTTCTTATTCTGAACGTCATTAACCTACATTTGAATTTAGAGGGCGTGTAAATAACGGGAATTTAACGAAATGAAAACAGCAATTTCATGAATGACTACGTTTTTTTCTCTTAAAAGGTGGGGAGAGAATAAATGTAGAAAATCGATTTGTCTAAATGAGCAAAAACATGGGCCCCTCACTGGTGATTTATATCTTTGCGAAAGCGAATGGATGTCAGCCAGTATTGTGCCGCATGTAAAAATGACAAAGCCTGATTGGCCGAGGAGTCCTAAGGAGTTAATGACCAGGAGAGCGGGATGGATGGAGCCTGTTTGTCTAGTTGTGATGTCCATTCAATAACACTGGTCCCCTGGGTCCCACTCCGTCTCACTCCCAGACACTCATGTCGTCTGGGGCAGGATCGTACATAAAGCAGTATAATGACAAATAGCATAAAGCATCCCATCGAAGCACATGCGTTTGCCCCGCCTTGACCTGCCAATGGAAGTCCTGCCAAGTGGGCTAAAATTCCAATATGGGGTTGTAGCTATAGTATACTGCATATTTATTGTCTTTGTGTGTTTCAACTAAAGTTCACGGAAGGAAATGCTTGCCTCTTTTGAGATTACGATCAAACAGTAAAGTATTGTTTCTGCGGAGTGCTAAATGCATGGTGACTATAACTCTAACAGAAGTGCCTTTGTTTGGGAGCAGGGAAAGGAGTTTAAAGGAATGAAACAACCAGTCTGTTTAACGTACCGTTTTTGCCTGTATGGTATTTGATTAATCCAACCCCTTTCTTCTTTCATCTTTTCTCAGTTCACCACAGCCTTTCAATAGTCCACATCCTCAAACTCATTCTCACATGCCCACGTTCTCTCAGTCTATCTTTCACCTTCTCCATCTCCCCCGACTAACCGTGTCACTTTCATGTCTTTGTTTTCCCTCTACAAAGATGGATGCCTTCCTCTGTCTGTTTAAAGTGGTAAATGACTCATCACTTATTCTAGCCATCTTTACTCAGCCTGGTAGACCACACACAGCAGGTGCCATAACTTCTGCCCGTCACAATGGCCTCAAGACAAGAGCCTGGATCCAGAAGCCTCTACAAACGGACTGTAGTCCCATTATGTCAGAAGTGCAGCTTGACCCAGCCCACTGGGCACACACCGATTGAATCAACGTTGTATATACGTCATTTCTAGGAAATTGCATTCAACCATCGTGGAATAGATGTCTGTGCCTATAGGGAGGCACTACTTTTGCCCAAGGCCCTATATGGGAATAGGGTGCCATTTCAAACGCAGCCCCAGTGACAAAAAAAACATAACTCACCCCAAACTTACCCTCTTTATCTTACGAAGTGCTCAAGATCTCCCATCCCTAATCTCTTAAATCTTAGGCTCTCCAAATAGACTCTCATAGTGTTGACTGACTACACGCATGTTTTAGAATATAATGCGAATCAACCAACCAACTTGGAATGTGCCGCACTATTTGGACCCTTTCCAGAATGTTCTAGGTTTCTAGTGTGTCTGCCCTGCAGGTGGAGTGGCACTGGGACAGAGGGGTGAGATCACCATGGTGATTTAGCTAACGGTGACTCATTTGGGTTGAGTAAGCAAATTGACGGTTATATATGGATTGGTAATAAATAGAGGGTGAAAAAAGCATGCTATTTACACTCGTTTCCAACCTCTGGTTTGATGACTCACTCGCTCTCTTTGCTCTCTCCGCTGACACAGTTGCAGCTGCTAGGTGTTTTCCTCCTCTTTTCAGTTCCACACAAATAAATACAGGGAGAAACAACAATGTAAAACTATAACAGGTTAAAAGCTAAGTAAAAATCATAAATATAACCATTTTGGCAATCAAACTGTCTGTCACTCTTATTGGTCGACGCCTCCTTTGGGGTCTCCACCATAGATTCGTGTCATTGGCTAGTCAACCAGGGCCTTTGCTGTGCTTGGGTACCATCAACATAATCTCTCTCAGTGTCTCATCTCGGTGTCATGTGATGTATCCATATTCTCTGGCTCTTCCATAGATCCCCACGCAGAACATGATTGCTAGAAATCCCAGGGAATGCATCGCGAGGAACCCCATACACAGTCATCATGTCCCCCCTTCATTCAGACCCAATTTACATCCTGGGGTCTCAACAGAGGAGGAGAAAATCAAGAAGACGGGGAGCGACAGCATTTAGGGGCAGGGGGCTGGAGGGGGGGAGTGGAGTGGTTCATTGTGGTTGGGTGTCTGCATCATCATAGTCTATGCAGTGGCCTGACCTGGGTTAATACAGAGTTAAAGCTCGATCTCAAAGGTCTTTTGCAAGTCATTGGAGAAAGGGTTGGGCGCCGCCTTGGGTTGCAATTTGGTCTCCAGCGCGGCCCACTTTGCCTCGAAGCGATCAACCTCCTGGGCATTGGCTGGGGGCGGGTTGGCCTGCTGTGCGCCCTCCGGTGGCCAGCTGCTGCTATTGCTGCTGGTGCCGTTCTGCATGATGGTGGCGGGGGAGGTGGGAATGTTGTGGGGGAGGCCGTTGACGGTGGGATGAGCTCCGAAGGGTGGCATAGGGAACCCGCCCGGCTGGCCGGAGAAAGAGTGGCGGTGCCCGCCGGTGAGCGTGCCCATTTTGGGCCCTGTGCACATGCCCATGGAAGGCCCGCCAGTAGAGCCGCCTGCCGTGCAGAAGACATTAGCCACCATCTGGGAAGGCGTGATGCCCACCACAGGCACACTGGCGTTGGAGTACACCATGCTGTTGGCCAGGGCGGGCATGTAGGCCTGCATGGGTACAAACGCTGGCTGCAGGGGTGGCTGGTTATACAGGCTCACGGGCGCAGGAGTGGCATCAAACGCCAAGGGAAACGGCTGCATGGAAGTGGGCAGGGAGCCAGGCACCCCTGGCATGGTTGCCCCCGTTATGGGCACACCTGACATAGGTGGGCCAGGCATAAGTGGGTTAGACATAGGTGGCACAGACATAGCTGCGTTTGACATGGGTGGCCCTGGAATGGCAGGGGTGGGCTGGATGGGTGGCGGGGGCAGGTTGGGGGTCTGTTGCTGGGCCTTGACGGCCTGGGCCACCTCCTCCAGCCAGCGCTCAGCCTCGGAGGGCGTCCTCCTGTGTCCACTGTGGACAGGGGACTGGACCGGGGGCTCCGCCTGCACCCAGGAGGACGTGGCTGTGGGAGAGAAGCAGAGAACAACACGTCAATCACACGTTACATCAACCCTGCTGCTGGATCTCTCTTCCGCTTTACAATGACAAGCACAGAGGACCCACACACATCCTATTCGGCAGCCTTTTCTGATTAGGGCCGGGATTCAATGCAAGGGTTGAGCCGACATGTGCAGCATTTACCATGAACGGGATCTCTACAAACATCAGGGAAAGGGACTTTGAAAAGCTGCATTGCCGGCTGTTTAGTGACCTACGCTACAGCACACCACAGAGATACACACAAATAACTGACACTTTTCAGGCAAATCAGCCTTACAAGCATTAGAAGCAAATCAGCATTAGAAACATTACAAATACAAAATGCAAAGTTGGAGTTGGGGTGTACAACACATGTTAAGCCAGACTAGAGCTCATAGAGAGAGAATGATAAGGTAGTCAATGAGTTACCTTGCAGGGGGGCGGGTGGAGGGGGGATGGCTGGGGGCACAGTGCAGGCTGGCAGGCCGTTGGGGGTGGGGTTGGAGAAGAGTTCCTCAGAGGGCCTGGTGAAGGAATGGTTGATCTGGCTGCACAGAGCGTTGATGCTGTTGTCTGCCTCGCCACACACAGACAGATCCATCTCTGGGACTACAGAGGGGGAGAAGGATTTTGAGGATTGGCTTTCCTTTGGATGATTTGATGGCAAGATTAAAGTCTTGGGACAAACATACACTTATATAATCATATAGGATTAAAGTACATGACACCGGATGTAAACATTTCTAAGCCCTTTATTTAAATGTAATCTGTTCCCATGGTCCTATGAGGTCTTCATCATCTTTTGTACTTCAAAGTCAGAAAATAAAAGTTCCTCTGTAACACACCCAACAGGTCTGTTATTCATGCATGAGATTATCTATAGCCTAAATCCTTAGTGTAGAAAACAGAAGGAAAATCTCAACCTATAAACCAGTAGATAAAAAATAGCTCATCATTTGTGTAATTCCCCTTTCAGTGACCTGTCCCTGACAGAGAGAGTGAGCGAAGCCTGTGGAGAGCAGAGAGAGTTGTGAGGCCAAACAGAACCAGAGGGGTCAATGGTGGACGTAATTCCTATGGAACGCCCGCTGCACGGTCTCTCTGTTGGGTCCTATTCATTCGGGCACAGCATAGCAAAACCTTTTGCAACGGAAAATTAAAATGGCCATTTATTATTGGACAGGTTTAAGGAGTCACTCCCTGTTTCAGACCATTTTCTTCTGTTTGGTGCCCAATGAATGACCCTGCTTAGAATAACTACTCCAGGTGCAGATGTAGTGTTTTTCTGTCTGGAGACAGCAGTCTGAACTGCTTTGTTCCTGACAGGCCTGCCTTGTAAGGTCTCTCTTTCTGAACATTTGATTGGCCCATAGGGTTCAAAGAGGAATGGAGAAGCTGTGGGGTTTCTCTGTGTAGTAGTGTAGTGTGTGTGTGTATGCCTGTGTGCGTGCATGTGTGCGCGTGTGTCTGTGTTTGTGTGTACTACAATCCCTGGATCTATGGCTGTAGAGGGACTGGTCTAGTGGAGACTATTTATAGACACATTGTTCACTGAGAGACCCTGCGGACTACTGGGGAGGGGCGAGGCAGTGAAATTAGCTGCTACTGTGTGTGGGTGTGTGTACATGTGTCGTGTGCTTGCGTGTGTTCATGCTTGTGTGGCTTCTATTGCTGGCTAAGTGTGTGCGTGGGTGTGTGCGTGTCTTCTATGCATGCGTGGGATTCAAATAGGTACAGATCCTATACGAAAGAGAGAATCTCTGGACACAACGCTAGTACTGCTACTGTACATGAATGTAAATAGATGTCAGGTAAAATTGTGCTGCAACCATCAGAGGTGAAATGTGTGTTTATTAATGATTCAAAGCTGAGGTCTGCTCATTATAACTATAATCAACATAACTGAGAGGTTTAATCTACCTCACTACAGCAGGAACAAAAATCTGTGTTGGGAATCCTAATTATTATACTTGTTAAAAATAACCATTACATGGACTCAGCAATCAGCCACAGCAATCAGCCACAGCAATCAACCACAGCAATCAGCCACAGCTTTAATAACACACTGATGATCAACTTCAGTGCTATTATGACCCCGATCAATGAATCTCTGGCTTTACTTGTTCCTGGTCAAATACTAATAATTATAAACACCATCATACTTTGTCATTAAGGTTCAGAGTTTTTCCTGACCCATGATCTGACCGGGAAAAAGTCCTGAATTATCCTTGGTCAGGTCATGAAGAGAGGAAAACTCCAGGCTCTGATTGACATTAGCCTTGATTTCCAGGATTCCTCCGAGTGATGAACACTACATGGAAGTGTGGCATTGCAGGACTATGTTGTCCTAGACTGGTGAGGCTAACCACTCTTTGTCCTAGATCGTAGAATGCAGAGACTTAGCTAAGCTAACAAAGAGAGGTGAGGCTAACCTGGGTTCTTGCTCTGGAAGTCGGCGGTCTTGCGCTGCAGGTTGGAAGGCAGGTCGTTGAGGCGCAGCGAGAGCTGCCTCTTGAACGGCGAGTTCTTCCCGCTGAGGGCCGGGAAGCCCCGGAAGGAGCCCTGCCGCACCAGCTGCTCAATGGGCGCGTGGCGCCGCGGGATTGCGTGCTCCACCCCCTGCCCCACGGGCGAGGCCTCGCCCTCAGGGGGTGAGGAGGTACCAGGGGGGATGGCTGGGATGGTACACGGGGGCTCTGGAGAGTACAATTTGCTATGGTTAATGTTGGGCTACCATGACCAGGGTTAATGTTGGACTATAATGACCTGGGGTAATGTTGGACTACCATGAGTTGGGTTAATGTTGGACTACCATGACCAGGGTTAAAGTTGGACTACCATGACCTAGGTTAATGTTGGACTACCATGACCTAGGTTAATGTTGGACTATAATGACCAGGGTTAATGTTGGACTACCGTGACCTGGGTTAATGTTGGACTACCATGACCAGGGTTAATGTTGCACTACCATGACCAGGGTTAATGTTGTACTACCATGACCAGGGTTAATGTTGTACTACCATGACCAGGGTTAATGTTGGACTATAATGACCAGGGTTAATGTTGGACTATAATAACCAGGGTTAATGTTGGACTACAATAACCAGGGTTAATGGTGGACTACAATGACCAGGGTTAATGTTGGACTATAATAACCAGGGTTAATGTTGGACTACAATAACCAGGGTTAATGGTGGACTATAATAACCAGGGTTAATGTTGGACTACAATAACCAGGGTTAATGTTGGACTATAATGACCAGGGTTAATGTTGGACTATAATAACCAGGGTTAATGTTGGACTACAATAACCAGGGTTAATGGTGGACTATAATAACCAGGGTTAATGTTGGACTATAATAACCAGGGTTAATGTTGGACTATAATAACCAGGGTTAATGTTGGACTATAATGACCAGGGTTAATGTTGGACTATAATGACCAGGGTTAATGTTGGACTACAACTAGTAACCACTACAGCCAATAACACTGATAAAGGTTTCTACCTGCCAACATACAGTATATGTGTTGTTACACTTCAGAGTGATAGAGGTGAACAACAACGACGATCCACAGTGAGTGAATCCTCCTGTTAGCTCTATAACACAGGCCGCATTTGACTTTCCAGTAACTTTCCAGTGATACATTAGAACGTGAGTGACAGATGTTTCTGTCTGTGTGTCTGTGCTGCTCTTCATCTCCGGATGAGACATACCTTTCTTCTTGTCCTGCAGCTGCTTCATGATGTCATCGCGCTCGCCACCCTGCTGGCTGGATGACGTCACGCGGAACGAGCCCTCGCGCACGAAGGAGGTGCGGCTGGCGTCGAACGAGGCTGTGACGCCGCACTCCTTTTCGCGCCGCTGCTTCCTCTCCAGACAGGCGGCGAAGGCACATCCCACGGCGTGGCTCATACGCTCGCCCTGGTGACCACAACACACCCGGTCAACACCCCTCCTCAACACCCTTTTGGTGTGTCTGTGTATGTGGGTGCATGCATGTTTGCGTGTCTGTAAAACTCTGTTATGTGTGAATGGGTACTAATACAAAAAAATACACAATTGACAAGTCTGAACATAGCCTGAAGCCAGTCAATTTCCCTACTGGAAAATGCTTTATCAAACCAGAACCATGTCTGTGAGGAATGACTTGGCACTCCGTTTTCATTCCATTATGCTATAAAAGTGGTTATCACCCTGGAGGAAATGTGGCTCAGAGTGCCAGGAGGTCACAGTCAATAGCGCTCCAAGAAGCAATTGAGATAGAGATAACCCTAGAGTAATCCTAATCTCTGGGCGAGCGATGCGGGGATTGGATTAATCTAGTCGCTGGGCTCTCTCTCTCTCTCTCTCTCTCTCTCTCTCTCTCACACACCCTCACCGAGTCCTTCAGGGCCATGAAGCAGTGGCAGATCCAGCGGCGCGTGGTGCCGTCACGGCAGATGTAGGAGAAAGCCTTGTCATAATTGCGGTCGGGCGCGCAGAAGGACACCTTTTCAATGGTCTGGTCTACGATGAGGTCCTAAAGTCAAAGAGATGACGTGTCAGAGAAGGCTGACTTGACCACATCAGAAATGAAACATATCACACATAACATGGTAGCCTATAGAGAATGCATGTGATTAAAACACTCCTACTGAAATGTAATTATTTGGTGAGGAAAGATCATCTCCCGAGAACTAAATCTTACTAAATCTTGTTTACAGCTCTACAAAACATATTCTAAAACATGGAGAACCACTTTTTCTCTTGTTCCAGAATCTGTATCAAGCTCGTTCAGGAGTCTTGGCTAGTGACTGTAGGGAACTATAGGGTGAGGAAGGGGCCCCTTCACTTACCCCCCCCCCGCCCCATGCCACTAGTGGCCCCTGACACCCTTTGAGTCAGAGTGGAAAACAAGAGATGAAAGGGAAATGGGGCTCATACACTCATTCAGGGACTTCCTTCCACTCTTCTATCGGGGAATAGGAAGAGGGGAATGAATGAAGTGGGCAAGGAATAAATAACAGTATTTTCATTCAGAGCCAATTAGTAGATGAAGAGAGGCTGGTGGGGGAAGTGAACGTCTGTGTGTGTGTGTGTGTGTGTGTGTGTGTGTGTGTGTGTGTGTGTGTGTGTGTGTGTGTGTGTGTGTGTGTGTGTGTATCCGTGCGTGCTGGGTTGCCTAGTGGTGGATGGAGGTGAGGGTGTGGGTTTGTGGGGGTGGAGGATCCCTCAGAGGCATGCCACTGAAAAACTGGAAGGGGGCACAGTGCTGAGTCATGTCACATGGGTCAGATATGGAGGTGGAGTGAAAGAGGGCTTTCTTCTCTGTGACGGTGGTGTTCTTTGACATTGACTTTGAGAGGACCAGGAGATGGGATTTACAAGAAAGGGGGAGGTGGAGAGATGCTGAGGGAGGAGGGGGGGGGTCCATTTGTCTTCTGCCACAGGAAACAAAAAAAGACTGCTTAGTGGGACTGTTCTCCCCCCCCCTTCTTTTCTCTGGCCTGAAAAGAAAGGTGGGTAATTGCACTCGCAATAGGGGCCCCTAGCGGCCAGACAGTCCTGTCCTGAGGTGTGTGCGTGTGTTTCTGTGTGTGTTTCTGTGTGTGTTTGTCAAATAAAAATAAAACACTGTGTGTGTGTGTACTGTCACCCTCCCCTACCCAAAGCCCCCTTTGACATCCATCAGTAACACATGTCAAGTGTGAAAACTCAGCAGTCCGGCCTAAAGTAAGTCTAATCTGGCCTGCGAGGATAAACACAGTCATCGGGACAGGCACGCGTTGCAGCCCTTTTGCACTGAGCCTGAAGGGTGACATCATCAATCTCAGGCCAGACTGAGAATGGCAGGTGACCTGGGAAAGGGCTGGGGGGTGGGTAAGGAGAGGCGGGAGAGCAGCAGAAGGTGGAGGGTAGAGGGGGAGTGACTGCCAGCTTCTCGCCTGCTGAGCAGTTCTCTCTCTTTATCTTTACAACATACTTTTCCTAATACAGACGTAGGATCTT